>NC_137805.1:29005701-29218237 GCF_963383645.1 Muscardinus avellanarius
GTCCCTCTGGTCTTGACCTCTCAAGTCCTGGAATTACAGGTGTAAGTATGTCCACATTTTAAGTCATATGTAATACAGGCTGATTACATGGTTGAGCAATGATTTGGGAATGGGTTCTGGGGAAGAGAAGGCAATGATAACATACAGACATCATGCAGACATCCCAGATGGAGGAGGAATTAAGTAAGAAACAGAACACCTGCCTATCGCTTGATACGGAAATCACTGAAAATAGGGGAGGCTCCCCGGGGTCCCAAGTGGAATGGAGCCCTGATCAGTGGTGATACTGTGTTAGTCTTACATGCCGTCCTGGTGGTAGGAGACGTGCTGGGTGCCGCACGGGTGACTACAGCTGGGCAGGACACCCAGGAGATTTCTTGCGGTCATAATAACCGGCTTCTATCATGATACCATTCACCACATGCACTATTCCCATGTTGATATTAATGTTCCAATCCCAACATTTGGGAGGCTGAGACTGGAGGATCGTGGTTCACAGACGGCCTCAGCTACTAGTGAGGCCCTTTTCAACTCAGCGAGACCCTGCTTAAAAATAAAGAATAAAAATTAGGACTGAGGGTGTAGCTCAGAGGTAGAATGCTCCTGGGTTCCATCCCCAATACCACACACACAAAAAAATGGACTCTAACAACATATCTCTGCTTTGTTCAGAAGCTACCAGTGTCTCATTGGTGCCTACGGACGAGGTACAAATGACCCTGTTCTGCTCTTACAACCTGCCATGATCGATGCTAAGAAATTCATTGTCTAAGAACCAAAGTAGGCAAGGGCGAGTGTCTTGGGTTGAACTGTGTTCTCCAACAAATATACGTAGAATTCCCAACCCCCAATTTCCTAAGAACGTGACCCGATTTGGGAATAAGGTTTTTGCAAGTTTAACCACTTGAAGATGAGGTCACTAGGATGAGCCCTAATCCAACATGACCTCTGTCCTATATAGAGGAGACATGTGGACACCGACATGGCAGAGAGGAGAGATTATGAGAGGACACACTGGAAGAAACCACGGGACACGCAGGCTTGTTGATCTAGGCATCAGAAACGAGAAGCAAGAAAAGAATCTCCACCGATGCCATCAGAGAGCCCCCAGCCTGCTGAAAAGCCCGAGTTCCACACTTCCAGCCTCCAGGATGGTGAGGGAGTTATTTCTGTTGTTTTAAACCACCAGTTTGCTGGGCGGGCACGCCCGGGGCACCCTTAGGCGATCTACCCAACCATGAAGGGCCCAGAGGTCTGGGCCGCAAGGCTCTGACCCCAGGCGGGTAGGTTGGCACTCGCAGGGCACCCTTAAGGCAACCCCCCACCCAGAAGGGCCCGGAGGTCCAGGCCACAAGGCCCCGATCCAGGGCAGGTGGGCAGGCACGTGGGGCACCTTTAGGTGACCCCCAGACCCGGAAGGGCCCAGAGGTCCAGGCCGCAAGGCCCCGGCCCCGGGCGTGTGTGGGGCACCTGCTAGCACCCCCCTCCCTCGGAAAGGCCCTGGATGGAGGGGGGCGCGGCTCAACCTACCCATGGGAAGGCATGGTACCGGGCAGGAGGCCGAGTCTGAGTCCCGGGAGGCCCAATGCCAAACAGAAGGCCCAGCCGCAAGGTATAGAGGAACCCAGCACTGCGGTGCTGGACCAGGCCATAGTGCTCTTAGAACAGCAGATTCTGTTCTGCGTGGTGAGGCTGTTGGACTCCGCTCTTGGAAGGAAGGAAAGAAAAAAAATTTCATCACTACCGAGTGCCTGATCCCACATCCTCCCCAAACCACACATACTCTCTTCTCTTATTAAAAAAAAAAAAAAAGGAAAAGAAAAAGGAAAAATATTCGAGAGGGGTTAAGATGGCCGCGGTGGCAGCTAGAAAACTGGAGATGCAGACAAAACATACTCATCTGAACTGGAACTTTTGGAAAAATTCCCCGCGAAGGAGGACTGCTGCTTCTCTACATCGTTAAGAATCCTGGACATCACCTGTAAGGAGAGAGTCTAGTGGAGACCTAGGAGGAAGGCGGTGGCGACAGCAGTGGCCGTGATGGCGGTGGAGACTTGTATTTGGGAGAGGCAGACATCTGATCCAACCCACCCTGATCCTCTGAAGAAATTACCCCAAAGGTCTAATGCTACTGTCGCGAATGCTTAGGAACACTGGACATTATGTGGTATGGGAAAGAGCTTGGGAAAGATTTGAAATGGTGGAGACAGTCACATTGGCAGCGGCAAGTACTCAGGGGAGGCAGAGATCTGACATAATACACCTGGAACTTTTGAAGAAATTACCTCAGAGGCAGAATACTACCACCATGCACCCTCGGGAAAATGGGACAACCTGCTGGGTGAAGAGGGTGCTCGGATTGGAGCCGGCCGAGGGGTGAGGCCGGTGCCGGGGCCAGCGAGGCCAGGATCGGAACCTGCCGAGGGGTGAGGTCAGTGCCGGGGCCAACTAGGCTGGGATCGGACCCTGCCATGAGGCAAGGCTGCTACCAAGGCCTCCAAGGCAGGGATGGGTGCCAGCCGAGGGGTTAGGCTGGTGCCGGGGCCAGCGAGGTCGGGATCAGAGCCTGCCGTGAGGCAAGACCAGTGCTGGGACCTACGAGGACGGGATCGGACTCTGTCGAGGGGTAAGGCCAGTGCTGGGGCCAGCGAGGCTGGGATCGGAAACTGCCATGAGGCAAGAATGGAGCTGGGACTTGCGAGACCAGGATAAGAGCCTGCCAAGGGGTTAGGCCGGTACCAGGGTCAGTGAGGCCGGGATCAGAGCCTGTCATGAGGCAAGGCCGGTGCTGGGGCCTCCAAGGCGGGGAGTGGAGCCAGCTGAGGGGTTATTTCGGTGCGGGGGCCAGCAAGGCCAGGATCGGGGCCTCCCATGAGGCAAGGCCGGTGCTGGAGCCAGCAAGGTCAGGATCAGAGTCCTCTGGGTGGCCAGGCTACTACTGGGGCCGCCAAGAGTGGGATCGTAACTTGCAATGTGGCATGCACAGAGAAATAGCACAGAAAATAAAATCCAGATGTTTCCCCTAATTAGCAAGAACTAGGAGGAAAGGGGTAACAGGAGGAGGTCAAGTAGTAGAAAGGGCCCTATTGAGAAGCAATTAAGGTGACCAATCAGAGGGGAGGGGATGGGGGAGGATGGAATCTCTTTAAAACTCATGAGGTGCGTAAATAAATATATCAAAGATAATCACCAATTAAGTATGGGATCGACGGAGGGGGAGGGAATGGGATGGGGATTGGATGAGGGCTTATTGGATGATGTGTGCTTGTATATCCTCTCAAGTCTTGTATTCCAAAGTGATGTAAGATTACAAAAAATAAAAAAATAAAATAAAATAAACCACCAGTTTGCAACACTTTAATATAGCAGACCTCGAAAACGCATACTCTGCTTCTTTACATGTGGCAGTAGGGTGACCATTTGTCCCAGGCTGTCCGGGTCCAGGACTGAGACCTTTTCAGCACTGAAAACTGGGGAAATCCCCAGGCACACTGGGACAGCCCCAGTCACTGGGTAGAGGAGCTTCCTTGTTTAAAAGGTAGTGCTTCGGAAGAGGGAAACCAATTTGCATAAAGAACCCCAAATCTCTTTTTGAGAACAGAGTTAAGAAGAATGATCAGGTAGGACATGGTACCTCAACCCAGGCACAGTGACAAGAGAGGCTGAAGAGCCTCAAAAGATAAATAAAACACCCTCATGAAACTGAAATTGATAGTCTAGTCCCCATGGATGCTAATCGGAGAGACACAAAGACAGAGACATAAAGCAAATTCCATCTTGGGTAGATGATGAGAAATAGAAATTGTCCATCTGGCCCTCCTGGGCAGACGGACCATGACTTTACCAGCAATGGATATTTTTTAAAATTGTATGTGTTTATAGAATAAGTAGAACGAGTTCTTGTTTTAAAATATATTTCTCTCTTATTAGAGTTGAGTGCTTTTGAATTTTTGTTAACCATTTTAATTCTTATATTAATAGAGTATTTGGTTTGGGTTGGCCTCCTCCACCACATTTCCCCCCCTGTGAATTGAACCATGGACATTATTTTACCTCCTAGCTACAACCCTAAACCGGTTTATTTTTATTTATTTATTTTTTTGTGGTACTGGGGATGGAACCTAGAGGGGCATTCTATTTCCAAACTACACTCCCAGCCCTATTTTTTATTCTTTATTTTGAAACAGGGTCTTGCTGAGTTGTAAAGGGCCTAAGTAACCGAGGCTGTCCAAGAACCACAATCCTCCAGCCTCGGCCTCCTAAATGCTGGGATTACAATCATGTGCCATCGTGCCCGGCTTTTTAATTCATTTTGAGAGAGGTTTAAGTTGTATGGTTCTCCCTAAGTTGGTGAGGCTGGTCTTGAACCTGTGGCCCTTGTGTCTCAGCCTCCTAAATACTGAGATTGCAAACATGCACTAATATGCCCAGTGGATTTTTTTCTATTTTTTTCTCCACAGGTATCAGTTTAAAAAAATCATTTTACATAAGTACACCATATGCAACATACATGTTACAAATATACATCTATGTGTATAGTCTGCCTTTTAAGATGGCTTATGTTGCTTTTCAAATCAGACAATTTATTTTAATTGTTGATATTTCTTGGGTGATGTTGACTATTGTATTTTAAAGGCACAGTTCTTACCCACGACATAAACTCATTTTTAATTTTTTTTTAATTGAAAATGTTACTAGTTCCTTCTTGGCAAGCAAAGACCATCAGGTTAAAACACTGGCATCTTCATCTCATTATAAAAAGTCATGTCATCTTTAGTTACCGTGTTAAACGGCCCGTGTTCTTTCTTCCCGTGCCTGGCACAGCATAAACCGGAGCCGAACTAGGGTGAGCCGAGAGGGTGCCGGGGGCGCCAAATGGGAGAATGGAAGGAAGCAAGAATAATGAACTCATTAACATGTTGGAAAACAAGAACACGACACTAAGAACCTGCAGCCTCATGGAGGAGGATAGAAGAAGGAACATTAGAAAAAATAAGACGGAGTAAAAAATAAAAAAGAACAAGCCCATTTTGGGAAAAAATAAAAACAGAAATAAAATAGAAAAAAAAAAGCCTTGAGAAGTTGGGGCTGGGGCTGAGGTGCAGCTCAGCGGTAGAGCGCTCGCCTCGCATGGTCCTGGGCTCCATCCCCAGCACCCCAAGAAAAAAACAAAGAAGAAGGTGAGGCTTCAGGGCACAAGGGGAAATTGCCATTTTCTGGCTCGTGGATGTGATAGACACTGGAAAACCACACTCAAGACTGCTTATTTTTACAACATTTTGTACCTGTAGAACTTCCATGATGCCAGATTAGAACCCAGAAAGGGATGGTGTTTAGAAATGCCAGCAGTGGAGGGTCATGATAAAATGAAGTTCATATCATTTCTTCTTTACTGACTTGCAGGAGGAGCTGCTGCGGGTCTGTCCTCCAGTGGGTTATATCTGTTCCTTGGCCCCCTCCCCTCGTTTCTCAAATCCCCACACAGACTTGAGGAAGGCAGCTTTGGGTTTCCCTTCCAGTCTTTTCTCTGCTACTGTAGCACCACAGAAAGATGGCTCCCGAAAAATCCCTTGTGACTTCCTGAGTGGCGGGGTGACAGGAACATCTTTTGCTATAAAAAGGCAGATGTTAGTGGGCCCCTCGATAGCTTTACGATGAGAACCAAGCCCTAATTATTAGGGGCTTGGAATCTGCAGCCCCCCCCCTGCAATTTTTTTGTGAAATAAAATAGACTGAAGGTTGAATTATTCACCAATAGCTAATGATTTCATCATACCTACCGTAAAGCTCCATAAAAAATATATGTCTAAAGAAAACTCAGAATGAGCAGGCTTGGGGAATTTGGGGGTTGCAAACGCTTCCATGTTACAAGAGGGTGGCGCAGCCCAGCTCTATGAAGACAGATGCCCTTGCTCTGGGTCCTTCTAGAACATGCCTTCAACGTACTTGCTTCTTCTGGCTGTTCATTCCTATCTTTTTAAATAAACCAGTTAAAGGAAGTAAAGAGGCTTTCTTAAGTTCAGTGAGATGTTCTAGCAAATAATCAAGCCTTAAGGAGGAATCCTAAAAACCCAGTATTTATAGCTGATTGGCTGGAAGTACTGATAGCCCAGGACTTCTGATTGGAAGGCACAGACTTCTAGGACTGAACCCTTCAGTGCATGGATCTGATGCTGACCCCATGTACAGACAGTGTCCAAATCCAATGGACTCCTTAGCCATTCAGTTGATGTCTGGAAAACTGGAGAATTCATGATATAAAAAGATATCTTCCGCTTGGTACCCTAAACACCATGAGTTCAAAGGCTGCAGCTACGTACGTACCACTTCTCGAAAAACCCTTCTCTGGTTTCTGCCTGTGATTCCAGAGCTTTGTGGGCTCCTATGATGCCTCTCCCAAGAGCAGAGGGTTTATCGTCCAAGAAAAAGGGGATTACATCTCATATTTTATGATTTATGCCATTTACCTAAAGTATTACTCAGCATGCATAGGACACTACTAACAGATTTAATGTGTCACATATTCATTCTGGGAATATGGCGCTCTTACTGTATTCCTTAGCATTCTTACAGCCATAATGTAATATCTGATCATATAAGTTGGAGGAAAGAAAAATTAGTTTTCTTAGGGTTCCAGGCTCTGTCCATCCATGTGAGGGTGGGGACCAGTGACCTCGGGGCATGGCAGAGGGATGGCACGTGGGCTGTGCCCCTCACATCAAGCGCTCAGAGGTGAGAGAGAGCAGGAGGGAGAGGAACCCTATATATGATCTCCAAGACCCACTCCCAGGGACCCACCTCCAGCCACACCTTAGCGACCTCCCAGCTACCACCCAGGTAAACCCATTGTAATAAAGTTTAACCCTTGTAATTCAATTAATCAGCTTCAAATATTAAGTAACTCTTTAGGGGGACATTTGATATCTAACATTTATTCTATATTAAATGTCCCTGAAAAGAATTCTTATGTATAAATTCTTGCTTTATAAGTTGTATTTCCTTCACATGAACCCTTGGCACATATTAAGGACTGTCATACTCATAGACAAATATTTTGTCCTCTATTATAAATTGCACTTTTGAGCCAGGTATAGTGGCACACACCGGTAACCTCAGTACTTGGGAGGTGGAGACAGGAGGATTGCAGGTTCCAAGCCTGCCTCGACAACTTAGCACATGCCTGTTTCAAAATAAAATAAGCCTGGGGGAAGACTCAGAGGTAGAAACACTCCTGGGTTCAATTCCCCAGGACAGAAAATAAAAGATAAAATAAATAAGTTGTACTTTCCTGTAATAAAACCAAAACATAGGAGAGACCAAATCACTTCCTTGATATTTTTCTAGGACATAGCTTTGGCATGTATTGAAATATTCTATGTTGAAGAGTACTTTGGGCCACTGGTGTCCTAGGTACTGAGAATTTGGGTCAACAAAATAGATACAGCCTTTACCTTTAGGAAGGTTGGTTTGAAAAAAAAAAGTGTGCTAGGAATGACTTCTCTCTCCTTTTCTAGAAGTTCTCTCTGTACTGTTTAGGGACAGGAATAGTCCTCAGCTTTTGGAAAACTAGATGTGGAACCAAAGAGCCCCCTTTGTTGTTTCCTGGAGGGAAGCAGTGGTGTAGCAGAACTCTGCACACCTCAGCAATAATTTTCAAGAGAGATGCAGGATGTTGCTGATAGTGTCAACACTCTGTTGATTAACTTCCTTTGGAAGAGCATGTATGGCAACTAATCAATAACAGCCCATCTTCTTATCTCCTATTACCAACTCTTTGGTTGATTGAGTTTTTTTTTTAAAAAAAAAAACACCTATGTTTATGTAATTTTTAACAACTACTAGAACAAATCCTGAGTCAGTGTTTGACAATCCAAATCCCTTTAAAGGTCTCAGAGGGATTGCAAGTTGTTTATTGATCAAATCCTCATGTTTGGCAAATGAATTTCTCTATTAAATTGGGTAAAGAAAGTCCAACATTATGAACGAGTTGGTCTTTTCTTCCCAGGCCAATAGCAAGATAATTTATAGAGAAAAATTTGTCATGAATCAGCAAGGGAGAATCTGGGAGTTATCTTCAGGGAAGGAAATCTAAATATTTGTCCAATTGAAAATAGTCATACTTAGCCTCTGTCTAGTAAAGGATACAGCAAGCAAAATACCTTAATCCTAAGAAAAGTGGCTTAAAAATGAGGATTTAAATTTATTTGAGAAAAAAAAGGAAATAAAAAGAGTTTTCCACCTATTTTCCCTTTCCACAAATAACAGAGTTGAAATCATGGATTAATAGGCATTAGTAAAATGGACTATTGAGCCGGGTGTGGTGGCGCACGCTTGTCATCCCCGCGCTTGGGAGGCGGAGACGGGAGGATCACGCAGGTTCGAAGCCAGCCGTGCGCGCTGGCTTAGGAGACCCTGTTTCCAAATAAAAATGTAAAAATAGGTCTGGGAGTGTAGCCTGGAGGTAGAAGGGCTTCCAGGAACCCCAGTACCACCAAAAAATAAATAAATAAATAAAAAATAAAATGGACTATTGAGAGATTCTATATTGAATTATTTTTATTAAATATTCCTTTTAGGACCAGGTGTGAAGGTGCATGCCTACAATCCCAGTACTTGGGAGGCTGAGAAAGAAGGAGCACAGGTTTGAGGACGACCTCAGAAACTTAGCAAGATTCTCAGCAACTTAGCAAAACCCTGTTTCAAAACAAAACAATAAAATAAAAAATAAAAAAATGACTGGAGGTGTAGCTTGGAGGTAGAATGCCCCCTGAGTTCAATATCTGGTAACACACACACACACACACACACACACACACACACACACACACACACTGCTTTTAAGCAGGCATAAATCAAAATATGAAACAACTTTCATAATCCTGGGATGGCACCAACCAATCAGAACAGACACTCACCTGCGCAAACATTAATACCTTAGCTGCTTGAACACTAAACAGTCCTTGGGTAAAGTCCTGGGTGATCTGGACAGGGTATGGGGCATTCAGAGAGAATGTGCTAGAAGGAGCGAATCAATATGACGGTACCAATCATCCTAACTGAATATCAACCCTGCTTAAAGTTCAAGGTTAAACCCCATTCTCAAGAACGTCACGGAACTCTCCCAATCTTTTTGCTATGACATTTTGTCTTCGGTGATTGTTATTACCATAACCTAATTATGCATTTTTGGTGTAAAGGTGAAGAAAACAAACGGGGGTGCAGTCTCTTTAAATGTCAGGAGAAATGCAGAGTTCTCAGCGAGACAGAGAAAACGTTTTAATATTATGTACTTGTCATTAACACCTCTTCCTTTTCCAGCTCTTACATCTTTTGATGTGTTGCATTCCGTGTGGATAGTGTATTAGTCAGGGTTCACCAGACAGACAGAACCAATGGGACACAGAGAAGGACTTATTTTGAGAAACTTGCTCAGGCAGTGACTGGGGCTGGGAAAGTCCAGCGTCTGTCAGGAAGACTGGCAGACTGAAAACCCAAGAAGAGAGGATGTTACAGCTAAAATCTGTATCTGTAGGGCAGGCTAGTGAGCGGGAAGTGCAGGCAGTGCTTTCTGCTCCTATCCTGAGCTCCTATCTTGAGATCAATGGCTGCTTTCTCTGGAAATTTTAATTTTCGATTTACTCCATTTTTTTTTTTTTGTACTGGGAATTAAACTCAGGAGTGTTCTACCTGTGAGCTAGAACCCCAGCCCTATATTTTTGAAATAGGGTCTCACTATGTTATGGAGAGCCTCACTAAGTAGCTGAGGCTGGCCAGGAACCTGTGATCCTCCTTTCTCAGCCTCCCAAGTACTGGGATTACAAGTGTGCGCCACCACGCCCGGCTCAGTCTTCACTCTTAAAGCCTCCAACAGATTGGCTGAGGACCAACCACACGCTGGAGTTCACCTACAGTCCACAGATTGGAAGTGTTAATGATGTCCACAAATGCCTTTGCAGCAACCCCTAGATTAGCATTTGGTCAACTAACTGGGCATCACCATTGCCTAGACTGGTTGACACATGTTAGGGTTAGACATCGAATGTCCCCAGAATAGCTCATGTATTAACAGTCAGCACGGATGTAATTAAGTCATGAGAGCTGAAATCTCATCAGTGTGCAAATGGATTTTGCTGGGTGATGGCTTCGTCAGGTGGTGTGCTTGGAGAAGCTGGGTCCCTGGGGGTGTGGCCTTGGGGACTTGGATTTTTAATCTTCTTGCTGGCTTGCTTCCTCTGGCTTCTGGCCTCCATGATGTGAGAGCCGAGCCTTGATCACTCCCTCTCTCTCTTCCAACTGATCTCCATGCCCTGAGCTCCAGAGACCCAGCCTACCATGGACTGATCCCGGAATCTCCAAGAAAACTGAGTAAATGAATCTTTCTCTAAGTTGTGTGCTCAGTCTTTTGGGTTATAACAGTGAGAATGTTGACTGAAACAACACACAAAATTAACCATCAGAGATGGGTACTTTAAAACCTTTTCAGTAGACAAGATCATGGAGTGTCTATGGAGCATATATCAAAAACTCATGACTAGTTCCATGGCCCTGAGCAGGTACAGTACAACCAGCTCAGTGCCAAGCACCTCTCTGTTTTATACCTCATAATAGCTTGAGGGTGTAAATATTATTGCTCTTGTACTTTATATGTGAACAAACAATGGCTTAGAGAGGTTAAATGCTTGTTCTATCAGTTTCTTAATTTACTATAATAAATTAGCACAATCTTAATGCCATAAAATAACACAAATTCATTGTGTTACTGTTCTGGAGATAAAAACTCCGAGATAGGTCACGCAGGGCTAGAATCGAGTAGCGGGCAGAGCTGTGTTCCCTCTATGGGCCATAGGAAAGGCTCATTCCCATCTTTTTCTAGCTTCTAGAGGCTGCTTGTACTCCTTATCTTGTGGGCCATTCCTTCAGTTTCAAAGCCAACCTCTTTAGATCATCCGCTGATCTCTCTAGCTAACTTTTGCCTTCTTGCGAGGACATTGGACCCACGTAGATCATTCAGGATCGTTATGTACCCACGATCCTTAACTCGAACAAGCATGGTGGTGCACACCTGTAATCCCAGTACTTGGGAGGCTGAGACAGGAGGATCGCAGCTTGGAGCCCAGCCTCAGCAACTTAGCAAGACCCTGTTTCAAAAACTATAAAGGTCTAGGGGTGAAAGGTAGAATGCTTTGGGGTTCAATCTCAAGTACCAGAAATAAACAAACAAAAACAAATATCCCTAATCATATTTCCAAAACCCCACTTTGCTGGGTTTGATAAGATAATCACAGGTATCGAGGATTAGGACTTGAGACCCTGGGGGGAAGTCATTCTTCCATCTACCACATTGGACAGATCCCATGCAACTAGTCCTAGGGAAGCCAGGATCCGGTCAATTCAATCTGAACAGAGAGTCTGTCTTCTGGATCATTTCAAGACTCACAGACATCAGGGTGATGTAAGACATCAGAGGTAACTATTATTTAATTGTCCTGGGCAGGGATTATCAATAGCATTGGTTACAGAGAATTGCAAGCAGTTTAATAAAGTGCTTCTCAGTAAGTTATCCACAGGCACACGAGGTGTCTTATTGTAATGACTGCCCGAGCATCATGGTACGTCCCTTTCATCATCAACTGGGGGAAATAAATGAATTCTTTAGACTTCTAACACTAAAGTGAAACTTCTCTGATCACAAAGATTAATGACAAAGTCAAATTTGGAAGATATTGAATTAAAGAGTCTTTCATCCAGCAAAAAAAAATCCCCAATATATTAGAGACAAACAAGGACACTTAATGCCAGAGCGATGTCCATTGTCCTCGCACAGAACACTCAAAAATCTCCGGGATCAATTTTCGAAATTGACTGGCTCCAAGAAGCCACACAGATACAGTAGGGTTGGGAGGATTTGGGAAGTAAAGCTGGGATCTCCAGACTTGGGAGAGGAAGAGAAGGGATTTATTCGCTTTGGGGAAGAATAATCAAAGCAGAGCTCTGAGAAATGACAAACAGCCCAAGGAAATGCAACAAATAAAATAAAAACAGTTCCATATGAGTTCACTGACCATTCTCACAGAACGGTCTTTTCACTAATTTCCCAGCTAATGAAGTTGCAATATAACATTTTTTTTTTCCCTGCAGTACTGGGGATTGCACCCAGGGGCATTCTACCTCTGAGCTACTCCACCACTCCCAGCCCTATTATTTCTATTTATTCTGGGTTTTTTTAAAACAAGGTCTCACTAAGTTTCAGTGGGCCTCACTAAGTTACAGAGGCTATCCACAAACCCTCCTGTCTCAGCCTCCTGAGTTCTAGAATTACAAGCATGTGCCATCATGCCAGGCTTGGCTTGCAAGATGACTTTCAAATAGATGGCCAGGAACAGCCAGCTCACAGGGCACATGAAGGAGTGCAGGAACAAGAATTGCTGGTCAATGAGTCAGATGCACACACACACACACACACACACACACACACACACACATTTAACTTGATTCTTCAATAACTTGACTCCCATTCATTTTCTCTGCACTGGAAGCTAGTTGGCCATCGATTTATAAATGTGATCAGCCCTGAAATATTTATTTTTCTCCTTATTTTATAGGAAGAAAATTAAGCAAGCAAAACAGAGGAATTTCCATCTGCATTCTGTGAATACTTTTCCAGGGAACACTGATAGCTTTGAAGCAGTGATTCTCAGATGGGACCAGTTGTGACCCTATAGACAGTTGATCATGTCTAGGGGTCACCTTGGACTGTTATAAGCAGGGACATGTTGGGTAAGAGAAGGGGAAAGGTACCATTGGCTTTTTCGAATGGATTGAGGCCACAGATGCTACAGGGAGTACCATGCACAGGACAGACCCAGACGTAGAATTATCCAGCTCAGAATAGCAACAGTGTCCACATGAAGGAAACCTAATCTAAACCAGGCATGGTGGTGCACACCTGTAATCCCAGGACACGGGAGGATTGCAGGCTCAAGGACAGCCTCAGCAATGGAGTGAGACCTGTTTCAAAACAAAAATACAGCTGGGCTTGCTGGCGCACACCTGTAATCTCAGTACTTAGGAGGCTGAGAAAGGAGGGTGAAAGGTTTAAGGCCAGCCTCAGCAATTTAGTGAGATGCCGTCTTGAGATAAAAGGAGAGAGAAAGGGAGGGAGGGAGGGAGGGAAGGAAGGAAGGAAGGAAGGAAGGAAGGAAGGAAGGAAGGAAGGAAGCTGGAGGTGTATTCCAGTGATAGATCACCATTGAGTTCAATCTCCAGTAATACCAAAAAAAAATTAAATTAAATTAAATAAGCCGGGTGTGATGGCACACACTTGTAACCCCAGCATTTGGGAGGCTGAGACAGGAGGATCACGGTTCATGGACAGCCTCAGCTACTTAATGAGGCCCTTCATAACTCAGTGAGACCTTGCTTCAAAATAAAAAATAGGGCTGGGGGTATAGCTTGGAGGTAGAATGCCCTTGAGTTCTATCCCCAGTACAAAAAAAATAAAGTAAAAATAAAAAAATAAAAGGCTGAGCTGTGTAACCTGGAGGCTGAATGTCTTTGGGTTCAATCCCAGTACCACAATCAATTAACTAATTAATTGATTAATGAAAGAAAGAGAGAAAACCTAATCTGCAGCATATTATATAAGGATAGGGTTCTAGGATCAATGAGCCTGTTCAACTCACTGACCAACTGAACACCTTAATATTCCTGTACCTCCATTTCTTTATCTGTGCAATAGAAAATAAAAGTACCCCACCTTGTCGGGTTCTTGGGAGGGATCAGATAAGCCAATTTAGACAAGTGCTTCTAATACAGCTAGCACATAAAATGTGTAATAAAAATTACACACAAGCCGGGCGCGGTGGCGCACGCTTGTAATCCCCGCGCTTGGGAGGCGGAGACATGAGGATCGCACAGGTTCGAAGCCCGCCTCAGCTACTTAGTGAGGCTCTCAGCAACCTAGTGAGACCCTGTTTCCAAATAAAAATATAAAATAGGTCTGGGAGTATAGCCCAGAGGTAGAAGGCCTCTGGGTTCCACCCCAGTACCACCAAAAATAAATAAATAAATAAATAAATAAATAAATAAATAAATACAAAGGATTTTAAAAAAAAAACAATAGGGCTAGTAGTGTACCTCGGAGGTAGAATGCCCCCCAGGTTCCATCCCCAATACCACACACACACACAGAAAAAACATTTAGCCTGGCATGGGCATGGTGGTGCACGCTTGTAATCCCCGCGCTTGGGAGGTGGAGACAGGAGGATCGTGCAGGTTCGAAGCCAGCCGCCCTGGTTTAAGAGACCCTGTTTCCAAAAAATAAAAAAGTATAAAATAGGTCTGGGAGTGTAGCCCGGAGGTAGAAGGGCTTCCAGGAACCCCAGTACCACCAAAAAAAAAAAAAAAAAAAAATTACACACATATTATTAAATGTATCAAGTGCTGATGCCACTGGCTTGGAGTGACCTTGTTTGTCCAGCTCCCTCTACCCTCTCAACAAATTGTGAGCATCCTCCAGACAAAACTGGGGGCCACCGCACCTGTCACCCAGCACAGAGCTGGAACAGACTTAGAAGCCAAAGTCATAACCCATCAAGAGCGCTTGTAGCTGTTGCTGTTGGTGTCTGTCCACATCTGCTGCGTCCCTGCCATTTTAATGTTCTGTGACCTGATGCTCTTTGGGCTGTGGGGCTCGCTCTGGCCTCCAGGTCCACCCTGGCCGCTGCATGGCAGGCTTGAGGCGCCAGGGAAGCAATGTCCCATGGGAGTGGTCCCCCAGCAATAGCTGGTGTGATTGGGGTATCAGCACCCCAGCCTCCTGACCCTCGCGCCGACTAGACTATGATGGTGTGCACGTTCTACCCTGTCTCCCGGTCCCCAGCAGGTGAAAACTCCAATTGCCAAGCATGATAGCATGTTTGATAATATTCCAGTTATAGGGGCTATTTCTCAGCTGTGTCTCCCTTTTCTACTCTTTTGCTAGCATTTTTTAGCCTTTATTTTCCACGTAAACTCTACTTGTATTTCCCTATTTATAGATTCCGCATCCATGAATCAACCATAGATCAAAAATACTTGAAACAACATTGCATCTATACAGAACGTCTATAGACTTTTTATCTTCTTGTCATGTTTCTCTAAACACACACATACAAACACACACACAATATAGCAAGTATTTACATAGCATCCTAGTAGGTGTCATGAACAATCTAGAGATGACTTAAAGTCTATGAAAGGATGTGCATAAATTATATGCAAATATCATGCCCTTTTATGTAAGAGGCTGGAGCATCACTGGATGTAGGTATTCGCAGGGAGATCTGGAACTAAACTATGAAGCCTCCTTGGACCCTGATCTGAGTTACCTGGTGGGAGGCCTGTGACTGGAGAGAGAGAGAGAGAGAGAGAGAGAGAGAGAGAGAGAGAGAGAGAACACAGAGAGAGAGAACACACAGAGAAGAAGAGGAGAGGAGAGGAGAGGAGGGGAGGAGAGGGGAGGGGAGGGGAGGAGAGGGGAGGGGAGGAGAGGGGAGGAGTCAGCTCTCTGGGAAGCTGCTGTCCACAGTCACTTTGCTTGCGTACTGGTGGGAGAGAAGGAACCACACCTGGAGCGCCACTCTCAGCCTCCATCCTGTTCGTCTCTCATCTCTCAGGGCACACATCCCTGTCCACAGGACGGCAGAGCCTGGGATGGGCAGTAAGAGAAAGAGAGGCCATCCTCAGAGCAAAGACATCACTAACCCGCTTCCAGGTCTGAGACAGGTCTTAAATGAAACCAGAAGGCGTCTTGCGGGCGGAGCTCGGGGGCACCTGTGACTTTCAAACAGCGCTCCTCTGTTTCTAGGGAAATACATACTTTTAGAAATTAAGCTCAAGGCTAGAGGCTTCCAACAATAAATCTCCCCGAGGCATACTTCTCTAGGGACAAATATGCCAGGAACTCTTCAAAGAAGGAGCTTGGTTTATCGCTCGCTCGGTGTCTCTTTGCCACAGAAGAGCTCTATTTCCACTGAGAAATCAAGCCGCCCTGGACCTCAGAAAGGCTCAAGAATTCTCCGGCTCTCCCCTCCCCCTGCCGATGGATGACCACAGCCCACTTCGTCCGGCAGTGACCCTTGGGAGACAGCACATCAACCGCAGGACTGCTGTCCCTGATTTGAAGAAGAAAAAAAAAAAAAACAAAAAAACAAAAACCAAGAATCTATCCTGCTGTGCAGCTAAAATGAGACCTCGGCCTTTGTGGTAAACTGTGTGTGATACAGCACTCAGAATTTCCTGAGTACTTACTATGCACCAAGCATTTAAACCCATCACTACAGTTAATTCTGAGTGAAGAGTAACATCGTGCTGATTTCTAGATGGAGAGTTATAAGCAACACTTTAAAGGGAATGACTAAGATCATGTCATATGCTTCTAAATAGGAGAGCTGGTGTGTGTGTGTGTGTGTGTGTGTGTGTGTGTGTGTGTGTGTGTATGTGTGTGTGTGTGTGTGTGTTACTGATTATTGAACTATTGATCCCAGGAACGTTCTACCTCTGAGCTACATCCTGAGCCCTATTTTTTAAATTATTATTTTTTTTATTTTATTTTTTTGGTGGTACTGGGGTTCCTGGAAACCCTTCTACCTCCAGGCTACACTCCCAGACCCATTTTTATACTTTTTTGTTTGGAAACAGGGTCTCTTAAAGCCAGTGCAGCTGGCTTAGAACCCGAGATCCTCCTGTCTCCACCTCCCAAGGGCAGGGATTACAAGCGTGCGCCACCACGCCGGGCATTATTGTTTTATTTTGAAACAGGGTCTTATTATGTTGCAAAAGGACTTGCTAAGTTGCTAAGGTCAGTCACGAACCTGGTATCCTCCTGTCTCAGCCTCCCAAGTACTGGGATTCAGGCATGCAACACCCTTGGAGTTTTTAATACAGGAGTTTTTTTTTTTTTTTTTTTTTTTTTTTTGGTGGGACTGGGGATGAAACCCAGGGGCCTCCTACCTCCGGGCTACACTCCCAGACCTATTGTATATTTTATTTGGAAACAGGGTCTCTTAAGCCAGCGCAACTAGCTTCGAACCTGCGCGATCCTCCTGTTTCCGCCTCCCAAGCGCGGGGATGACAAGCGTGCGCCACCACGCCCAGCTTAATCCAGTAGATTCTGACTTTAGAATTTTTAGACTTGGTTGCTACCTCATGTGAAATTTAAGTATAATGTAGCCGACACGCATCATCTGAGTGAAGCTGATGGATCACTTGTTCCACTATCCATGGCCACAGAGAAAGAGAACATTCAGGGTCGTCCAAGGCAAAGTCTGATAAATAGAGAAAAATTGCTTCAGATTGCTAGCGAGGTCTTCAGCCTAAGATTTCTGTAATGCTAAATTTTATATCTCAGAGGCATTCCAAATGTACAGGTACCTACAACACAGTGGCTGAAGGGTCTAAATCTGTAGAAAAATAATAATTAAAGCCAGCTACACAGGGAGTACAGCTCAAAAGTAGAACGCCCCTAGGTTCAATCCCTAATTAAAAAAAAAAAAAAAACTAAGTATTTGAATATTTTTTTAAAGTGAGACATGGAGAAGAATTTACTCCCAATAGACAAAGCCAGGGAAAGAAATCAGGATTCCAATGCACTGAGCCTGACAACCATGATTGTAAAAGCTCCATGCTGCCTCAGAAACAATGTGTTCGGCTCTGATTCACACACACACACACACAAAAATGACCAAGGATAAAACCTCCCTCAAAGCAACAATGAAAGAAACATGAAGAATGCATGCAGACGGCGTAACTCGGGGGCCAGTGCATCTAAGCATTTGGTAGAGACCCAGGGCTCTCCTCCCAGCCTCACCTGAGACCTGAGGCCTGAGGCAGGTACCCAGGCACCACCTGTTGCCACCAGCTCCACCCAGGGCCTTCGTGCATGGCTTCCCTTGCAGCTCAGCGGCCAGGAGAGAGGCTCTGGTTAGGTTTCTCACCAGGTCTCTGTGCCTAGCTCAGAGGCCTGGAGGGACCCTTGGACAGGTGATATGGCCCAGATAGGACTCCAGCAGGGGGGGTGTCCTTTCTTCATTCCCAGCCCCTCTAGGAAATAAAAGACACAGATGATGATGATGTAGCTGTGGGTAAACAGGCTCTTAGGGTAACATGTACCAAGGAGAGAGAGAGAGAGAGAGAGAGAGAGAGAGAGAGACAGACAGACAGACAGACAGACAGACAACAATACAACAATTACTACCCAGAGGAGAGGCATACACAGGTGGATGGTGACGAGACTGATGGGTGGCCCAGAAGTTCATAAAAATGTCCCATCGACAGGAATGACTCCTAGTCCTTCCTCATCATAAGTCAACACAATGGTGCCTCTGTGCCCACCTTATACATGGGATTGATATCAAGGTTCAGCTAAGCTCCCCCAGTGCCCTCTCTAGCCAGATGGAGATTAACAATATCAGCCCACACATCCTGGCCAGAACTCTATAACCCCTTTTCTCTCACTTCCAAGACTCTCTCGAGTGATTCGTGTGTCTGCAGATATTTCTACAAATAGATTTTGAGGACACAGAGAAGCACCTCTCAGAGCTTCTGGCAGAGAGGGGTTTGGACTAAGGTGAGGGATGGAGGTAGGAGTTGGCTCCCTGACTTTCTGGTCTTAAAGACAGATAGGGACTACCCCTGCTCCAAAAGGCCCACCAAGCTCAGAATATGCCCTCACCATCAAAAAGCAAGGTGGGGCACAGAAAGCCACCACTTCTAGCCAGTGCAGGACTCTGGTGGCCATACAAGCCCCAGGGCTCCCTGAAGGGACGGCCGAGGCACGCTCAGGGCTGTGTCTCAGCTTAACTTCGGCCTCTGCCCCATCTTATCTTGTCTTCTCCTTTTTTTCTAGAACTGTTGATTCCAATAAGCATCTTAAATCCTGGATGCCAAAGAATCCATTCTTCACTACAAAATGAGGGCTTGAAGCCCAGCCCCAGCCCCCACATTCTCACTCTAAGGGTGACCACGGCCACTCCCGTGGAGGAACCCCAGCAGCTCAGGCCTTTTAAGGAACAAAAAGGTAGGCATAGGTGGTGATGACAAATTGAAAGTCAGACAGCGTTGGCTGGACCCAGCTCATCCACTTTCTGTCTCTGCCTCGGGCAAGCCAGGTGACCCCGTTGGACTTTAAAATGAAAATTCAGACCCAAATTACTTCACCGGATCAATCAAGACAATGCAAATAAAAATCAGAGCGTGTTTTATAATGTTCATTCCTGTCATCCTGACAGGTCCCCTTAGCTCCCTCCTAGATGAATGGGAATGGTTATTTGTGGTCTGGGGGGGGGGGTGCTCCTCTCTTTCCCCCCCAATGACTCTATTCTCTTCTCTCTCTCTCTCTAACGGAGAGTAAATGACATTTTCCCAAAATTTCTTAAAGCAGTAGCCCCAACCTCAGCAGGAAAGCAAGGAACATTGTTATTGTGGAACTGCAGAGTTGTAGTATATAATTAAACCATTAAGACGCAAATTAAGTCCTCTAGCAATACTCTCTTCTAAGTATTTGTGGGCAAACCCATTAGTGTGGTGCCAGTAAATCCTGAAACGTCTTCATCTGCAGACTGAGTAACTGTGGTACGAGAGGGGAGGGGTGGGAAGTTGGTTCACAGGCTCCAGTGGAGGAGGGCACTGGGGTGGGGCCACCCGTGGGATGCTCATGGTCAGGTGCGACTGCATTTCCTAAGCCTTTTGAAAATACAGCTGCCAAGTTGCCCCAGCTTCAAGCCAACAAGAAATCTAGGCTTTCCTCTGGAAAACCATTCAAGAGCTTTCAGTTTCTTGTTTACTCAGTTCTCCTCGATTGACTTTCATTTTGCTGAATTCGTGACGCTCAGAATTGTTTTTGTAAGGGACCTGGCTGTGGAATGGGGAAGACCATGCAGGTAGAATGCACATCTCCCAGTGGGGCACTTTGGAGCTATTTCCTTCGCAGAGGAATTTTAATATAATGAATATGAAGTGGCCTTCGATTTTACAGCCAAATATATATTTATGCTATTGACTCAAATTCAAGCTGACCAATCCTGTTGGCTGGCTGTGGCCTTCAATTTATCCAGGCCTGAGTGTGTCCGTCAATATGTTGATTATTTGTATCATGACCCTGCTTAAACCATTTAATAAAATGTAAACAATGGGAAACCATATTGGAAGTCAACATAACTCATCATCATCCCTAAGACGCTCACTGGAATCCTGAGGGTGGTTTTCAGACCTGACTGAAGGTTTCCTCCAGAGTCATACAATAATTTTAGCTGTGAAAGGAAATTTTATGGCATGGAAGATTAGACCACACTAATGCAAGGTCAAAAATAATAGAATCAATAGGCAAACTCAATACTGTTAACATTTTGAGAAAATTACTACCAGAAAACAATGTCAACAACAGATTGAAACCGGTCTCCCAAGTCGCCCCATTGATTTTCTTGCACTTTGGTGGCAACCTAACTCTTTCTTTTATGCAATATGGAATTTCTTTAGCCTTTTTTTTTCCAGCTCTACCTTAAACATGGAATATTACTTCTTTCTCTCGCACTCCCCCACCCCTATTCCTTTGAACTAATGCTCAGCATTGCATGTGTCCAAAAAACTGTGTATGGTTGCCCATATCTAAGAAACCGGAATATGAAGATTTATATCATTAAGTGGAGCCTTTCGTCAGTCTATAATTTAGGGCTCGGTTGACAAATTCAGAAATTGTTTTAATTATAGCAAGGTGTCCAAGTGCAAATATAAATAGCGTCGTTAATAAATGACCAACTGAGGAAAACACCTCCTGGAGCACAGGACCAGGTTTCATTCAGCTGTGCTGTATGAATTGCTCTCAGCCTTGGTGTCGAGGTGCAGGTGACTGCTTTACAGATTCACCTTCTTCAGTATTGACTGAGAGATCGGTAAGTGCCATGCATGAACAGTGAAGTCAACAACCCCCATCTGCCCTAGACTTTTCTGCCCCATCTTCTCATTTTATTCAAAGGCGTCATCATCATCTCCCTCTGCCACCACCTCCACTGCTGGCTTATTCAAGCCAAAACCTTAGGGATTGTTATTCATGCCTTTTTCGTTCCCATAGCCGATACATCAGCATATTCTGGCAATTTTAACTTTAAATTATATCCCGAATCCTCCCACTTAACTCATTCTCTGATTATTCTCTCTGGCAGCCTCTTTCCCGAACTCCTTATTTTCTACACAGCCGGCCAAAATGATCACTTCAAAACAAGCCGGGCGTGGTGGTGCACGCTTATAATCCCAGCATTTGGGAAGCTGAGACAGGAGGATCGTGGTCTGAGGACAGCCTCAGCTACTTAGTGAGGCCCTTCACAACTCAGCGAGACCCTGTTTCAATATAAAGAATAGAAAAATAGGGCTGGGGGTGCAGCTCAGAGGTAGAATGCCCCTGGGTTCCATCCCCAGTACCGCAATAAATAAATAAATAAATAAATAAATAAATAAATAAATAAATAAATAAATAACGAAACACAGGTGACATTATTCTTGGCTCCAAAAAGTCTTTCATGGGTGCCTTTGCACTGAATATAACGTCCAGACGTCCTTACCGTGATCTTCCAGGACCTACATGACTGGTCCTTACCTACCGCTCCTTCCGTCTCCTTGGTCTTTGCATCTCTGACTTTCTGAGCTCCATCCACATCCTTTTGAGCCAACACAGGCTCAGTCCTATCTCAACGCCTTCCCCCTGGGCTATTTCCTCTTCCAGGCACACTCTTTCTTTTTCCTGCCCTTCCTTATCAGTAGTTTCTTATCTTCAGCCAGGTCTCTGTTCTCCTAGACGAGCTTCCTCCGAACACGTCCTCAAGGGGTACCCTTACCTTTACCCTCCTGCCTTTTGGTACACTTTGTCATTTCATCATTTCTGTAAAGAAGCGGACATCTGTAACCAGGACTCCCGAGTGTAAGAGTTTCAAAAAGAGGGTGAAAGTGGAGAATGTGTGAGTCATTTGCTCTCATGTGGGGTCCTCTGAAGCTTCATGCTTCAGGGATAAGAGAAATATCCTAATGCATCAGTTAAGGACATTGAAGCTCTTTTTGCTAAATTTTCTTTGTGGTTGTTTTTGGAGGCTGCTCAGAGTTTCTCTCTCATCTCAAGTTTTATTTTTTTCCCTTCTTTCCAGGTGCATTTGAACACCAAGGAAAGGTCACTTTTTCATAGTGACATAAGGTCACATCTGACCTTTAAGCTCCGCTTCTTTCTTCCATGTATGTGTGTATGTGCACGTGTGTGTGTGTGTGTGTGTGCGCGTGCGTGTGCCCACCCTGGAGACTGAACCCAGGTTCATGAGCTAGACCACCAGCGCTATCGTATATTTTATTTGGAGACAGGGCCTCGCTAAGTTGCCAAGGCTAGCTTCCAAACTGCAACCCTCCTGTCTTCTCAGCTTCCCCAGTCCTGGGCTCACGGGTGTGTGCCACCACACCTGGCTCTTAAGCTCCCCTTCTGAACTGGTTCCCTCTGCTCATGGTCTGCAGGTCTCGTCGTGTCTGTGCATTTCACCTCTGGACATGCAGCGTGACCTTCTGCTCAATGTACATCCTCGGCTGTATCCACCAAGATGCGACTGGGCCCACCTAGTCTTTGGGCTTTGTGCTGGTTCCTGCTGCTAAAGAGCATAAATCACACCATTAACTATGAATACAACATCCTGGTCATTCAAACTCTCTTTTCCTGAGCCCAGTCTTCTTCTAGGTTAATGGTTCCTACAAACTAGCAACTTCCATATCCCTCTTAGGATCAGTACTTTCTTATTTTCTCTTTCTGCTGGGGTAGGGGAAGCTGCTCCAGGCCCAAATTATGTCAGAGGCATTCTTGTGCCTAATCTGGAACCTCTCCCAGGGGCTTACATTCTCTCCACTCTTCTAACTAAAAAGTTATGTTCCAGACCACATGTTCTAGATCACCTCAAACCTAGAACCAGGATTAACTCTTGTTGAAATCCCCACTCTCTCTGGCACATTTCTGGGATCTTCCTGTCGCCCTCCTCCTACCTCCAAGGGATTTTTCCTTCCTATGCAATCAGAAATATCTTTAAATTCATAACGTTGGCTTTCCCATCCAGTTATACTTTGTGATCTGCCCATAAAATCAGGAATCCTGAGATTTTTTTTAAAAGGTCTGGAATGGGTAGCACCCAAAATAATAGAGCATCCTTGTAGGAGCCTGCTTTTTAAGGCAATCTTCTTACTTAATCTCTATTCTGAAACTCAAAACTAAGAATTGTAATTAAGATAATTAGGTTTTAATAAGTGTTGCTTGCGAATTTCTTAAATTACTATAATTTTTTATTTTGAAGCCATCTCAAAATTGCAGGGAAGTTTCTTGAGTTTCCCCCACCTGAAATATAAGAGCAAGTTGCTGACCCAGTACTGCAAACACCTGAGTGTGGAATTCCTACAAAGATTTCAATCAAACATTAACATTGGGATGCTAATGCAAGATAGCCCCACTGCCCAACCTTCAAATCGCAATCATGTTTCTCCAACAGTCCTAGTGATGTCCTTTGAAAACGGATCTTACCCTAGTAATGTCCTCTGTAATAAAAGGATCAAATTGATAACCACTGCATTTTATTTTCATTCTTCTCTCCTCTGTCTGGAACAGTTCCTTGGTCTCTCTGTGACTTGCCTGATATCGACACTTTAGAAAATCATAAGCCCGTCATTTTGGACATCCTTCCCTTCTGTCCCCATTTACCCTAGTGTTTGTGAGATCCTCTCGCCTCTTCTGAACCCATGAGTAAGAAGATTGACTCTAAGATAAAATTCGAGGCTCCTGTTCTGTCGCTACTATTCCTGATTCTGTGATCGCAGGCAAGTTACTTAACCACCTGGTGCCTCGGTTGCCTTGCCAACAGAATGAACATAATCATCCTACTTTTTTTCTGGGTCTGTTGTTAAAAGCACTCTTCCTCCTGTCTACCCAGAGCCTGAGTTATCTGGGAGTGTCCATAGCTGGCTGCAGCCTGTGCAAATGGCTGATGGTTACAAGGAGTATAAACACCCCAGCTCCTTTGCTTCTCATTGGAGCAATCTGAGGCATAGTAATACTCTTAAGTTCCTTTATGGGAAGATAGAACCCGAGTTTCCTACCTATCATTTTTTAAATATATCTTTTAGCTTGCCATGGTGGCACACACACTTGGAGACCGGAGGCTAAGACAGGAGGATCCAGGTTCACAGTCAGCCTTGGCTATTTAGTGAGACCCTCTGCAACATAGTGGGACTCTATTTCAAATTAAAGAACAAAAAATTAGGGTATATCACGGAGATAGGATGCCCCTGGGTTCAATCTCCAGTACCACAAAAAAAAAGAAGAAGAAAAGAAAAAGTGGGCAATTGAACTAAATAGATACTTCACGAAAGAAGCAATACAGATGACCAATAAATACATAAAAAGATTGTTCAACATCATTAGCATCAGAGAGATGCACACCAGTCCTGCCCAGTACTTTGAGTCAACGCTGCTGACTCGGCCTTTATCTCCAGCTGTCGTCTGCCCCACTCTCTTTCTGTTCTCTTCTTGTACTGCCTCCTAATACATTTCGGGGTGAACTTCCCCAATCCATACTTCTGACATTAAAAAGATGTTCCAAATTCTGAAATATGTTGAGTGCTGACATGAGATTCAAAACGTTTCCCATTCCAGAGAATTTTGGACTCTCAGATCAATGACACTCAACTAGCAAATTGTATGCAAATATTCCCAAATCCGAAGCATTCTAAAATCTGGAATACCCCAGAACCGAGTATCTCGAGTAGAGATTCTAGTCTTGGCCGTTCACATGAATTCTCCTCTCAGGGTCTGCTTCTGAGAAACGCAACCTAAGAAAGTGTCATTCTTTAAGAAAATAATTTTCTCACTGTGTGGAGAACACATAGACTAGTTCGGATGCTGTCTGGACATGAACCACCTGGGTAGAAAAATGAGTAGGCACAGAATATGTCTGGAGGTGGAGCCTTCGGGTCTAGCTCCCGGATAGGATACAGAGAACAAGAGGAAGATACCAATCAAGGTCAAATCCAAGACGTGTATGCAAATCGTGTTGCAGGAGAAGCAGAGCAGCTCTTTACTAGGAAGAGCTGATATGCTTGGAATCTCAGCTAATAATACCAAACATCGTCGGTAATAAGGACCGTAGACACACAATAGAATTTAATCACTGGCACCACAGTCTCACAATGGGAAATTACAGTGCCCTGAATTTAATAGGTTTCATTTTTTCCCAGTGAATATTCTGCTTTTATAATCTCTCACTGCCAAGGATGCTCTTGGATTTGAACTGATGAGAGTCTTCTTTTATCTAGAAACAAGGCTCCAGGCTGTTTACACAGATCGGTTGGCTTTGTCCAACTGAAACAAAAACCCTTTGCCTACTCTTCTTCCTTTATGTACCAGTGTCTTTGATGAGCTCCGAAAAGGCTTCATTGTCTTTCCATTTCTGCGAAGCAATGAAAGAAAGAACCTTAGGGCAGGTGTTGCGAGACCTGAGCTCCACTCCACCAACCCCAGCACATAGGTGGGTCACCCAGCTCTGTCCCTGGGCTCCTGGACTGACCTCATCGCTGCATCCCACAGACACTAAGTGCTGCATTCCACAGTTACTTAGTGAGTACTCTTTGCCAGGCTTTGTGGGTTTTTTTGGTTTTTTTCCATTTCAGTGTGCTTCATTATTGCTTTCCCGTCCTTTTTTTTTTTAATATATTTATATTGGTGCACTGTAGTCAAACATGTTAATGGAACAAAAAACTTGTGGAGATAGACATGCACCCATCACCCAATTAGCCTTTATCCAATCCCCATCCTATTCCCTCCCCCTCCCTCGTTCCCATGCTTAATTTAGTGATTGACTTTGATATGTTTGTTTAAATCATGTGCTTTAAAGAGTTTCCATCTTCCCCCCTCCCATCCCCTCAGGTAGGTCACCTTCAATGCTCCTCTACTGGGCCTCTTCTTCAACTAAAGTTCCTATTACCCATTTCTCCCTAATTTTTGCATATTAGGGAAAGCATCTGATTTCTTATTTTTTGTGACATTTCCCTGTAGATGCCATAATTTTGTTCTCCTTTATGGCTGCGTAAAATTCCATTGTGTACACATCCCAGTTTTGTAATCCACTCCTCTGTTGGTGGACATCTTGGCTGGTTCCATAGTTTGGGGATGATGAATTGTGCAGTTATGAGCATATAATCGTGCATTGGTTTGGTATTTGGTTTTCATTCTTTTGGGTAGATACCCAGAGGTGGTGTTGCTGGATCATATGGTAAGTTTATTTTCATTCTTCTGAGGATCTTCCATGCTATTTTTCAAAGTGGTTGGATTAATTTGCAATCCCCCCAATAATGTATTAGAGTCTCTACTTCTCCACACCTGATCAATTAGTTTATCTCTTCCTTGGAAGTCCTACTTTTATTGTCCACACTATTTCCCATTTGCTGATATCATGATGGCCAGATGGTGACTGACGAGATGATCCATCTACTCACATGCAATTTTTTAATAGAAGTCACTCGGATCTGGAGATCTGCTGGTGCTTCCTGACCACAGCAGGGACCCGCTGGTGCTTTGCTGTGCAGCAGGCCCCGGTCCCAGCCTTACCACTTGGCAGGCTCAGATCCCAGCCTCGCTGGCCCTGGCACCAGCCTCGCCACACGGCAGGCTCCAATACCGGCCTCACTGGCCCTTGCACCAGCCTCACCACACAGAAGGCTCCAATACCGGCCTCGCTGGCCCTGGCACCAGCCTCACCACATGGCAGTCTCTGATCCCAGCCTTGCTGGCCCTGGCACTGGCCAGACTTTGTGTATTATAGAGATGAAATCACCCCAGTCCCTGACTCCACAAAGCTTTTAAGAGGATCCAATTCTCAATCCTCATCCTCATCCCTATTCACAAGCAAAATGTTTTCTAAAATTAGTGAGATAAGCATATGTATATATTACTGGTATTTGTGTGATCTATCTATCATCTCTTCAATGTTTTTTTTTTCCATCTACTTTCCATATACTTATCAATTGCATTTCAAATCCCGTCTCTATATATTCTGGAGAAATGATCATGTATGGTTTTGGATTCCATAATCTCCATCCTGAACACTTCAGGTCACATATATTTCTAAATTCAAAAATAAAATCCAAGTTATTACTTGGATCTTAGGTAATTTGGTTCAGATATATTAAGTAACAATCCCATGGAGAACTGGACCAGAGTCTTATAATTAAACCCATTATTTTTGCAGTAAAACACATAAATACTACAACTCAGCAAGATCAATAAAGAATATATACATATATGTTTGTGTATATGTACTATATATATATATATATGTGTGTGTGTATACATATTTTATATATGTGTGTATATATTTACAAGTGTAAATGGATAGGACATATAATATATAATATTTTATTATGTAATATATAATATATGTAATATATTTGAGTAGGATATGTAATATATAATATATAATATATAACATACATATATCTATTAATTCTTGTTCATCTTCTTCAATGTTGGCCATCAAGTGAATCATTAAAAAGCAATATTAAGCTGGGCATGGTGGGACACGCTTATGATCCCAATACTTGGGAAGCTAAGGCAGGAGGATCGCATATTTGAGGACAGCCTCAGCAAGTAATGAGACTTTCAATAACCTAGTGAGACCCTATTTCAAAATAAAAATAAGCCGGGCGTGGTGGCGCACGCTTGTCATCCCCGCGCTTGGGAGGCAGAGACAGGAGGATCGCGCAGGTTCGAAGCCAGCCGTGTGCGCTGGCTTAGGAGACTCTGTTTCCAAATAAAAATGTAAAAATAGGTCTGGGAGTGTAGCCCGGAGGTAGAATGGCTTCCAGGAACCCCAGTACCACCAAAAAAAAAAAAAAAAATAGGGCAGGGGGTATAGCTCAGAGGTCAAATGCCTCTGGGTTTCATCTCCAGACCCGCAAAAAATAAAAATTAAATAATAAATTAAATAAAAATAAAAATAAAAATAAAATGAGTTTGTGGGTATAGCTTGGAGGTAGAGTGCCCCTGGGTTTAATCCCCAGTGCCACCAAAAAAAAAAAAAAATGAAAACATTAAAATAAGCAAATTTTAATATTCAGATTTTCTTTTAAATTCCAGAATTGCCTTTAAGAAATTGTGGGCCTAGGGCTCATATTATTTGAAATAAGCAGGACGTGGGCTAAGGCTTAAAAAACAAATTTATCAAAGATATTCATTACGATTGCATTTGCTATAATGGTGTTTGACCTATAGATGACCCAGCTTTATAAATAAACTTAAAGCACCTCCAGCTCCATTAATATTTCATTGATCCATAAACTACTCCCAAGGACTTTTATCTATCAGCCCCATGGAAAGACCGTATCTGATGCTGAGGCCACACCGAGAGCAAAGCAGCATGGCTGTGTTGTCCTGGATCTTAACTCTTGTGAACATTAGTTGTCGGCGATAATATCATTTTTAAGGCCCCAGGAGGAACCGGTGGAAGTCGGCATGACAGAATCGGACCACGCCATATGGCAAGCCGGCTTTCCCCACGCTCGAGATTGTAATATCCAGAGCGACCTCTTCTTAATACCTCTTGGAGCCAGCGACTCCTGCTGACAGCCTCCAGTGCTTCCCACAGGACCTAGAAGAAGGTCAAATTCCTTACCTTGGCCTGCACACTCTGACCTCTCACTCTCCATTCCTCAGGGTGTTCCAATTGCCTGGCTTCTAATTCCTCCAGCTCCACCTGCCTCTGCACCTCGGCCCGCTATTCCTCCGCCTGAGAAACTGGGACAGGCCTCACTCTCCACGCGACGGGCCCCTCTCATCACCCACGATTCGGCTTGAAGGTCCCCGAAAGCCCAGAAGTCCTTGACCCGACCTTTATCTGACCACTACTTTTCACCATCACATTGTTTATTTTCTTTGTACTTTTATCGCTCTCTGCAATCATGCTTTAATTCACTTATTTTTTAATTGCCCACAGTCCTTGTCTTTATACTGCTTAGAATTGGACCTGGTGAGCCAGGCATGGTGGCGCACGCTTGTAATCCCCGCGCTTGGGAGGCAGAGACAGGGGGATCGCGCAGGTTCGAAGCCAGCCGCGCGCGCTGGCTTAGGAGACCCTGTTTCCAAATAAAAATGTAAAAATAGGTCTGGGAGTGTAGCCCGGAGATAGAAGGGCTTCCAGGAACCCCAGTACTACCCAAGAAGAAAAAAAAAGAATTGGACCTGGTGGCTGATTTGTACCAGGTCTTAATTTTTAAGGAGATCAAGTGGTGGCACAAAGAGGTCAACAACATTTAATGTTACCAATATTTCCCCCTAGAAACAAGGCATAGACTGCAGAGTGCCAGCAGGAGGCAGGTCAGGCAGGAGCAGGCAGGTGGGGTAGGCATAAACCTTCCTTTATGGGGAGTCCTCAAAAAACACGGAAGGGCACAGGGACCCTTCAGGACTGGCTGACGTGGTCACTCAGTTTGAGTGACTCTAGTGGGGCTGTGTCCAATTGTGAGTGTCTGGCCCTGGGTTGATTCAGGACAGGGGAGATGTTGACTTAGGGTGTGAGAATTAGATAAAGGAGAACATAGTTGGACTTGGACCACGTAAAGGACTTTGCCGCTTAGTTTGGCTCTGTAATTAATAGATACCAAGTAGAAAGATGCCCAGCCAAAAAATAAATAAAACTCTGAGCAGTGCCACATAATCCCGAATCCCCAAATAAGAGCGTCTTAACTAGTGTGGTGGCGCACGCTTGTAATCCCAGGACTTGGGAGGCTGAGACAGGAGGATCTGGGTTCACAGCCAGCCTCAGCTACTTAGTGGGGCCCTCCACGACTTAGTGAGACCTTGTTTCAAATTAAAGAATAAAAAAATCAGGCTGCGGGTGTGACTCGAAGGAAAAATGCCCTGGGTTCAATCCCCAGCACCAAACAAACAAACAAATAAACGAGTGCCTTAGAAGAAAGGAAGCTATTTCTCTCTGGCATAAAATAAACTCAGGAATAGCAAATTCAGGCCCAGTATGATGGTTCCATCACATCATGGGGGAGTCGATGACCCCGTCTTTATGTTTTACCATCCCAGCTCAGGGCTCCTGTATTAAGATCACTTTGTATTAGTGTCTTCCTGCTGCTAAAACAAATGATCCCTTACTTGGTGGCTTAAATGAATATAAAGTCAGTACTATACCATTCTGGAGATTACTTTCCAAAACAAGTCTTGCAGGGCTACGAAAAAGTTGTCAGTAAGACAACTCCTTCTTGAGGCTTGAGGGGGAAATAAGTTCCTGGGCTTTTTCTGTTTCTGCTGGCCTAGAACATTGCTTGACCATTGCCCCCCCCCACCTTAAAGCAGGTCACCCCATCGTCTCCTCTCATCTTCTCATCTCTTTGTACACCATGTCTTTCCTTTAAGGTCTCTTCTGAGGACATTGGTCCATCTGAGTCATCACAACCTTCACGCTCCTTTGGCAAGGCCAGGTGGCTTATTCACGGGTTCAGGGATTAGGGTGGGCGTGGGATCGGGGACCGTCATTCTGTCCACTGCACATGACAGCTCTGTAGTGGCCCCTAGAGTTCCAGGCATCGAATTTACACTGCTCTTCCAAGCATCCTTCTCTCCCATAAGTGAGAGTGGTAAACCATCCCATATATACATTGGTTTTTCTCCTCCTTTGCCAAAAGTATGATCAGATCATCAGAGGGTAAACCTGTGGCTATGGCCCACCTTTCTCTCTGGAACCCTCTCTGTGAGAGGTGAGGATCTGAGAAAATAGAAACTCATACGCCGTAAAGAGCGGCCGCTATGGAGGTCAGTGTGGAGATTCCTCAGAAAACGGAGAATGCATCCAGCATACGATCCAGCTATACCACTCCTGGGTATCTTTCCAAAGGAACTGAAACCAGAATATTATAGTAATGCATGCATATCCAGGTTTCATAGCAGCACAATTCGTAATAGCCAAGTGATGGAACCAGCCTAGGTGTCCATCAACAGATGAGAGGATTACGAAATTATGGGACATACACACCATGGAATTCTACTCGGCCATAAAGAACAAAATTCTGTCATTTGCAGGAAAATGGATGAACCTGAAGAATATTATGTTAGATTGGCCAGTCACAGGAAGTGAAGGGTCATGTGTTTTCCCCCCTATGGAGAAGCTAGTGAATAATTGGGATATAAAAGGAACTTTAGATAATATAGAATCTCCAGTGCAGCAAGGGAGGGAGTCTGAAGGAGAGGGTGCTGGAAGAGGGAGATTAATGAAAGAAACCCCTCCATTGACATCATACACATAGGTGAGGATAGCAATGTCAATCTCAGTATCTTATATGGGGAAGAGAGGCGTGGGGAGAGAGTTAAAGGGAAGCCCACAGGCGATGTGTGCCTGTATGTCACCGTGACTCTGAACTACACTGTGACGTGAGACTCTACTCACCAATAAAAGTATTTGAAAAATAAAATAGCATCCATATTAAAAAAATAAACAAGTACAAATACTGTGCTAAAAAAAAAAGAGAGAGAAATTCAGCCGTTTATTTTCTTCCATTCTAATGTCACCCGATGGACAGATGTTGGTCAAAGAATATGTCAACAGCAATCAGGTTCACCGGCTTTCACCCATTTCTGACTTTAATCAAAGTTTGTCATCCACCCAGAACTTAAGAAGACATGAATTTCCATCCAGAGAAAATTTAGGTTTCTGAAAGCTACCTGGCCCCAAAGCAAGAAAGGTGAACATTAGGTCCAAAAAGGAAACCAGAAATCAATCATGACAATTATTTTTCCTAAATTATTTTAAACTGCAGAGTATGGAGAGGCTTGGGTAAATGTTGGCTGTCATGCTGACAAGCATGCTGTCCCCTTTCCCTGACCTTTTTCTTATTGAGATGTGTGTCCACGTGCAGAACAGAAGTGTTCTGTATCGGAGCCCAGCGCGCTCTCCGTTTCTGGAAGTCCCCGAAACAATCCGCAGAAAATGGAATTCAGGGGACATTTCGGTTTTGCCGGAGGCATGGAACAACCAACCTTTAAAAATTGTCTTCTGTGAGGGTTTTCCTCTCATCTTGTCAGAGCCTGTTTCCATGGACTCGGACCTGAGCTGGCTTCAAAATTAGATGCAGGAAAGTGAGATCTCCTGACAGGAAAACAGCCTGAAATACCTCACTGAGGTAGAAGATGCTTCCCGGCGGCTGACTTCTCCCACCTCCCATCTCACCCCAAGCCCCTCGGAAAGCTAAAGGAACGTCGGAGCCAAACTACACTGAGTTTCCGTCTAACTCCCACTAGGATGGCAAACATCAATAATACGAACAGTAATCAATGCTGGCGAGAAGGTAGGACCTCTTCTAAACCCTCGGAATTGCAAATTAGCACAGCCCCTAAGGAGATCAGTGCGGAGATTCCTCAGAAAACTAGGAATGGATCCGCCCTCTGACCTAGTTATATACCACGCTTGGGTATCTTTCCAAAGGAAGTAAAATCGGGACATTGTAGTGATGAGCACACGGCCCTGTTGATAGCAGCACAAGTCACAATAGCCAAATCACGGAACTAACCCAGGTGTCCATCCCCAAGTGAGGAGATCACAAAATTATAGGGCAGGCACACAATGTTCTACTCAGCAATAAAGAAGAACAAAATTATGTCATTTGCAGGAAAATGGACAGACCTGGAGAACGTAATGTTAAATGACGTTAGTCAGTCACAGAGAGTAAGGGTCATGTGTTTTCTTTCCCATGAAGAAGCTAGGAAGTAATCAGGATACAAGATGGACATTTTTTTTTTGGTACTGGGGATGGAACCCAGGGGCTTTCTACCTCCAAGTTACACCCCCAGCCCTAATTTTTATTCTTTATTTGGAAACAGGGTCTCACTGAGTTGCAAAAGGCCTCACTAAGTAGCTGAGGCTGTCCACCAACCATGATCCTCCTGTCTCAGCCTCCCAAATGCTGGGGTTACAAGCGTGCACCACCACGCCTGGCTTATAGGAGGACTTTAGATCAAGGAGAAGTTCCAGTAAAGAAACAAGAGAGGATACAAAGCGGGTGAATTAATAAAGAAAACACTTTAATTAATGTTATAGACATGTACGAAATTATCAATGCCGAGGTCAATAGCATGAATGGGGTAAAGGAGGAGTGAGCGGGAGCTGGGGGAGCCCAGCAGGGGCTGTGTGTCTGCAGGTCCCTATCACTCTGACCTTCAGTATGACCTGAGAAAAGAACATACCAATAAAGGCACAAAAAGTAGCCGGGCGCGGTGGCGCACGCTTGTAATCCCCGCTCTTAGGAGGCTGAGACAGGAGGATTGACAGGTTCGAAGCCAGCCTCAGCTACTTAGTGAGGCTCTCAGCAACTTAGTGAGACCCTGTTTCCAAATAAGATATAAAATAGGTCTGGGAGTATAGCCTGGAGGTTGAAAGCCCCTGGCTTCCATCCCCAGCACCACTCAAACAAAAACAAACAAAAAAAAAAAGTATAAAAATAACTCAAGGGAAAATAAATAAATAAATAAATAAATAGTTGTCTTATCTGAGGGTTTTTCCTCTCATCATGCCAGCGCCTGTTTCCATGGACTCAGAACTGAGCTGTCTTCAAAAATCTGATGTGCTGAAGAAAGATTACCTAAGAGTAGAAGAGCCCGAAATGCCTCCCGAGGTGGAGGCTGCATCTCTGCCCGCACTGTGCCCTGGAATCTGCCCGCACTGTGCCCTGGAAGTCAGAAGGAACTCCTGCTGAGCACCCAAACCCAAGCACCTCGCTGGCCGGAGCGCTACAGTCAGGACCTCTGGACTCGCCCCCAGCTCTTCTGGCAAATCTCACCACCGTGGTGGATCACTCAAAGGCCTGGGAAAACCAGACGGCGTTGTACTCAGATCAAGGCAACTCGGGGCAGCTTCCTAAAAGCCTGTGTCCAAAGGGCTGTGGAATAGGCGAGGCAGGGGAGGTGTTAGCATCCCTGCAGGGACCGAAGAGAGAGTGGGTTCCAGAATGAGGAACAAGGAAGAACTGTATGGAAAAGATGGTGGCTATTGAGGAAGGACCAGCCCATCAGGCAACCTCACAGGTAGGGAGCCTGAGAGGAACACAGGAACACATCCCAACAGGCTTTCCTTTTTTTTTTTTTTTTTTTGCAGTATTGGGGATGGAACCCACAGACATTCTACCTCTGAGCTACACCTCCAGTCATTATATATATATATATATATATATATATATATATCCTTTTTTTGTGGTACTGGGGTTCCTGGAAACCCTTCTACTTCCGGGCTACACTCCCAGAACTATTTTATACTTTTTTTTATTTGAAAACAGGGTCTCTTAAAACCTGTGTGATCCTCCTGTCTCCGCCTCCCAAGCGCAGGGATTACAAGCGTGTGCCACCATGCCCGGCTTTTTATTCTATATTTTGAAACAGGGTCTCACTGAGTTGCAGAGGGCCTCACTAAGTAGCTGAGGCTGTCCTCAAACCTCAATCCTCCGGTCTCAGCCTCCCGAATCCTGGGATTACAAGCGTGCGCCCCACGCCCCCCTCCTCAGCAGCCTTCCTTTCTTCTCCCGGATTTCTTGCCAGCTGCCTGCAGTGGGGGATGCAGGGGAGGGGCACCTGATGCACCCCTAGAGGTCATCCCGTGGCCAGAGGGCAGGGCGGCCGAGGGCGGCCAGCGGGTCTGCAGAGGCAGACAAGACAACTGGCTCTCAGGGTGGTCACTGTGGGGGTTCAGCCCCCCGCACAGGTGGGGAAACCAGGGTGGCCATTTCAAGATGCAGTGTACGGCCTTGCGCAGGAAAGGACGTCTGATAACAATAAAGACGGAATCCATCCTTACCGCAGACACAAAGACATTCTAATATGTGGGCAGGAATTTTTATGAATTCCTTTTGGAATTAAATGAGACCCGTATGGAGTGGGACCATTTTGGCTTGAGCCACAAGACTGTGTGGTACCACGAGATAACCCCACGGTGCATATACCTCCAAAATTGCATTAATGAGTAGCACAGAAAAGCCTTTAAAAATTTTTTTCATAAACTCATTTTCAGCAGCTAAAGATATGTTTGGGGTATTTTATAAAGTTTCTGTTCATAATAGTTAAAATCGCTCACTCATGAAATACACAATAATAACTGGCATTTTATTGAGTTATTACTGTGTACGGGCACTTCACACACAAATGTCATTTTCTCCTCACCCAGCTTTACCAGCTTGGGTGATTATTCCAATCTCCTATCACACATGGTTGTTACTAATTGCCCAGTGTCCCACAGCCAGCAAGAAATAATACACGATTGAAATGTAGGCAGCCTGTTCCCCAGGCCTGTCCTGCTAGCCAGGCACATGGGCTGTGTGGCCCACACATAAAGCACCTGCTCCGGGTAAGCCAATGTTATAGAGATGCTTTATTAATTAATTAATTTATTTATTTATTTATTTATTTATTTTGCGGGTCTGGGGATGAAACCCAGGGGCATTTAACCTCTGAGCTACACCTCCTACCCTATTTTTTATTCTTTATTTTGAAACAAGATCTTACTAAGTAGCTGAGGCTGTCCAAGAACGGTGATCCTCTGGTCTCAGCCTCCAGAATGCTGCGATTCTAAGCGTGCGCCACCACACCCGGTTCTAGAGATGCTTTTTTTAAAAGAGAAACTCCTTTGTGGTGCTTTAGTGGTTCCATAGTAGAGAACAGGCCTGTCAGCACATCTGGTACATTAATTTTCTATTGTTGTCTAACAAATTAACACCAGCTTAGCATCTTAACACAATCCCTGTTCACCAGCTCCTGGCTCAACAGAAACTCAGGCATGACACGACTGGATTCTCTGTTCAGGATCCTACGAGGCTAAAATCCAGGTGTTGGGAGAGCAGCGTTCACATCTGGAGGGGCTGGAGGAGGATCCCTTTCCAAACTTAGTTCCTTAGTGATGGGACTGAAGTCCCCGTTTCCTTTTTGACTCTTGGCTGGGGCCACTCACAACTCGCAGGGGCCGCCCACACCCCTCGCCACGGGGCCCCTGCCACCCTCAATAACAACGGGACATCCCTCTTACTCTTTCAATCACTGTCCAGGACTAGCACAATGGCTTGCAAGGGATCGCCTGATTGAGCCAGGCCCACCCCCAAATAATCCTCCTATCTTAAGGTCTACTCATCACTCAACAGAATAACAATAGCAAAATCCCCTTTTCCATTAGAAGTTATATCTCATGATGGTCACAGTTCCCTCCTACGCTGGGAGTTACAGAGAAGGGATTACACAGGGTAAGAGCCATTTTGGAAGTCTGTCTACAGCACAGGCTTTGACATAGGATGATTGCAAAGTAGTCCAACAGGCCCACGTGGCCTTCTAATAAATCATATGTTCACAGAAGTCTTTAATTAACCTTGCAACCCTAGAACCAATCTATGGGGGTCCTTCCTGGGCTCAGCATCACTTATCCAAGTTGTTTCTCTGTACCCCAGAGTTGTTCTTTGCTCTGATGTCAGATAAATAATAGTATAAGCCCCCTAGAGTTCGGTGAGGTCGTGACAGATTCCTGTGGCTACTAAGCCCAGCACCCTGGATGGAACAAGTATTTATTTTAGTATTTTGGCCATATCTGTTTTGCTTTTCATATTTGGGCTGTTAAGCCAGAACGAGATAAGCTAAGGCTGAGCTCATGGCCCAGCTAAGGTGTGCGGTTTGACATGGCCCTGGGTGCAATGGCCCAGGTCTCTAACATATCGACTCAGGAATCACGGCCAGCACCCCCTAGCTAAAAGGCCACAAAAGATCCTTCACAGCAGCTGCATTACAAGATGGCTTATCACCCTTTATAGACTCCGTAGACACCCAGGGCACAGAAGCATCCACAGAAGAAAGCCAGAGATATTCTAATATAGAAATGGGAACATTTGTAAGAGTCTTCAAAGCGTGTCGTCGCCAACCCAAACCATACAAGCAATCAGAAAAAAAAGAGAGTCCCTGTCCACACACCCTATCTATTTAGACTGCAATAAGCCTCTCTTTTGCATTGGCTTTAATTTAAACAGCACTGCATGTCAGACCACTTCCTGCAAGACAGGACACATATCACCACCTCTGACTTCCTCGCTCAAAAGGAGGCCCGCAAGGAGACAAGGTGTGGGGAGCGCCTGCTCATTAGGGTATGTGGCCTTTCTAGAAGGATCGCCCTTTTTCACTGGTGAGAGACAAAGAAATGTTTCCTGATTTCATACACAGCCGTCACATCTAAAGTGGAAAATAAGCAGGAAAAAAAAAAGGCATTAGGCCTTCTGTGTGTACTGATTTTTATGCTAAGAACGAGAAAGGAATTAAAATATTTAATAAAATATTTAAATAAACAGCCCGACACTGGTCTTACTGGGTCTGCATCAGTTGCATAGGGTCTTGCAGGAATTCTGAAAAAGATACAGGCATCCTACCTCCTACCACTGCGAGTGTGGTGGGGAGACGAGGGATTCATTAGCCCTCTAGCCTGGCGCACACTGAGCTCTCTCCCAAGTTACACGTGCCCAGTAATATGGGTTTGCAGACTACGTTATGCAGTGGCACAAAACAAGCCACCACAGGCCACGAGAAGACTGCACGCGACGTCTTCTCCTGCTCCGAGTTCTTCTCAGTTACTTTGCAATGTAAAAAAATGCAAGTAATGACCAACTCAAATCTGTCAAGAACTAAACACTCAAAATAAAAAATGAGGTTATCTAGAGACAATTTCGCCAGGCTCACTGGTGCACCCTTATAATACCAGGACTTGGGAGGCCGAGGCAGGAGAATTACAAGTCCGAGGCTAGCTGAGAAAATTAGGGACATCTGATCTCAAACTAAAATATTTTAAGAGGGTTGAGGATGTAGCTCAGTGATAGATAGAGTAGTAACTTAACATGCCTGAGCCTTGAGTTCAGCTCCTAGTATCAAAAAAGAGGAGGAGGAAAAGGGGGAGGAGGGGGAGGAGGGGAAGGAGGGGGAGGAGGAAGAAGAAGAGAAGGAAGAGGAGGAAGAAGAGAAGGAAGAGGAGGAAGAAGAGGAGAAGGAGGAGGAGGAAGAAGAGGAGGAGGAGGAGGAAGAAGAAGAAGAAGGAGGAGGAGGAGGAGGAGGAGGAAGAAGGAGAAGAGGGAGGAGGAGGAGGAGGAAGAAGAAGAAGGAGGAGGGGGAGAAGGAGAAGAAGAAGAGGAGGAGGAGGAGGTGGTGGGGGAAGAAGAAGAAGAAGAAGAAGAAGAAGAAGAAGAAGAAGAAGAAGAAGAAGAAGAAGAAGAAAATGATGATGATGATGATGATTTACATGCAGATCCATGATCCAGTATTTCTCTACTAGAATGTAGGCTTCAGAAGGGCAGAACCAACCAAACCAAATAGTGTTATGTTCATATATGAATGAATCACTGTGACTCACTATTGTGTACAGTTATAATACACCAATAATTTTTAAGGGGCATAATGTTGTGTTTATTAATGCTGTCTCCACAATTATTACCTGGGCACATTGTAGATACTGCAATCCTTCGTTTGAAGTGGATCCTTTTTTCTTTTTTTTTCATTTGTTTTTTTTTTTATTTTTTATTGGTGCATTAGATTCATACATCATATTGGGGTAAAAAACTTGTGTGTACATACATGTACACATCACCGATTTAACCCCACCCCATTCCATCCCCGTCCCTCCTTCCCTTGCTCGGCTCAGTGGTTGACTTTGATATGTTGAAGTACATTGTGTGTTTTAGGGATTTTCCTTCTTCCCCACTTCCATCCCTTCATTTAGGTTGTCTTGTTTGCTCCTCTATAGGATTTCCTTTTTCTAGAGTTCCTCCTATGACCCATTTCTCCTTAGCTTTCACATATTAGGGAAAGCATCCGATTTCTTATTTTTGTGACTAACCTCACTTAGCATAATGTCCTCCATTTCCCTTCTTTTCTTTTTTTTAATTGGTACATTGTAGACATACATCTTAATGGACTACAAGATGGGAGAGGCACACATCCACACATCACTCAATTATCCCTTTCCCGTGGGCTGCGTCTCTCAGGCCACATGCTAGCTAGCGGTGTTCCTTGATACTCATCAAGAGCTGCACTCTGATTTCCAGCCCTTGAATCTCAGCAGGCTATGGCTTATTTTTGGAACAAATGAATGCTGCATAACTTCTGAGCCTGAGCCTGAGCCTGAGCCTGAGCCGGCCACACAATTCCTGCACCTGCTTCTCTGGGGATGCCTGGCTTTTGGGATACAAGCTACCATGCAAGAAGGCCAGATACACGAAGACCTCCATGGGCCAGGCTCCCAGGGCGACCATCACGCACATGGGGGTACCTGGACATCCAGCCTGCCAAGCCCCAGCTGCCCGGGCCAGTATCAGACACATCACATGAGAAACTCCAGGCGAGAGAGTCAGCCAGCCGAGCCCTTCCCTAATCCTGACCCAGAAGTCATGAGCAAAACAAAAGCATATATTTACACCCTAACCTTGGGGGTCGTTTGTTACATCATGGCAGGAAGCTGGAACAATGGACCTCGTCCCAAATCGATGCTATGTCTTGGGGTAATTTTCAATAATAGGATGAAACTATCGCAATTCACGTAGCCTGTAAAACTAAGCATGCAGTTCCTTTTTTAATACTAATTCTGTTCAGCAAAAGCAAAGAGCTTTCTGTATGATTAATGAACATAATTAGATTGTGAGCAGTTTGTTTCATTTTTATCTTATCCATGTGCAGTGGACTAAATATTTGCATGTACTTAAACATCCTTCTTTCGAAATCTCAAAACCCAGTGTGATGGTATTAGGAGCCGGAGCCTTTGCTAGTAACTGGGCCATGATGGTGGGTCTCTTAAAAGGATCTCCTTACTTATTAACCTGGAAAACATTACCAAGTACAAATCTTCCTGGGCTGGCAGGAATTTGGAGAAATAGATGGGTAAGATTGTGAGGTCTTACAATCTTCCTGGGAGATAATCTGCTATGTATATTTAAATTACAATTACACACACTCTTTGAACCAACACCCCTACCCTTGGAAGTATACACATAAGCAGCAATGTAAAAAAAGAGATGTGTATATGTGTATATATGCACATACACACATATATGCATGCATACACATACGTGCTTGTGCATCTGGCTCTAAAACTACAAGAAAAGAATTAGTAGGATATATATTGGGCTATGGAGAATAGAGAAAATAATTTCTTGTATATCGGATTACCCCCCTCGCTATAATGAATTTTATTTATCTATTGTAGTACTGGGGATTGAACCCAGAGAGCATTCTATCCCTAAGCTACACCCCAAAACTTATTTATTTATATATTTTAATTTTTAAACAGGGTATCACTAAGTTGCTGAAAGCCTCTCTAAATTGGCTGAGGCTGGCCTTGAACCTGTAATTCTCCTGTCTCAGCATCCCCAGAATTGAGGTTACGGGCTTATTTAAAATTTTTTTAAAATGAAGAAAGAAAATAATTTACAAGAGAGACCTTGCAAATTTACTGTGTGGGCTTCAGTTAAGTCAACATCCATCATACCCTCCCTTCTCACGGAGAGGAGTTGGCAGTCTTTAATATCTGGAGTTCTGCACGGTGGTTCTTTTGACCATGGGGGATCAGAGGGACCAAGTAAATAAAGCAGCCCCATCTAATTATCTGACTAATACAGTTGTCACAGAGGGGGCCAAGGAAGAGAGGTCTTATCCATACAAACCCATAGACTGAGGTGAAAGAGGCCTGGTTCCCCCAAAGGTGTTTGAGATGCCATTTCCAGAAGCAGAAAGGCTTGCCTTGGGGCAAGCAAAACCACACTTGTCTGTCTCCAGGGGTACGGGAGAGAATCATTTGTGGACATGATTCTCTCCCAAACTCCAAGATCCATGTTGTAGCCCAAAGTCTGCCACAAGGTGAGTATGTATACGGGTAAGAACTCAAATAGCCCTACCGAGCCAGGAAGCCACAGGATGGTGGAAACATTTGCCCTGCTGAGTCGGAGCGACCTTTGGAGACCTGGGCACATGGGCTGAGAGCTCTGCAGGCTGGGCTCTCATAAAAAGGAAGCTCCTGAGCTGGAGGAAGAGGTGCACGCTTGGAATCCCAGAACTTGGGAGGCTGAGACACAGGAAGATCGCAAGCTCTCGGCCAGCCTCACCGACTGTGACTTAACGAGACCCTGTTTCAAAATAGAATAGGGCTGGGTGTAGCTCAGAGGTAGACTTCCCCTGGGTTCACTTCCCAATAACACACACACACACACACACACACACACACACACACACACACACACACACACACACGAGACACCTGCTATTTCTGCCCAGAAGAATCTTGGGAAAGGATATTGCTGACTTAGCAACAGGGCTCTGGAGAAAACCATAACCCTCTCCCTCCTGCCCACCTGTAGCCACCTGTTAGCTGAGTGATGTGGAGAACTGAATTAACTTCCCTGGGTTTTACTCAGCCCAAACAAAAACAAACAAAAAAACAATAAAAAACAAAACAAACAAACAACAACAACAAAAATCCTGAGCTGAATACCACCTCTGGACTTCTGGCCAGCCTTAAACATGATGGTCTGTTTTTTTTTTTTTTTTTTCTTTCACCACTTCCATGAACTTGGGCAATTTATTTAACTACACAGAAGTAGTGTCCTCATGTGGGAAAAAGCCAAAAGATTAACTATCCTGGCCTCCGTTTGTATATTAACTTATTACTCGGACCTGATTTAGGAATAGGACCTTGGTAGATGCAATCAAGATAAGGTCACACTTGGTTAGGGTGGTCCTCACCCTAAGGCGGTGTCCTGAGAGAAGAAACAGGATGCAGACATGCGCAGGCCTGATGCACATGGAAACCGGGGCAGAGGCTGGGGTGATGGTTCCAGAAACCAAGGAGCACCAAGGTTTGCTGGAAACACCAGGAGCGTGGAGGAGGTCCCCTGGTCCCTCAGAGTGGGTGTGATGAGTAGATATGAAGTTTTTCCTAAAGAGCTCCTGCGTTCATGTTCAGAGTTGATGTGATTAAGTCACAAGGGTTGTAATCCCATCAGTAGATAAATCCATGGTAATGGATTTACTGGGTGGTGACTGAGGGAGGTGGGTGTGGCGGGGGAAGTTGTGTCCCTAGGGGCGTGGCCTGAGGAACTGTGCTTGTGTCCTGGGATTCCTTTGCTTGCTGGATCTCTCTCTCTTGTGTCTGTCCTCCATGATGGGAGAGTAGAGGGCCCTTGCCCTCTTCCTCTCTGCTTCCTTGGCCACGCCCTGAGCTCCACAGGCCTGGCCTGTTAAGGGCTGAACTCTCAACTCTCCAAAAACGATGAGCAAATAAACCCTCCTTCCTCTAAGTCGTGTGGTTGGTCAGGTGTTTGGGAGCGAGGCAGTGAGGACGCTGTCTGAGGTGGAGTGTGACCACACTGAGATGCTCTGGCTCCAGAACTATAAGAGAATGGCTTTCTCTTGTTTCCTCCTGCTTTGTTACACGGGGAGCAAACAGATATGTGAATAGCATATCCAAGGGCTAGAATGAAGGAGCTGTGCCGGAGGACCATCAGGGAGAGAGCTAGAAAGGGGGGACTTGGTAAGACCTGCTTGGCCGGGAAGGAGAACTGCCCGCCATTGGCCTGGGAGAGGAAGCTGGGACAGGAGTAGTCAGCTGGGGAAGGATGTGATCTGATTTGCATTTCACAAAATCACTTTTGTGCTTATGACCATCATGACAAACCAGGAAGCCCATTAGCCTCGTGACGTGGACCGCTGTCTAAGAGCACAGAGCACTGTCTTTGCCTTGCCCTGCAGCAGCAGCAGCAGCAGCAGGTACAGTGCATTAAAAGAAGGGACCATCGTGCTAAAAGGATGGAGCCCAGAAGCATCCGACGGAGTCAGGGGTTGCTCAGAGTACATGTCGGCTGCTCACAGGCCTTGAGCCTTCAGATATTTCCACCTGGGACCATAATCAGCCATCTATTTCTCATCCTAAATTTACTCATTATATTCCAGACAGAGGCACATATTTTCTGCCAAGGGGAGCCCACACATATGCGCACACATACACAATTTGCCCTAAACTAATGGGGCATACTTAAAGAAGAAAGAACCTCCGGTTCCCGCTACATATGGTCAGCCTGTGCTTTCTCTTTCTCTGAGTACAAAAATGCAGCATTTTGTATATATACATATTTCTTCTCCCCTCGCTGTGATCATTCTGTTTTTGTGACCGTGTATTAGTTACCCTGGCAACATAGTAGACTCGGATCTGATTGGCCAGGTTGCCCAGGTTCGTTGTGAGAGCCAGGGGCCCAGTTTTGAGTGGTGGTGTGTGCATGTGAAGCAGAGCTTGGTCAGGAAAATCTAATCAAGTCCCGGTTTCGCATCGCCTCTGCCTGCCAAGGGGACTGTAACGACACCGGCTTTGTCCCTTGCACTGCTTTGGAGAAGAAACAAGGGCTCAACTCTGAAGTCGTTGTTAGGAAACGTGCTCAGCCTTGGTGTGTTGGTATGTTCCATCCGTGATACAGAATATAGTTATTTGTGATGAGAAATTAAGTCTCCAAGCAGCCGAAGGAGAATGGTCCAACTGCTGGACACCGAGGCTAGAACTTTCTACACGGAATCCATGGGGACTCGCTTTGTGCAGTCCTGAGCGGGTCACAGACTCAGACAAATGCTTCATTTTCCATAAACAAATTGTATTCATAAAGGAGGAGCCATACCTTAAGAATGAGGTCTGAGGAGCTCGGTACACTGAAGAATTAAACGGAGGCTAAATTATAGTGCAGTATTAAAAGGCCTCAGTATTAAAGCATTCACCTATCCAGTGTATCAGACACATCTCTTCCTCGGTAGTCTACCCCTATTTACCAATTACCTAGCGAGAAAGCAAGACCCTATCTAGAGCTGAAAATCTCTATTTGCTAATGAATAAATAATCCCTGCATAGAGTTGTTAGGTACAAACTCGTGCCTAGAGAAGTAATAACCATATTTTTCTTATCTGCACAAATTTCAAAGCCGTATCTGGCTCCCTTTCTGTGCATCTCGTATTTTTAAAGGACGCATCTCATCAACACCTAGGTCTACTACACTCTGCACTGAACACATTATATTTAAACTGTGCTATTTAACCAGCATAGTCTTAATATAGACGTAAAAGTCACTGGCGAGCAGTCGCTTTTTTTCACCTGGGTTAAGTGTTACAGCATGTTCAACTCTGGTAAAGCTAACATTTAGGCTGTCCAATTCAAAGAAGAAGAAGAAGAAAAAAACCTGAAGGGAGAGAAGGCATGAAGCCCATTCCAGATATTCTTTTAAAAAAAAAAAAAAGCTGATTGTAGAGTAATAATTAATTCCTCTTCTAAAGTTGCTGGAACAAAATGCCAAGGCTCTAAAGCTCGGCACCTCCTTCCTTTTGAGGAAAAAAACTGTTTGGGAAGCAAACACAGGGACAGAAGAGAATTAGTATGATCAAGAAATGAACCAGAGGTAGCAGGCTGTAGCCGATAAACCTGATGACACAGCTTCTACACATGGCTTGATGTATTTTTTTATGTTTGGTATTGAACTCAGGGGTGTCTACCCCTGAGATATACCCCCAGCCCTATGTTACATTTTTTATTTTGAAACAGGGTCTCACTCCATTGCCGAAGGCCTTGCTAAGTTGCTAAGTCTGACCTCGAACCTGGGATCCTCTTCTCTCAGCCTCCCAAGTAGTGGGGTAACAGGCATGCACCACCATGCCCGGCTTCACCTCGCTTGCTTTCTGAGCTGCCTTTTGTGGTTGGATTTTGTTGCAAGTCTTGTTGGCAAGGCCCACGGTGATGAATACCTCCATGGTTACGCATTAATGGCACAATGACTTAGCCTTGGATTCGTGCAAGGAGGGTTCTGTTATGTATAAATATTTCAAATATTCCACAATTTTAGGGCCTGTCTCCATAGACCCCCCCAAACAGCATGACCTGGGGCTCTCCCCTCCTGAGAGGTCCTCTTGCTCTAGAATCTGCATGCGGGGAAGCTCTGCAGGAAAAAGACTCTCGCTTGGCCAGTAGGTTTTGGGTAAGTCAAGGAAGCCTCTGGAGCCCTTACTGTGAGCTGCTCCTGTGACCTACCCCTGGGAAGCCATCTCCCCACACTTCCCTTTCCTAGAACTCTGGGCAAAGGAAAAACTCAGAGACGTCACCTACAGACATCCAGAGAAGACAGCAAAGCAAGAAAATGAAAAACGCAAAGTAAGTCCCAGGGATGGAATTAGTAGAAAGAAAAAAAATGATGATGATGATGATGATAATGATAATAATAATAATAATAATAATGTAATAATGGTGGGAAGGGGGGGTGGGAACAGCAATAACAAAGCCTCATTCGGAGCCAACAGAGATCATCCGAGGGAAAGCAGAGATTGGAACCCAAGGGAAAGATTGCCGAGCGAGCTGAGGAGTAGACAGGGCGACTTGCTGGAGACAAAGGGACATGGGCATCAATAAAACAGAGAAAACGCAACACAAAGCCCCGCGGTTCTACACACGCCAGCCAAGGTACATACACACGCCAATAAAGCAGAGAAACAGGGAACAAAGGATGTCATAGCAACCTCCTCCGCCAGCCCTGTCTTGCCCGCCAGAGCACATGGTCATCCATCAAACCACCGCCCCCACCCAGGTCCCTGCTCGCCGGCCAGCGGTGGTCCCGGCCAGAGAGCTGCGGGTCCCCACAATGCACTCAGGTCTCTTCTCCCTTTCTTCCTCCTTCGCTTTCCCCAAATCCAAGCCAGGTCTGTGCCAAGCGTCTCCCTCCTTTCCCCGACAGCCATTTGTCAGAAGTGCAAGGAAATCGAACCTGGACTAGCGTGCTTATACACGCATGCCCCAAAGACTATTTGCTCCTTTCCTATCTGGGTAAAGTGTAGCCTTCCCTGTGCCTGGAAACAATCCCCGGCTCCTTTGCAGACAAAGGCAATGATAATAGCAAACCAGAAAGCATGTAAACATGGTTTGCTTGCCGTAGCAAAATCCAGCACCCTGCCGTAGGGGTTCATCGGCGGGGACTGCAGGTTTCCAGTGGGACCCAACGCTCATTTACCTGTGCCTAATTCAAAAGAGAAATCCCCGTTCTCTTTCTTCTCTGTCTTCTCTCGCAATTAGAGGTCTTTTCTGTACTAATAGACCATCATTTCTTTCTACTTTCTTGTGGAGTGGAGGAAATACATTGCAGGAGAGAGAAAGCCGGGGGAGACTCAGGTTTCACCAGCAAGACACAGAATGCTGTGGGAACTGAAAGAACTTTTACAGGAACCTAAGGGAGATATTGACATGTGAGACTGGAGATCTAAACTTGGCGAACTGTAAGGCAAGGAGAACACAGGTTTTCTCGCTTTATTTCTGTATCTGGAAGGTTTCAGCGGCTGGTGCCGTATGAATATTTATTAATGCATTGTGAATCAGAACCTGTGATTATTACTCCAACTCTCTTTTTTACCTTACAAGCTTCAACTCAGAAGAATAAAAAACACATCTGCTTTTGCTCTTCCCCATATTTTATTCAATGTTTTAACAGCTTTGCTGTAAATATCTCATCCATTACGACTCAGTTGTGACTATATCGGCTTCACGTCTCCTGTTTTATTACTGTCATCTCGGTGAAACAACACACTGTTAATTCTGTTAACTAACAAGTTCATTGTTCGAGCTAGTCAGAGATCTCCCGTTTGTTGGGTCCACGTGTTCAAAGAGAATCGGTTATAAATCAAAGAAGGGCTTGGGCGAGGCGAGTTCCCTTTGTTTGGCTGAGTGGGTCTTTATTTTAGATTGCCGTTTAATGTGCTGTCAGAGAAGACACGAGTGGCTGTAAAGGCCGGGGCAAATCCAGTCGTCTTCCATGAAGAGGTTGCGTGACCCTCCAAGAACAAGGCTCTGGAATATGCCAGGACTCCTCGGGGTTTCAGATTCTCGGCGTGAAGCTTGGCCCTCCAGTAGAGCTCCCACTCGGTTGTGACCTTGTCGTCCCATCTTCTTTTAGATTTTTCCAGAGGTGGCTGGATCCTAGTTCTTCTCTCTTGACCACGGAAATGGCACCAATGGGTGTGGTCTAATAGTTCAGAATGTGGGGTTTCGAGTTCTAGAGCCAGGTTGCTTCTCAGCTCTGGGGCTTCCTAGTCGTATGGGTTTGGTAGATTCAATTGCCTTCCACAAGCCTTGTCTGTACAACTGGAATCTCTCTGGATACTTCAAGTAGACATTGCAGCCCTGTCTTATCTGCAAGAGGTATCTAAGTTCTGAGACACCCCCTACCCCAGTCGAGGCCTGAAATTTCAGGCAGTACTGCACCCAAAATATGTGCTTGGTGTTTTCTTATACAGGCACAGTTATGATGAAGTTGGTACAATAAAGAGATAAACAATAATTACCAACAATAGACTAAAACAACTCGAACAATATGCAGCAAAAAAACGTTATGTGAACGTAGTCCCTCAGATTATTTTATTGCGCCATTTCATATTTTTGGAAGGTGGGTTAGGCCATTCAAAGTAAAATTGTGGATAAGAGGGGGACCCTGTAATGAGTCCCTTTGGGGATCAGATGTGCGACAGTTATCTAGGACTGTGATGCTGTTGAAAATACGCACAGGTACACACACACACACACACACACACACACACACACACTCACACACACACCAGCATCTGTTTAAATCCAGTTCTGCAAGTTGAAGACTTGGGCAGGGCTGGACAGTTCTGGACAGGCTAAGCTCGGGCCAGATCCTGCTGGCTGGTGGCTGGTGCACCTGGGCCAAAGGTATGCTCAGAGCAGGACAGCTCAGGGATGTTCCTCACAGAGACAGGCTTGAGAGCCTCCCTTGAGTGATACCTGCTGACCTCCTGCTGGCCAAAGCAGGCTGTATGTCGGGTCCACAGGCAAAGGATGGGATTAATAGAAGGCCCCATCTGGGGCGGCTGGCTCTTAGGGGGACCAAGCATCCCCCTAAGATACTTTCCAAGGTATCTGGGTTGTCCAGGAAATAGGACTTTCAGGAGTAAAACTTGTAGAAAACTCAAGACACACGGGTCATCGTAAGGGCAAATGTATACTGCAAGGGCACGGATTAAGGGAAGGGCGAAGGATGTGAGCCTTATAAAACAGACCGAGAAGCCGGGCGTGGTGGCGCACGCTTCTAACCCCAGCATTCGGGAGGCTGAGACAGGAGGATCGCGATTTGCGGACAGCCTCGGCTACTTAGTGAGGCCCTCTGCAACTCAGTGAGACCCGGTTTCAAAAATAAAGAATAAAAAATAGGGCAGGGGGTGTAGCTCGGACGTCGAATGCCCCTGGGTTCCATCCCCAGACCTGCAAAAACATTTTTTAAAAATTAAAAAAAAATAAAACAGACCGAGAAACGGCCCATCCAGCTGGTTGGAACTCTCAGAAGAGGGTCTATGGGTCTGGAGGTCATGGTGCTGTTGTTGCTCCTAGCACTGCTTCTACACCCATCCCTGCCACGATGCGCCAGGAACCCACCCGCAGACCCCGGATCCTGTGAGCGCGTGCCGAGCACAGTCACAGAGAGGCCTCCCTGCTCCCCGTCCCCAGGCCTGAACCCCCAGAGCAACCAACACACAGACCTGCCTCTGAGCCTGAACTTAGCTGCGAGTGACTCTGTGAAACATGGAGCTAAGTGTTCTAAGCTCTCCAAGGAGCAGGGCCGATGGGAGAGGCTCTCCAGCTAAAGCCAACACGGCCGTGAACAGCTGGCTGTGGCGAGTGCCAACAGCAGTGCTGGTGGCCTCAGGCTCACTGATGGGGTATAACACTAATTCCCCAGGTCTGCAGCCCTCTCCCCAGTGAAGCGAAAACTACAGGTAGGCAGGCTTAATTCTAAGATATCTGCTTCCGAAAAGGTTTCAGGTGAAAGGTCCGAGTCATTGTAAATAATTTTTATAGCCTTTCTGCTGACTCTTGGAGACAACTGGAAAATTTGAAAGAAAACAAAAACCTTTTTCATCATTTTGCTTTAGCTATTACTGCTCTCTCTCTCTCTCTCTCTCTCTCTCTCTCTTCCTCTCTCCTCTCTCCTCTCTCCCTCTCCCTCTCCCTCTCCCTCTCCCTCTCTCCTCTCCTCTCCTCTCCTGCTTCTTTTAAATATCTGGAGATTCTCAACCTCTGAAAGGTTTTTTTTTTTTCTCCAAAATCTAAGTGAAGATTCATGTCCGTTCTTACCACTTCTTCACAATCACGCAGAGTTATGAAATAAACCAAAGACTGCGTTGGGAAGACATCCGAGCGCCACAGGCCCCGGCCGCCATCTGACCTATTCTTAACAAAGGAAATAAATAAGCACCAACCTTACCTTAAGAAGGTCATTGGAGTCTACTGATATCAAAACACAAATGAGCTGAATTTATTAGGAAAAATTCTGGTTCATTAGAGCTCTTTTTTTTTTCTAAGATACAGTCCCTTCAGGAAAACACACCTTCGTTGTGATTCTAAATCTGTCTCCTGAGAAATCTGGATGCCTGTGATCGTTTTGAATTCCTTGACGCCCTTAACTTTCTGGCTGCATGTTAGAAATCATTTTAAATGAATTGAATAAAATTCACGAGTGTTAAATGCCAGCAAATGATGAACTCACAGGAAATATGACTCAAATCCACTTTTTTCATTTTGTCTTTTTTTCTTCATAATAAATAGAAATGAACAAATGTAGCTTTAATGACATCTTGGAGTGAGAGTTTTTATTGATATATTATCAGCTGGAAGCATGTAATGCTTTGGTGAAATAAACCCCGTTCCGCATATTTATAGCCAGATTGAAAAAGGTGTGTTTGTTATTTTGCGTGACATTTCCTAATGATAGTGAAGTTTTATATATGAAGATATACACGCGGCGTCATAAAAACGAACAACATTGCAGCTTACAAAATGTTCCTTTGATTGAAGATGTTTTTGTACTTACTTAGTTTCCAATTACTTTTTTAACCTGTGCTCACAAACTTGCAAATACCTCTCCTGCCTTCCTGTGAGGCTGTAAACATACCCCCAAAGTGTGTCGGGAGAGACGAGATGTGATGGGTCCGCTTTCGGGTGACAGGTCCTTCTTTGGACAGCTGAGCGACTGGTTATTAGCTAATTATAGTTTGAACCAGATTAAAATCTTTGGGTTAAAAAAAAATAAGAACTGGCTTAATCAAAAAGAGAGAACACTGAATCCTTCCTTAGTGCAGAGAGCTGGCTTCTAATGCAGAAGGCGAAAGGGCCTCGGATGGTGTCCCCAGAACCTGGAATCTCTCCAGTCTTCCCACTGATTTGTGTTCCCTTTCTTTCCCTCTTCTTGGGGATTGAACCCAGAGGCATTCTACCTTTGAGCTACGCCCCGGCCCTTTCCCCACCTCCCCGCCTTTGGAAACAGCATCTTGCTAGACTGTTGAGAGTCTCACTAAGTTGCTGACACTAGCATGCAATCTGTGATCCTCCTGTCTCAGCCTCCCAAGTACTGGGATTACAGGTGTGTTCCCCCATGCCTGGCTTAGTTTTGTTTTAAGACAGGTTCTATCCACAAGGTCACAAGATGAGGACGGCAACTCCGGAACAGCAAGAAACAGTCTCTTCCCTGTTCCCCACCACCACCATCTCCACTTCCTTCTATCAGTGAAAGAAAGGTCAAGGGTCAGCCTACCGCGGGGTCAGTTGCTCCCAGGCACTGACCCCATCCAATTCTTCTAACCAAATGTGTATCGGTTATCTATTGCTGCATAACAAATTACCCCCATACATAGCAGTAAAAGCATACATTTATTATCTCACAGCTTTTATGGGTCCAGGGTCCAAGTGTGGCTTCACCGGGTCTTCCAGCTCAGGGCCTTTCTTTTTTTTTATGATGTACTTTTATTGGTGGGTCATAATTATCCATCACAATGAGGCAGAGTGTAATAGAAATACACCTGCACACAGCACTTATGTGTTTTCCTTCTGATCCCACACTATTCCTTCGCTTTCTCCTTATGGTAATCATAGATTGGTGTTGATAATTTTGTGTATGTACATAGCATTATTTACCTTCATTGTGTCTCCGTCTCCCCTCTTCCCCATAACTCCCTTGGAGTCTCTACTTCTTTTCCTGAGGTCTCTTTTGTTATCCAATTTCTCCTCGAGCTTCCACATAAGGAAGAAAACATACAACTATTTGCCTTCTGAGACTGGCTAATCTCCCTTAGCCTAACAGGCCCTTATTCCATCCACTTTCCTGCATATGACATAATTTCCTTCTTCTTTACGGCTGAGTAAAATCCCATTGGGTTCGTATATACCACAGTGTTGTAATCCATCCACCTGTGCATGGACACCTAGGTTGGTCCCATCCTTCAAAAATGACAAAGTCCAAGCGTCAGCCAGGGTTCCCAACATCTCAAGTTCAGCTGGAGCAGAACCTTCTTCCTCCCAGTGGCTGGTAGCAGGACCAGATCCTGGTGGGAAGTTGGACTGACAGCCTCCGTGTCTCCACTGGCTACTGGACAGAGGCTGCTCTCAGGTCCTGCCATGTGGGCCTCTCCACAGAGCCTTCTCAGCAAGGCAGCTGGCTTGGTCAGCACAGGAGCCCTTGACGGCGGTGGGACAGGCTGACAGTGACCTGCCGCGCAAGCCTCCAGAGTGGCTTGCAAACGCTGAACACATTTGAAAAGTTACGACCTCTAAAAAGGAAGCAACAGGAAACCGTACCATTTGTAGAGACCGCATTGCTCGCTATTAACTGTTCCAGGATGATTCCATCTTTAGAAATTGTAGACTAGAGCTGGGCGTGGTGGGACACGCTTGTGATCTCAGTACTTGGGAGGCTGAGACAGGAGGATGGCAGGTTCGAGGACAGCCTCAGCAAGTAGTGACGCCCTCATCAACCTAGTGAGACCCTGTTTCAAAATAACAACAAAAAATAAGGCTGGGTTGTAGCTTAGAGTTAGAATGCCCCTGGGATCAACTCCCAAACCCCCACCCCCCAAAAGAGAGAAAGATGGTAGCATAGAAGAGCTAGACTCAAAATATTTTAATGTTCCACAAACACAGGTACTTCGTTAATATAAAATTACGTCCTACACATTCCTGTAACAGTTGGCCGGCGGCACCTTAAATTCTCTGGAATAAACGCGGATACTCAATGAAAACGTAAAACAGCCAATAAAGCTACAGGTCTTCCATCTTTAACGCTGTTTGCGCCCAGGCATGATTGCCCACATCTGTGATCCCAGCATCTGGGAGGCTGAGACAGGAGGATCACAGGTTGGAGGACAGCCTCGGCAACTTACCAAGGCCCTCATCAACTTACTGAAACCCTGTTTCAAAGAATAAAACAGTTCTGAGGTGTAGCTCGGAGGTAGAAAGCCCCTGGATTCAATCTCTAGTACCACCACAAAAGAAAAAAAATATATCATTTGCTAATCAAATCTACTGGAAACCAAACCCCAGTACTAAGGTGGTGTCCCTTTAAAGTGACAGCAGCCCTTCAGCTCCCTGCTGACATGTGCCCACACATGCTGTCAACGCATCACCCGATTTTTTTCAAGGGAAAGAAGAAATTCATATTCTAATAGTAACTGTCCTAACTACTGGCCTCATTAAAAACTCAATATACTAAAACAACCGTGCTGCCCCATCAAGAGCGGGCTGTGGACTGGGTTCTGCCCAGGGGCTGCCGGCTCGTGATTTCTGGCTTAGGGGGGTTGTACTTAATAAAATGGAGCCCACGAAAAGAACACAAAATATCAAAGGGAATGTTCCAGCCCGAAAACAACTCCGCTTAATAAATTTTAAAAGTTAAATAAGCAGTGCAGCACCCGTTCCGTGGATTGCTACGCAGTCTGAAACAATTGTTAATAAAGCCTATGATATTAACACGGAGGATTCATATTAAAAAAAAGGAAATAGCATAACTATGGAGACCGGAGAAAGCTCAGCAGTTGCCAGGCTTAGGGGGAGGGAGGAATAAATAGTGAAAACATGGAGATGGTTTTAGGGCAGTAAAACTGTTCTGTAGGGAGGGTGGAGATGATCAGTGTATGAAAATGTCACAGAGAAGTCCATTATTTGCATAATAAACAATATGCTAATAATTATAATAAAATCTATTCTGCATTATACCATAAGGGTGAATGCATGCCACTAACCATTTGTTAAGACCCATAGAAGCTGGGTACGATGGTAGATACCCGTAATCTCAGTACTTGGGGAGCTGAGATAGGAGAATCACGGTTCGAGGTCAGCCTCAGCAACTTAGACCCTCAGCAACTTAACAAGACCGTTTCAAAATAAAAATTAAGAAGGGCTGGGTGGTTAGCTCAGAGGAAAAAAAAAAAAATACCCCTGGGTTCAATCCCCTGTACCGTCTAAAATACCCGTAGACTGTCCAATACCAAAAGCAGGTCCAAGAATAAACTATGAACTTTGGAAACAGCCGTGTGTCCCTGCAGATCCTATGACTGTAACCTGCTGACAGTGGGTGTTCTTAAAGGTAGAGGCTGTGTCCCTGCAGAGACAGGGGACACATGGAGTTCTCTGCACCTTTCCCTCAATTTTGCTGTGACCCTAGAACTGCTCTTTAAAAAAAAATCACACCTATTTAAAAACAGGAGATAGAATTCTTTACGCAGCAGACTTACAAGTAAGGTAAACCAGTACAGAGAAAACTCTACCGATCGGTGCTGATGGGGGGGAAATACATGTAGACTCTAACCAAGTGCCTAGGAAGTGTGAGGCTCCGTGTAAACCTCTTTTCTCCCTCTATTTTCCCAAACCTTCTTCAGTGAGCAAGGCACACAGGCAGCCTTCACTGGCTTGTGCGGACCATGAATTGACAGTGGAGCCCGTGGTAGAGCAGGGCCTCCTACTCAACAGGAAAGATTTCACTTGTTCTAGACCTTTAGAAATGTTTGCCGAGGAGGTGTGGGGCAGGTTGATCACTGGGTATAAAGGGCGAATGGCTTGGGGGGACTGTCTCATAGGAGGGTGACTGTAGATAACAATAATGAACCTTTCAGGGCTTTTTTTTTTCCTTTGTTTTTATTTTGTATTTTGGTACTGGAGATGGAACCCAGGATCATTCTACCACTGAGCTCGACCCCTAACTCTTTTGTATTATTTTTATTTTGAAACAGGGCTTTGCTAGATTGCTGGGAGTCTCACCATGCTGCTGAGGCTGACCTCAAACCTGCCATCCTCCTGTCCAGCCTCCCAAGGACAGGATTACAAGTGGGTACCACCATGCTTGGCATTACTGTGTGGTTTTGAAAAGCCAGAAGAAAGGATTCTGAAAGTTTTCAACATAAAGGAATGGTAAGTGGTTAAGCAGATGGATGTTTCACCTGATTTAAACGTACACATGTATGGAAACGTCACGTGTTCCCTGTTTACACGTGCAATTTTTACGTTGTGTGCGAGTTTAAAAATAAACTTAACTTGAAAAAATGCTTGTCAAAACATTAAAAGCTGTCTTATTGTCACCTATAAGTGCATAGGAAAGGGAGTAAAACTAATATTTATTTAATACGCTATAATTTAAAACACAAGAAACATTAAGAATTAAAATGCGTACTTCTTTGAGAAGAACCTATCAAGAATAGTTCAGACTGTGTTTTTCTTCCTCTAGCTGTTTGACTGAATGACGAAGCGGATCTCTTTCTGCGCCTGTGAATCGTCAGACTTACTCCTAAGCTTGGATTTTGTGAAGAGTCTCTCGGTGAGTGCCCCTAATGAGCAATTCTTCCTCCTTTTCAACACTTCTCTCTTATTTTGATAAGCTCACCCCACCCCACCCGGCTGCTCTGGCCGCCTCTGGGAAGGCCCTCCTCAGTAGCGCTCTCTCTGGCCCCAGTTGTCAAGGGTGTCTTCCACAACCCCATTTACCAGCAGTGGGGATTCCACTTGCAGCGCTAACGCCTCGTCTCTTTAATATGCGTTTATCTTTGTCCCACTTCTCTCTTCTCTTTGAAGTGTTCAGTTTTATAAAATATCAGGCAGGTTAAGCACTGGGCGTCAAGGAAGTCGCTCAGTGTCCTGCTTTGCCGTCTGTGTGGACTGAACACCGACATTCAGTGACCCGTTGTTGGGGAGGGGGTCTAGGGCGCAAAGAAAGCCCAGCCCAACAGCAGGAAACAGGTTTTATTTAGGAATAAAACCTGGAAGGAGGCATCAGCTGATAGAGGAGAGTCCACGAGCGTCAGAAAGCCCACCTCCTAGGGCCTTTTTATGGGGCAAGAAAGCAAGAAAGGGGAAGGTAACAGGAGCAGTCACGTAAGCCGCTGGCCGGTGTGTAGTGCTCAGGTCATCTCGGGGCGGGGCAATGGTCAGGGAGTTTCCTTCTGGCAAGACCTCATGACCGAGCTCACAGTCAGACCTCACAGTACCCACATCAGTCCCTGATAAACTTTGGAGAAGCGTCGTGATTGGTCACAGCCGCAGTCTGTACCTGGTACTTACACAGGGATCTGTGTGCTGAAGAGAGCCCTGGCATTTTTGCAATACACAGATACTGCTTAATACACCACAGTGCCTGAAAATTGAACCATATTGTGGGGAACTAGAGTTATTTAACTGAAACACAGTAACTGAAATTTTCACTCCTTGGAACTGTGCAAAAAATGGTACTTACATATTAGAAAAGAAATTCATTATAGAGCATTATAACCCCTTGCTTCTTTTTTTTTTTTCTCTTTTCTTTTTTTTTTTTTTTCTTTTTGGTCATAAGCACATTCAAAGACTAAAGATAGTCTATTGAAGAAGATATACTGCTGGTAGAGCTCAGTTGATTTATGGCCCTGGAGACCTCATGGAACATTTTGTAACGCTATGTTGTTCTGACTCCCCGTGAATACGTACATCTGGAGACATATATATTTATGGAAAATGCTAAGTATTTTTTCTCTCCTACCTTATGTCTAAGTAGGTCATGTTGGCGGTCCTTTGAGTAGTTATTACATTCAAGCTAATGCATGTCCAGGCGCGTGTTGAATGTGTCTAGAGGACACACATAGGCAGGGCAGCCCTGTCCCCGCCTCCAAGTCCTTTATATGCGGTTGTTCTCTGGGAAACTTGAGCATCACAGATCAGGGCAGAGAGACGCAAAGGCAACTCAAAGTTTTAAAAAACCATCTAGCTTCCTGAACAGATGCACAATGGGAAAATTTAATAATCTGATGTGATTTTTATAATAATAGAAAATAAGCAACATAGCAATAAAAAAGAAATCCTTAATAGAATAAACGTGTATGGAAAACAGCAGTCTGTATGTGTGTGTGTGTGTGTGTGTGTGTGTGTGTGTGTGTGTGTGTTACCCTCCCAGGGGCATTCTACCTCTGAGCTACACTCCCAGACTTATTTTATTGTTTTAGCTTGAAATAGAATCTCACTAAATTGCTGAGAGCCTTGCTAAGTTACCGAGGCAGGTCTCAAACCTGTGATCCCTGTGTCTCAGACTCTCAAGTACTGGATTACAGGTATGCACCACCATGCCCGGCTAGCACACACCATCTTAATGACCGTCTTTGTTTAGCCAGGCTGCTAACACAAACTACCTTAGACTGGGTAGCTTAAAAGCAACAAACATATTTCTCATGATTCTGAAGGCTGAAAAATACCAGGGGCTGGCAGATTTGGTGCCCGGAGAGGGCCACTTCTAGGTTCACCTGGCTAACTTCTCCCTTGTCCTCGCAGGTGACAGGGTTAAAGGAACTCTCTGGGTCTCATCAGTAAGGGAACTCCTCTCATTCTCGAGGGCTCAGCCTCATCACCAAGTCACCTGCCTGAGACCGCACACCTTCTGATCCCTTCACACCTGGGCTAGGATTGCAACATATATCGTTGGCAAGGACACACATAGTCAGTCAGTAGCAATGATGATAACTTAGAATAATACGTGATCAAATCTAGAAATTAACCAAGACTTCTGACAACCCTGTTTGGAAGGTCACAGCCAGTATATGAGGAAAAGAAGAGCCGATAGGAGGGAAATGTATCAAAACTTGCAGCCAAAAAAACATCAACGAGAAAAACAGAGTGAAATAATGATGATAACTGTGGAGGGATGCTTCTGAAATTTGATAAACATAAAATGGGCACTTAAGCAGGGCATGGTGGCACCAGCCTATTATCTCATTACTTAGGAGGCTGAGACAGGAGGATTTCGGGTTCGAGGACAGCCTCAGCAACTTAGTGAGGTCCTCTGCAATTTAGCAAGACTCTATTTCAAAATAAAAACTAAATTAAGGCTGGGGGTGTATCTCAGAGGCAGAATACCTCTCAGTTTAAGCCTTAGTACACACACACACACACACACACACACAGGCATTTAAAATGTCTTAGATATTAGAAGTAATCAATTAGAAAATGCAAAGATATACCAGTGTGATTTCAGAACCAACAAAGATGGAAGAAACCAGACCTAAGACACTAATACAGAGAAGTAGCCATGTAAGCGCTTAGGGGACAAGGTAAGCCGTGAGTTTGGCGATGGTGCCATCACCAAGGACATCAGCAAGCCCAAGCAATGCATCTCGCCACATGACGGCCATGCTATGGAACCAGTGAGAATGTGAAATCACCACGTCTGCCAACTAAAGAACATAAATCAAATAACAGAAGTAAATAATTAGATACAAACTAGATCACCGGAGCTCTCCCCAGTCCTCAAGATGTTATTATTAATTTACGTAATGTCCTTTGTTGAACAATCCTTGGAAGCTCAAGGCTTCCCTGCAATTTTTCAGATTCTACCAATACCGGTCCATAGACCAGCCAGCATTTTTTTTTTGGGGGGGGGTTGATTTTTGTGGTACTGGGGATTGAACCCAGGGGCATTTTACCTCCGAGCTACACCCCTAGCCCTATTTTTTTTATTCTTTATTTGGAAACAGAGTCTCACTAAGTTACAGAGGGCCTCACTAAGTAGGTGAGGTTGGCCGCGAACCTGCGATCCTCCTGTTTCAGCCTCCCAAGTCCAGGGATTACAGCCAGCGACTTGAGCCCCATAGAGAAGAGTCACACCTTCCCAGGAAGGGTGTCCTCTCCAATCTTTTCCCTGCGGGTCAAGAGAGAGGCGCTGATGGAGTCCTCCCAGGTGGCTGGCTGTAAATACCTTTGAGAGCTTCCGATCCTTTGTGCCGTATTCCCCAGCCCAGTGAGCCTATGCATTCATGAAAACGATGTGCATTATTTTCATGGGATACACAGAGCCCCAAGAATCCTTCCTGTGCGGGGCGCGGTGCAGCTCTTCCTGATGAGCATGCCTCTTACGGAGGTGAGGCTGCACACGCCCACCTCGGGCTCCCTGGAATCGTATCTCAGCCTGGTCCTTAATCAGCCAGCCACGTGGTCTTGACTACGCAGAACTCCTCAGTTTTACCTTGCAATCTGCATCTTAAGAATTCCCACCACATAGAGTAAGTTCAAGGTTAAAGTGGGGCCAGGTAGGGAGAGCTGTTGGCATGGCAACTGTCAACCAACAAGTGATTGATAAATGCTGGTTATAATTGTTTTATTATTAATTATCTCTATTCTTCATCTGGATTTTTTGGGGGGAGGGATGGTTCAACCCAAGGGCATTCTATCTCCCAGTTACATCTCAGTCGGCCTTTTTTATGTTTGTTTTTTTTTTCTTTTAAAACAGGGTCTCACTACGCTGCTGAGGCTGTCCTCCAACCTGTGATCCTCCTGTCTCAGCCTCTCAAGTACCAGGATCACAGGCCTGCGCCCCCACGCCCGGCTTGCTTCATCTTTGTCTTTCTATTTTATTTCGTTTTAGCTTTTTCAGATAAATACCTGTCATAATTCATATCAGAGTTTCTGAACCTTGGCACTGTAGACAGAGAAGGACAGGTAATTCTTTGTTGTAGGGGGCTGTCCTGGGATTGGGAGGATTATTCACCAGTCCTGACCTCTTCCCACCAGAAGCCAGATGTTCCCCCTAACACCTCTAGGCATCTATCTACAAATGTTATCTGGTGGCAAAATGACGTGTGTGTGCGTGTGTGTGTGTGTGTGTGTGTGTGTTTACTGAGGATTGAACCCAGGGCCATTCTACCCCCAAGCTACACTCCCACTCCTTTTTATGTTTTCGTTTTGAAACATGGTCTCCCTAAGTTGCTGAACAATTCACTACTTGCTGAGGCTGGCCTTGAACCTGTGATCCTCCTGTCTCAGTCTCCCAGTTACTGAGATTACAGGTGTGGGCCACCACGCCCAGCTCAAAATTACCCTTGGTTGAGAATCATTGTGGTATACTGATTGCATGGCTATTTCGAGGTTTTTTTGTTTGTTTGTTTTAATGGCAGAGGAAACATTAATCATAACATTTTAAAATGTTAGCATTGCTGAGAACACTCAGGGAGGCCAAAATATGTCTGCAAATGGAGACAAAAGGACCGGGAGCGAGGAAGGGAGCGTGGTACCAGGCAAGGATGGGGAGTTGCAAGGATCGATGGGAGTTGATGGATGGGAAACAGAAGGGCTACGAAAGACTCAGAAGGAAAAAAGAAATTCTGGCCATGGAAGGAATAAATTGGCATCTTTTATCTGGGAGCAAAAAACAAAATCAATCTTAGAAAATACACAGCCTGAATATCTGGGAGGAGCCAACAGGAAAGTCATGTGGAAACCAAACAGGAAATGAGGGACATGGTTCTGGGGCTCCCGAGAGAGGTCTGCAGTGCCAAGTCAGGGCAAGATGGCCGGAGAGGACAGCTGGGTGCAGAGTCGCCGGGAGAGGCGGGAGGTAAGAAAGATGGATGGGAAGAGACTCTGGGGATAGGACCAGAGACCAGTTGGGCTGCGAACCCAGTGCCGACCTTTCCAATGATTAACCCAGCATGCTCCTTCCTGCAACCCATAAATCAGCACCCTGTGAGTGGGGCTGTGCATCCTCACACACACACACACGCCAAGTAGAATTGCTTTAGGTTCTGAGCAAATGACCTTAATTGTGGCTCAAAGTCAATTCTGTTTGGAATGTTCTATCACCATTCCTAGGGACAGGCAACTCAGAGAGGTTAAACATTCAAGCCGGCCGTGGTGGCGCGCGCTTGTCATCCCAGCATTCGGGAGGCTGAGACCGGAGGATCCTGGTCCGCGGCCAGCCTCAGCTACGTAGTGAGGCCCTCTGCAACTCAGTGAGACCCTGTTTCAAAAGAAAGAATAAAAAATAGGACTGGGGGTAAAGCGGAGGTAGAATGCCCCCGGGTTCCATCCCTAGTACCGCAAAAATAAATAAATAAATAAAAATCAGCCCTGGACCTAAAGTGTGCACTCTGTGGACGGGAAACCCCGCCCTCTCCTTGGATGGCGGCAGAGGAAATGTGGCATTTACGGCCGACGTTGGGGATGTGGTCTTTCTAGGCACCTTTTGTACATCAGGCTGAATTACCTGTTTTACCTCCTGCTGTATTACAATCTGCTGAACAGTGATGGTCCCCATTCTACAGATAAGGGAAACTGAGGACTCTCAAATTAAAATGTCCATCCAGAGACTACACGGCTTTTAAGTGAGGTTTCAAAAGCCAGTGGTCAGTCTCGGTCAGTATCAAAGTCCGAGGCTCTGGCTCCTGTAGGGCCCTTGAGTTTGCCACGAGATGGGATGGTTGGGTGCCGCGTTCACCCCGTGCCCATGCGTTACGGCCAAGGGGCCCTCAAATCACGCGGCTCTGCTCAGTTTAGCATTTAATTTTATCTCATTAACATGGTACTTTACATCTAAACGGTGACTCTAACCTGTCCCCTGTGTCACCAAAAGTGATCAGGGGGGACAGAAAGCAGGGGAAAAGTTAGAGTGGGGGGAACTGTTGTGGTCTTCTGCACACGAGTTCACCCTCACAATGATTTGTACCAACCCAGAGACGAATCTTCACTGAATAACTCCTAGGTGCCAGGCATTCCCCAGTAAATTATTTACACTGACTTGTTTTCTTTTAATCTTCCAAGATATTGGCATCATTATCCTCGGTGTTCAGAGAGCAAGCCACCGCAACTCAGCTCTCCAGAGAAGGAGCTGAAACCCCAGGCAACCTAGATTTGACCCCACAGTCTAAGCTTTGTCTCCATCTGATCCAAACAAACCCATCTAGACCACGACTCCCATCTTCTGACATCTTTTCCAGGTCTCCAATTTCTTTTTCCCATGTGTGGCCAATTAGCACAGGAGGCTGGAACACGGTGCTAATGATGCCAAGGTTGGGAGTTCAGCTCCCTCCTGGGCTGAAATGCGATGCTTCTTTCCCACCATCCCGAGCCGTGGCCTGGACCACAGCTGGCTCCCTCCCAGGGGCATCGACCACAGCTGGTTCCCTCCCAGGGGCATCGTATGGGTCCTAAGTACAGTCTTGCTAAACCACCAAACACCCGTGCCCGCTGTTGGAACCACCCAGAACACGTGCCACACTGACAAGTGTGACTGCAGACATCAATAAAAAAAACAACCATGGTTATTAGCCGAATAAATTAACCATTTTTGCTTACATTCTATAAATTTTAAATGCGTCTTTCTGGCTCCATGGAACTGTGACTTCATTTTTTTTTTTTAAATCTAACTATATTAAGAGAGACTCTAAAAATTCCAAGGTGTTGAATGACATGTGCAGCGGTACCTCAATTACTTAAACTCATCAGGAAATGAGTTATTTTGTATATGTAAATTACACTCACATAATGGAAGTGTCTCCTTAGCACCAAGATATTATATATTAGAAATGTTGATGAAAATCTTTCTAAGTGGAATTTACATTTTTCTGCCTTCTCGGATAAAAGAGCCGGGGCATCATTTTTCTAGATATCTATTACTTATAAGAAACACATGATTGAAACACAAGTGATTTTTTTCTTAAATATTGGGAATAAAGATGTGGACAAAGATGAAGGATGCAGGAAAGGAAATACTAACAGAAGATAAGGTAGGATTTAAGGTTCACCTAGTGCTAGTATAAAGAGGATTATAGTGATGGCAAAAGAGATATTATCCAGAGGAAATAATTATAAATCTTTGTGCTCCAAATAATGTCATACCTTGAGTGAGTGTCCATGTTTGGGCCATTTTGCCATTCCGTAAATAACTAAACTTGGGGGTTTTGTGCCCAAAAGTTTCCTCTGCCCCAAATTCACAGTCTCCATATTTGTATATTCTCCTTGTCCTAGTCACTGCACAAATACCCCGCACCCAGTGAGAGCTGATGGCTTCTATCATTTGTCACCAATGACTCTCAGACTTGTAGTTGTTCCTTAATTGGCCCCCCAAAACTAGGAACATCTTCTCATCCTTGGGGAAATCAAAGGTACTCAAAGCCCTGAATCTACCTAGTAAATTTTATCAGGTTCCCGGCTAGTGTCTCCCAACCTCAAAACCCTCTGAGCAAACACACTCTTTGTTGCTACCTAAGATAGGAAGATTACATTTACCGATTCTAGGAATTAGGACCCAACCCCCCATAGAAAAAGAAGCCCCTGGGCTTTCTCTTTGCCCTTTTCCTTAATAATCGACCTTGATTAGATTCTTAGCAATTTAAGGGTAAGAAAAGTCACACAAAAATGAATGCAATGAAAAAATCTCTATGATTTCTTTCTGTATTCATTTCCTGAAGCTGCTATGGCCATTTAGCACAAGCTTGGTAGCTTAAACCAGCACAGATGTATGGGCAGGACCTTCCTCCCAAGCAACAGCGTGTAAGAGTTCCTGTTCCCCCACGTCCTCACCAGCATTTGTTATTGTTTGTGTAATATCAGATAGAAGGACACAGCCTCCAACAGAGTGATGGAGAGGGTTTAGCAAAGGGATAACAGGGGGCAGAGATGTGAAGGATGTAACAGTTGAAATAATGCTACATGCTTACATAAAATTACCAATTCCAATCTCCAAGACATGTATGGGGAAGGGGAAAGAGAGGTGAGCTCCAGAAGGGAGTGCTCCAAGTCCTGTGCATGTGTGCTCTAGTTTTATACCTCATTAGATGTCTAATTGCAATGCACCAAAGTATTTTTAAAAAACAAAATAAAAAGTTTTTAACCTATGAGCACTGAGGAATCCACTGAAAGTTTCGCCTGGGTGGGCTGGCACCATTAGATTGCTGTTTCTCAAAGATGACTCAGGCTGTCTTTGGAGAGATTTTAGAAGCGGCACTAAGTAAAACTGGAGACAGCTGGAGCTACCAAAATCCCCCAAATCAAAAAATAATGGCAGCTCAGACCAGAGAAGGAGGGGAGGTGGTGGAGATAGCAGAATTCAAGGGATTAAGGAGATACAGAAGAGGTAAGCTGGTGGAACACCACGACCTGGGCATGGGGATGGAGAAAGATGTGTCAGGGTGCGCTGTGGTCGGCCAGCTCTGCTGCTGGGAGCTGAGCATTCTGGGAAAGAAAGTATGGGGTGTCATGATGGTGGGGCAGGAGATTGCTTGATGAGTTTTGACTCCATCCTGGGTTTGGGGGTATCTCTGAGGTATCTCAGAGCTGAGGCCAAGGGGACTTAATAAGAGTCTAGTACTCAGAGGAACATGCAGCAAAAGTCTAATCTGAAGCCATAAATGGGTGATTTGTCTGGGTGTGGGGGATTACATAGCTGTCCAGAAGTACCCAGATTTAATTGGTTTGCTGCTGTCTTTTCAGGAAAAAAGATACTCAGTGCTTCCTCCCAGGAAATCTACCTTGTTTAAAAGAATAGAAAGATGGAGTGACAATTTGTTATCCTTTTATGTATCTATATTTTGTGCCAGTGCCCCCAGGGGGTGGCATCGCCTACTCTGGGGACCTGTGGCAAAGCAGACTCAGAAGCGCATCTCAGCTCGTATGGGCCAGGACCTTGCAAATTTGGGTGCTCATAAGTAAGAACAATAACCAAGGAATGTATAATCGCATCTAAAAGTGTATGCTTATTCTGAATGCAAATAAAAAATCACAACGAATTAAAAATTAAAAAAAAACTCAAAATACCCTAGGCATGTAAGATCCAGAAAATTAACATAATGGTTCCTGCTAATTAATTGCTCAATACTTCTCTAGTGGATCTCCCACATTTCAGTATACAATTTTATACGCTTTTCTAACAGCAATGATTTTTTTTTGTATTTTCCATTAAGCATAGCAATGTATTTTCCAACCCTCCTCTAACATGGTATCGTATTATTGGTGATTGAAATACGTAAAACATCTGTCTTCACAGATGCATTAGCCCGCTTACTACTGCTATGAGTGTATGCCCTGTATGCCGTACAACCCGAGAATCCAGATAAACTATTTCAACATCGTTTTTATGCAAAATGAAAGTATGCAGTGCTTGATAACCGCCCATACTGTACTATCTATCAGGTGCGTTTCAGGCAGGAAAGATGCATATTTGCTGTGACATCAGTGGAAAATAAGTCCTCCATCTCAATTCATGTGTTTTTAAATTTACTTTAAAAACCTTTATTGGTACATTATAGTCTTTTAATGCAGTTCCTAGTGACGGTGACCTCCACGCTCACGGCACTCGGTGGGCTTTTCCTGGCTTCCCCTCCACTCCCCCTGCCCCCATACAGGATATTGAGATTGACATATGAATACAATGTCACTGTCCACAGCCGCTTCCAGCTCCGCATACATTAAACCTCATGTCTCCTCCCCTGGACATTTATGAACTCTGAGCCCACAGATGGCCTTACACCATCTCTGACCTTCACTTCCAAGGGAGAGAGGGCGGAATGGGCATTGGGAATGTGGAAATCATCCCTCCCCGTACGGCAGTGATTTCACTGTACACAAAGTGACCTAGAACTGCACGTGTTACCCTGCTTAACACAAACTAGAGGAATTCACAAACCTTCCTCTTGTCCATGTCCACAACCTGCCAAGAACAGGTTGCAAATTTAACAGTGACTCGGGACCACGTGGCTATATTGCAAGGAGTCCTCGGAGGGCCTTGGAAGGGTCGAGACCAGAGAGTAGGAGGCACTAAAGATACATTAGCTTTCCAGGAATGCCTGGGTTTGTGGGAGATACCTCTAGAGCACGGTTTCTCTTCTTTAGTACTATTGGTGTTGGGGGCTGGAGGATTCTTTGCAGTGGGGGGAGTGTCCTGCACATGGTAGACTGCTTAGTAATATGCTTGGCCTCTACCCACTGGACGCCAATAGCAGCCCTCTCCCCACCCCGGTGGGGCAACCAAAATGTCTCCAGACATATACTGCCAAATTTCCTTTGAAGGTCAACTTCACCCCTCTGTTGAAGGCCACTGCTCTGGAACCAGTTGTGGGGAGAAGATGCCATTAATTCAGTGAACATGAATGTGTATGCCCACTGCGTTTAAAGCATGAGCAGGTATCGCTTTGCACAGCTGGGAAGCAAAGGTCAATGATAAACTCCAGCAGACTGCAGTAGGTGCCCCAGCCAAACTGTCAAAGAACCGTGGGACTCCAACGGACCTCTCTCCTGCTTCCCCGGCATGCCGGGGAAACAGGACATTGAGAACTGTGATGGATCCAGGTGTTGTGGTGCACGCCTCTAATCCCAGAACTTGGGAAGCTGAGACAAGAGGATCGCAGGCTCAAGGCCAGCCTCAGCAACTTAGCAAGACCCTGTTTTGAAATAAGAAAAGAATAAAAATGCTGGGGTGGGGAAAAAATAGCTCAGAGGTGGAGTGCCTCTGGGCTCAATCCTTGGCAAAACACACATACACACACACACACACACACACACACACACACACACACGACTTGTGACAGGTGGGGTGACATCTACTCCACTCAAGCATTGCTGAACACAAAGGGAATTGCACAGGAAATACTTGAGTTAGCCACACTAAGTCAGTATTTACAAATCTTAGCCACGAAAAAAGCTGAAAACTTGTGTTTGTGGTGACAGAGTGAAAGAATCTGTCTCCTTTTGTGTGTACGCCGGCATTTATGTCCCTTACATGCAGCCAGCTGCATTTAGATTTGAAGTCTGCGCATGGAATGCCTCACTGCCAGGAGAGGCTGGCAATTTTATGCATGGTAGATAGGCCACAAGGGTTTATCTGAGCCCAGTGGATGGGGGAGAGGGGGGTTCTAGCTCAGAGAATTTAGCTGGTGAACAGCACGATATTGCATTAAAAAAATACTCGCCTGATTTGACACAAATGCTCCCTCTAGAACTTTTGGGACAATCCTGGCATTCTTCTCTCCCTATTATGTCCCCCCCACAATCAATTATTCAATCTATTGATGGCAAAATAAAAGAATTCAGAAGAACATGGAAAGTCAGGGCTTGTTTCGCTCCCTGTGGTCTCGACTATCAAATGTATTTGTTCACAGAGAGCCTAGGAACAGACAATATGTCCTTTTTTTTGAGCTGCTTGCGTTTCGGTGGAATTAGTAATTGGAGAGGGGACGGCGCTAATTCCCATTCCTCCGTTTGAAAGTTACTGCGGGGTCCTTTATCAAATTGAACACCATGTAACGGTGCTCGGCAGAAATGAGTTAACCCATTAGCTCTCTTGTGATTGTGTCTAATCACGGAGCCCCTTAAAAGCATTTCCTGTAATCGTCGTCTTTATCACCACTCTGTTTTGCTGATCTCACCTTAATTTGGCCGCTCAGAACCTCTCCTCGAGCCTGCCCCCGTGGTCCTCCCGTGGATTAGCTAATCAATTAGTACAGTAATTTCCACTTGCATACTGTTCAATCTCTGCGCGCTCGTTCTGATATAGACAAGGAGCAGCTTACCACCGTGGCACTGGAGCAATGATTCCCTACAATATATTAGACAAAAACAACACACAAACCCGCAATCCCAGGCTCTTATGGCTGGGAGTAAGGTTCAATCCATCTAAATTCATAAAAAACAGAAAATTAGGAATGTAAGGGTCTGAAGGAATAAAGCAAGACTCATGGAGGGGGTGTGGGGTATGTGAGATGTCAGTGATTAATGCTAAACACATGGGCTTTGGGGCTGAGACAGGCCGGGCTGGTGATGGCCTCTCTCACCCAGCAAGTGCAAGGTAATCTCTGACAGGTCACTGGCTTCTAAACCGGGGGTTATCATCTTCCAACGGGGTTATCATGCGCATGGCCAGCGCAGCCAGGTACAGTGCGATCTGCACCCAATGTATAAGCCTGCCAGAAATTTCATGGTAAGGAAAATAAGTTACTTAAACATATACGATCACTACACACACACACACACACACACACACACACACACACACTGCCATCTTAACTAAATAAAGAGGCCGGTTCTATAAAATAACCAAATTTATAGGCTTTTTTTCCACCCTCCAAAATTGACCTGTTACTCAATTCAACTCGAAGGGGCTCCTACCTTTAGTTACTTGGTCAGTTAACTGATTAATCGCCTAGGGAATTGGATAGTTAGTTCCTTAGGGTGGGAAACAGCCCACCCAAATCTTAGTTTCTGGTCTGCACAGGGCTGGGGAAGAGTTTCTAAGATTTGAAGAGAGTCAGGGCAGCGACAAAGATGAACTGACTGTGGGGTTAGTAAGCTCAGAGCAAGACATACTGATATCTGGGGGAAGGCGAGGCTTTTAGGAATATCTGCGTGCAACACATTTGTTAATTCAGTTGTTAGATAAGCCCCTGCAAGGAGACCTGCTTCATCATTTCTCAAGGTCTGCTGGCATATTTTGATTCAACCCATTGATGGTAGACAGGGTTTGATCTAGATTCTAGATCTAGACAAAAAGCTAGAATTTGGAGACCAACACCAGTAGGGACTTCTGGTAGACCTCCCTAAAGTGATGAAAACCTGTGTCAGGTGTATTGCTTGTCCAGATCCTCCTTTAGCTCTGAACCTAATTTTGTGTATGCAATTTAATAGCCTTTTAAAAAAGACAACTCCCAAGCCGGGTGTGGTGGTACATGCTTGTGATCCCAGTACTTGGGAGGCTGAGACTAGAGGGTCTCACAGGTTCGAAGCCAGCCTCAGCTACTTAGTGAGGCTCTCAGCAACTTAGTAAGACCCTGATTCCAAATAAAATATAAAATAGGTCTGGAAGTATAGCCCGGAGGTAGAAAGCCTCTGGGTTCCATCCCCAGTACCACCAAAAATAAATAGTTCAAAAGACAGCTCCCTGAATTGAAGGGGTCCTCATGAATCTAGCTGTCCTCTTCTTAGAGATCATGCCTTCGGTTCTCTGTATCCTCAGCTCCTCCCACGGTGTGTGGAATACAACCAACCATGCAGTTGTGTTTGTTGAGTGACTAAGTGACTGAATCAGTACATGAATGGAGGTAATGGTAATTTAAACACTCCAGGAACCCGCAGGAGGCCACCAGGAACAGAGGGAATGATGTGTCACTGCTGCTTGAGACAGACATAAAGCCCACTTGAGTTCAAAACACAGGTGGAGGTCTCTTCAAGTGTGATGAAGATAAAGACCCATGAGCCAGTCGTAGACTCATAGAGCCCACAATAACCTCACCGCAGCCACCACTGGTGCTGATGCACCAGATGACTAATGCCAAGAGAGGGCTCCAAGCCTGAGCTCCAGGTCCACTGCTTACCAGGTGGGGACCACCCAGCAGCTCTCTCCAAAATGAGGGCCAAAGTAGTGCCTGTGAGGAAGGTTGACAGCAATGAATAATGGGGGAGAGGGCCATGTGGAGCCCAGCCCAGGGTAGACACTCAATAAATGCCAGCTGATATTACTACTGGATGGTTTCTATGCACAAGGCACTGTGCTAGTGTTTTCCGGCCCTGGGCAGAAAGCTCCCCATAATTAATGGGGGAAAGTGACTATTTATTGAGCACCATTGCTGTGATCAATGTTGGAGGCGCCTCACTACATTTTTCATTTAATATTCACAGCAGCTCAATAAGTTAGTGTTATTATTCCAACTTTGTAAGTATAGACATGGACTGAGAGAGTCTGGTTACACACCAAGATGCTAAGTAGGAGAGCAAAACTGGACCACAGCTACCTGGTGTGAACTCTGGGATTTTTGTCCATGGGCTCTCTCTCCGCCCCTCCTACTGCCTGACAGCTCAGGTTCGGGGGTCAGGTGTGAGAGTTCAGATCTTGTCTTGGACTTGTTCAGACTCTAGAAACTTGCTTAACTTTTTCAATCTTAGTTTCTGTTGCAGTTAACATTCTCAGCACTGTGATCCAAGATACCTGATGACCACAACTCAGAGGAAGGAAAATACATCTGCTCCCATTTGTGGAGATTTCAGTCCATGTCAGGTCAAGTCAAGTGCGTGGGGTTCAGAGCATGGAAGTGAGGGGGAGAGAGATAGAGATAGATAGATAGATAGATAGATAGATAGATAGATAGATAGGAAGGAGAGAGGGAGGAAGAGAGAGAGGAAGAGAGAGAGAGGAGAGGGAGGAAGAGAAAGAGAGAGAAAGAGAGAGGAAGAGAGAGAGGAAGAGAAAGAGAGAGAGAAAGAGAGAGGGAGGAAGAGAGAGAGGAAGAGAGAGGAGAGAGGAAGAGAAAGAGAGAGAACTGAGAAAGAGAAAGAGGGGAGGAAGAGAGAGAGAGAGAGAAAGAGAGAGAGGAAGAGGGCTGGTAGACACATGATCTCTACTACATCCGCCATGACCAATGTCCTCCAATCACACCCTATCTACATAATTTATCACCCAGTAAATCCATTCCTTCATTAATAGATTTATTCTATTCGCTGATGAGATTAGGACTCTCCTGAATCTATTATTGCACCTCTGAACACTGCTGCACTGGCAACACATGGGCTTTTCCAGGGGACATTCTATTTACAAACCTAACAGTTCCCTTATCTGAAAAACAGATAAAAATAGAAGACCTTAAAAATAATAAAGTGAGAACGACCCATTAAACATGAGACTGACCCAACTCAGTGCTGGTACAAAATAAACATTCCACACATCTTGATGTTACCATTGTCCAAAATCATGAAAAAGTAGGAAGTGTTCTATTGACTCGCCTTCAGATCCCACCTGTACGACTGTGGCCCCTTCAGGAATGACTCTAAGAAAATTTTATAAATTTCAGATTCCCATCCCGCCTACCCTTCAAAAGCCTGGTGCCCTCGCGTCTAAGTGTGACCATGGCTGATTATTGTCAGAATGTTCAGACAAGAAGCCACTGAATCATGAGAGTTCTAATCTCATCAGTGGATAAACCCATCAATAGATTAGTGGATTTACCGGGTGGTAAGGTAGGCAGTAGGGTGTGATTGGAGGAGGTGGGTCATGGAAAATGTGATCTTGTGGACCACTGAAGGATGGATGGGGAGAAAATTGGGAAAAATGGGAATCCAGGATCAAGATCACCAAGGTTGGAAGTAGATGCCCCTATTTATTTGACCACAAAGCATGTAACCCAGGGTATTTGATGGGTTAAACTACGGTCTTGACATGAGTGGTTCATGATCATGCCGAGGCCATGAAGTTGTCAGAAATAGCAATAGTGAGCTTCAAGATGGCAGCTCCCTCTTTAGTTTTGAAAGTTATTAATCTTTACATGAAATTCCTAGTCAGTGGCAGGAGGAATATTAGTATTATTTAATTTTATTCAAATTACACCACAAAAAAACAATTAAGGTGAATAATTATGAAACTAAGGTCAACTCAATTTTCTATAATAATGTTTTTTTGTTACCGGGCTCATTATTGCTAATTCCTTTCATAATCTTTGCCATCTAACCTCATTTGTTTCATTTATAAGTGGCAAGAAATGCACATCATAAAACAGCAATGAAATCAAGACAGCGGCGTGTCACTCGGTGATCTCTGGAGAAAGTAATTATTATCTCTAGTTAACCTTTTAGGGAGAGGCTCATCTGCATATTCCCAATGTAGGTGTTACATTTGTCAAAGTGAAATGCGCCTTTTTTGATGTTTTAGTAATGGGGGCCTAGCTGGAGGAGGGAGAGTCTGGCCTAAAGTTGAGTTTTCCTCCAACTGTTCTGAATACTTATAAACCAAATGAAAAAGCACTCAAGCAGGTTTTAAATGAGCTTTTAGTGAAACTCGACACACATACACACATACACACACACAAACACATACTTAAACACTCAAAATCATTTGTCTTAGGTGGCTTTAAAAAGAAAAGATTTCCCATGTTGATTACCAAAACACTCAGATCTGAGACCTATAGGATTTAATTTGCCTCATTTCCTGGGCTTCAGTCCCATACTATTTGCGTTAATTCAGAATCTCAAAAATGTTAGTACTAATGTAATTGTTCTCCTTTATTTTATTTTGTTACTGGGGATTGAACGCAGGGGCATTCTACCTCTGAGTCACACACCCAGCCCTTTTTTATTGTGAAACATCATCTTGCTGAATTGCTGGGGCTGAGCCGGGCGTGGCGGCACGCACGCTTGCAATCCCAGCATTCGGGAGGCTGAGACCAGAGAGTCACGGTTCATGGAGCGCCTCAGCTACTTAGTGAGGCTCTCCACAACTTAGTGAGACCCTGTCTCAAAATGAAGAATAAAAAAATTGGGCAGAGAGTGTGGCTCGGAGGTAGAATGCCCCTGGGTTCCATTCCCAGACCTGCAAAAAAGTAAAAAAAAATAAATAAATAAATAAAATAAAATAGGAAACTGCTGTGGCTGGCTTCCGATCTGTGATCCTCCTATCTCAGCCTCTCAAGTGTTGGGATTACAGGCCTATACCACTGCACCCAGCTTCATGCCCTACTTTAAAAACATCCTGTCTTAGACTTATAAATTCGATTTCTAGAGATCACTGTAACACAGGACGGGCACGCATTTCAGTCATTGACACCTTTGCTGTCCTGGTGTTTAAGTACTTTGAATATTGATTTTTTTTGGTGCGTGGTATCATGGGTCATGACGCAGTTCAGGGTGATGGAGGCTCGGTGCACACAGTCCTTGATGAGCCCTCCCCCAGCTCCCACCCACTCCCTCTCCCTCCCCATCTCCCTGTGCCAACACAGTGCTTGTCTTTGATGAGTTTGAGTGCGTGCATCATGTCTATGGAGGTGTTTTCTCTTCAAGTCTTCCTCCCCGCTCCCATCTCCCTCATGAGGTCCCCTCCTTCACTCCTCTAAGGCTTCTCCTCCTTTGTCTGGTGTCGCTCTTGTGTCCCAGTTTCTCCTGAGCTTCCACATATGAGGGGGAACATCTGGCCTTTCACTTTTTGTGACCGCTCCATCTTGCTGCTTAATATTAGCTTAATGTTCTCCATTTCCATCCATTTCCCTGCAAGTGACATAATCTTGTTCTTCTTTATGGCCGAGTAGAATTCCTTTGTGTGTATATCCCATAATTTTGTAATCCATTCATCTGTTGATGGACACCCAGGCTGGTTTCGCACTTGACAGTTATGAATCGTGCAGCTATAAACACAGACATGCGTGCATTACTGTGGCGGTCTGGTTTCTCTTCTTTGTAGAGGCCCATGGGTGGCGTAGCTGGGTCCTATGGTCCGTTCTCATTCTTCTAAGGGTCCTCCACACTGATTTCCGTCATGGTTGTACTCGTTTCCCACCCCCCACCCCCAACGATGTATCAGACTGCCTACTTCTCCACATCCTCGCCAGCATTTATTGTTGCTGACATCTTTTTATGATTGCCATTCTAATTGGGGGTAGCTGAAATGCGGTGCTGGTGTTTAAATACTTTGAATATTGCCTTTTGGCTGACCACTGAAAAAACTTTAGACAACAAACATGGTCCTGTGCGCTTGGGTCCTACAACATGCTGATTTGACAAATACACAAACAAAGAAGGGGGTGAGAGCTTATTACCGTAAGTGCTTCTGAGGACATGGACAGGATGTGAGAAGAGAGAAAAGTAGAAGACACGGGGAACTGTCAGAGCCCTGCCGGGTCCCCTTGGCCCCAGCCATGATGCCACCTGCAGCCCGACACACACCAAGAGCTTCCTACGTCCAGCAGCTGCCTCTCCCCATCGTAGGGCCTTTTCCGAGGCAGAAAAGCGCATGCTCAGCCCTCAGGAGTAGAGGTTGGAGATGCCAAATAATCAGGGCCCGCAAGGATGGCTTCTCCCTATGGTGAGAGTGGGCGGGTAACCATCCTGGCTCCCAGCCCTTCCTAAGACACGGTCTCCTGAGACTCTCCAACTGGATTGAGTCAGAGCTGCCTGCGGCTGTAGATTTCTCACCAATATCACTCTGACCTGACTCTTCAACTTCCCCCTCCCTTGACTCCCATGATAATCTCTAACATGGACCACTCGGATGTGCCCACGAGGAGCCTCTGCTGAGATCAGAACCTTTGTGAGAAAGCAAAATTTAACCTGGTCCAAGACGGTGCATAAAGAGCCCTACCTACAGCATCCAGGGCAACAGGGGGGGACTATTTAATGGAAGAAGAAGACGCAACAGTTTGGACCATGGTGCCGAGGTGGGCAGCAGATGCCATGACGCAGAAAAGTCTAGAAGAAACCCATACGGCCAAAGCCCAGCCACAACATGGTGTGGGGCAGAGATCAGGCAGGAACCAGCTCAAATGTTCCGACTGGATCGTGGCCAGGAGATGGGCCATGTTCTAAACTATACAAATGAAGAAACCAAAGAGTGGCTACTGTCCAAAATCAGATGGGTGTGAGTGAGAGTCTGAAATAACTTAGTGAAAATCTGATTTTTTTTTTTCTTGCAGTACTGGGGATTGAACCCAGGGGCATTCTACCTCTGAGCTACACCCAGTCCTATTATTTTTATTCTGTATTTTGAAACAGGGTCTAACTGGGTTGCAAAGGGCCTAACTAAGTAGCTGAAGCTGTTGGCGAACCATGATCCTCCTGTCTCAGCCTCCCAAGGACTGGGATTACAAACGTGTGCCACCATGCAAATATATATATATATGTATATACATATACATATATATATATAATATATATTTATATAAATATATATTTATATAAATATACATATATATATACATATATATATATATATATATTTGGTGGTACTGGGGTTCCTGGATGCCCTTCTACCTCCAGGCTACACTCCCAGACCTATTTTTATATTTTTTTATTTGGAAACAGGGTCTCTTAAGCCAGTGCAGCTGACTTTGAACCTGCGCAATCCTCCTGTCTCCGCCTCCCAAGCGTGGGGATTAAAAGCGTGCGCCAACACGACCGGCTTATATGTTTTTTTTTAATTCTTTATTTTGATACAGGGTTTCACTAACTTGCCGAGGGCTTCACTAAGTAGCTGTGTCTGGCTGCGAACCCACAATCCTGTCTCAGCCTTTCAAGTACTGGGATGACAATCGTGCGCCACCACACCCGGCTAAAAATATAAATGTAGTCAGAATCTAGAAGCAGGCTCATGTGATTAGGGACTCCACATTTTTAATCACTCTTCCACCAAACCTTTCACTACACAGGCTGGCTACTCTTTCCCTTCCTGACAAAGATCCATGCTCGGCCCACCACCAGCATGACGGATAATGAGCTCCGTTTTCCATACCAGCTGGGAGAGCTGAGCCTTTGCATTCCTCACCAACGTTCAGCACATCCTTCTGCAAACATCAGGGATGTATGGCCTCCGTAAATTTCCAGAGACGTGTTAACGCTCACCTCCCTAATGCCTTAATTGTAGAGAAACCATTAGACAAGAGTGTTAAGGTGACAGAGGGACCCATGGAAACGGTAAGGAGTGAGAGCAAGGCGCCTAAATTAAAGAGGGTGAGGGGTCCCGGACAGTCTTATGGGGAGGAGAAGATTCATGGAGGTTTGCTGTCTTCCCAAGAACGGACGGCCTCATAAGTTATCTCAATATGACACCAGAAAGTCAAGGGGAACTTTTTTAAAGTAGGATTTTTGCAAAAGGTTAAATTCAAATGAAGGCCGAACAATTATTTTTGTCCTCCTGCCTGGCAGGGCTCCTGCTAATGTTTGTGTGCAGAAGTGATAACGGCGGGATACTTCAAAGCCTTATCAGGGACAGCCCTATCATTGGTGAGAAAGGATGTGAGTTTTGTAAAGAGAGTGTACATTGTAAGTGATATTGAAAATAAAAGGGCAAGATTGCATGAGCTAAGTGCCTTCTGTTTGTTGCTGCTCGTGGGGTTCCACGGATCCTCATTGTGCTTGTAATTGGGGTTTCAAAAGTGGAAATGGAGAAGTGTGTGTTTTCTTTTGTCTGTGAAGACAGTGCCTCGGAGCCACCCGCGGAGCGCCATTCACTGGAAATTTTGTTTCTGGGAAAGAAGAGACATTTGCTCTCTGCTAGGTCTCGACATCTGATCGGGAACCATGTATTCTATTTAAGCCCTGTATATTCCTTGATCTGGTCCCTTTAGGCACAATAGTTAACTTCATAAAGAGGGAAAAGTTGAATAAAACAGGGGGAAAAAATAACAGCTTCTACACTCAGTACAAGGTAAGCACCGCGTGACCAGAAGGTGCCCAGGCTGAGATTCTACAAGCCAGAAATCCCAAATCTGAGACTCTCCAAGCCAGGAATTCCAAATCTGAAATGTTCCAAAATCCAAAACATTTTAAGCACCAATGTAACCATGCCAGAAATGGAAAACATCATACTGTGAAGTCTTGTTTCATACGTAAAACTATTCAAGGTATATTATAAAATTACGTGCACGCTGTGTGTATACAGTAACTATTAAACATAAATAAATCTTGTATTTAGACTTAGGTTCTGCCCTCAAGATATATTGGTATGTCTATGAAAATATTTCAAAAATTTAAAACTCCAAAATAAAAAACACTTCTGGGCTGGTCATGGTGGCACACTCCTGCAATCCCAGTGCTTGGGAAGCTGAGACAGGAGGATTGCAGGTTGGAGACGAGCTTTAGAAACGGAATGAGACTCTCAACTACCTAGTGAGACCCTGTTTCAAAACAAAACAACAACAACAACAACAACAAATATATATATATGACTGAGGGTGTAGCTCAGAGGTAGAATGTTCCTGTGTTCAATCCCCAGTACCATGCACACACAGAGAAAACATTTCTGGTCCCAAGCATACCAGGTAAGAGATATTTGATCTGCATACCCTACTAACCCTCAATGCCTGATCCAGAACCCATGGTATATAGGAGGGACATTCACTACAGGAAATATAAAGCCCCACTATAATTCAAAATAAGAAAATTAATATTCTCCTACAACTAGAAACTAGAGGTGGGGGCCGTTTCAACATTTCTCTCAAGTATCTCGGTCTCTGAGTTAGCTTGCTTTGAAATCTCCTTCTTGCATTTTTAAAGAGCGCAAAAATCTTTCTGGAAGCTTCCTAAGGGATTTCACTTCATGTTTTATCACCCAAAACGTGGCTCATATTTATTCCTGAAACTAATCAATAACAAAAGGAGGGGGATTGAATTAGACAATACAGGCCCACCCTGGAGATGGAGCAGCCTTCCCCCAAGCACCTATGTACTTCCAGCTCACAGAGGGAAGAGTGAAGAAAGGCCATGGCCCACTCGGGCAGAAGGAATGGACGGCGGGAGTAGACGCTGGCTTTCAGGAGCTTCTGCTAAAAAAACATCATCAGTAAAAGTTAATTGAAGAAAATAGTGAGTAGGCAAATGAGTCTCTCTTGTGTCATTTCTTTCTTTCTTGAAGCGGTTAATTTTTTTTATTTAGATTGGTTTCTAATGGGTGTCTTTGCCTTCCCAGCCTTTTTTCTTCCTTTTTTTTTTTTTTTTTTAATAATAGCATCCCTGTTTCTCTTTGAAGATCCCACAGACTTCAGTCATGATGGGCGCCAACCTCCTCCCAGATACACAAAGGCACGAGCCCCGAATCCGGTCCCTCAGAATCTTCCGTCCCTCTTCTGGTCCCTCAGAATCTTCCATCCCTCCTGCTACAGCCATTGACTCTCATGCAAGGTTGATCCCCAAAGAGTCTGTCCAAAGGAGCTACAGGACAGGTTAACGTGCCTTCCCACCGGAGTTATCAGGTGCTTGGAGCTCCAGCTGTGTAATCCTGGTCAGTATGTGTGTGGGAGAGAAGAGTGGGAACCAGAGAGTGTATCTACCACTGGAAAAAAACAAAAAAACAGAAGATGGGGAGAGACCGAGACTTGAAAATACAGTTTAGACTCTGCATCCCGACAAGCCAGAATGATCCAAATTTTTACTTTTTTGTGTGTGTCTGATACTGGGGATTGAACTCAGGAGCATTCTACCTCTGACCTACACCCCCAGCCCTATTTTTTTTTTAATTTGAAACAGAGGTTCACTAAGTTGTAGAGGGCCTCAATAAGTTGCTGAGGCTGGCCTTGAGCCTCAGATCCTCCCATCTCAGCCCCCCAAGTACTGGAATTACAGGTGTGCACCACCACATCCAGTTTACATTTGTACTTAGTTGTCAACCTTGGTTGCAGAATCCCGTGCATTTCTCGTTTTCCATTAAGATGGTTGAAATGAACTTTTATCACTTGCCAACTAAAGGTTCCCGTTCGGTTTACCCTTGCAACGCTGGGAGTATTTCCAGAACTGAGACTCAAGCATGCCCATCTTGTCATGTCTATAGCCCCTAGGACCCAGCCGGATGTTTCCCAGCATTCTACTTAGATGAGAACCCTTTTCACACAAAAGCTTTAAAATATACGTTAAGTGAGAAAATACATCACCAATTGCTAATCAGAAACTACGGATCCTTTTGCTAAATGAATTTATGTTTTATCACTCACAAAGGCCTTCCTCTACATCTAAAAAGGGTTGTATAAAAATGCAAAAATATTACCTACATACACTTTGTTCTGCATGTTGATTTGTGGTGTTGCAAATTAATAACTGAATACAAGAACCCATAGACCACATCCTGTATCACAAGAAGAAAAGTGAATGTGTACAGACTGTAATAAAATGTTTGTCTGGGTGACTGGCCACTTACAATATACTTTTCAAATGACTGGCTCATGTCTGAAGTGTTATCCAAGAAGGATGCTAAAATCTCAAAGCCTGAAGATGATTATCTTAAGAAAATTTTGAAGCTGGACAGCTGGGACTGAGGTACACACTCTCGATTTCATCATAATTCCTGCCAGTCTCTTGTGTCTTCAGTGGCATGGACCATGCGTTCCCATCTCCAGCAGGCCTGTGGACATTTGGATTTGAAATATTTGTGGTTGCATAGCTATTATTCATTTTCCTCTCTTAAAAAGACTGACATGAGAACCATCATAGTGACAAGACGGTAGAACCAATCAGGAAAATGCCCTGGATCCAAAGCCCATAGCTTCTCGGCAGTGGGAAGGGCATGAAGTGGAGAGGGAGGAGGGACAACATTCTCAATAAACTCTAAAAAATAAAGGAGGGAAGAAGAACCCAGAAGGAGTCAACCTTTGAGCAACCTTATTCGCAAGGAAATGAAACTGGAGTTTGGGGTTAGCGAACCTTGAAGTCTGCCCTTCCTCTATTTATTTTTCCTTAGTTATGTCAGTCAGTGAACTCTCTTTCTGGTTATGCTAGGGGACAGTAAACTCAGGCCTGAGGGTCAAATCCAGCCCACCCTATATTTTTGTATAGCCTCTGAGCTAAGAATGTTGTTGTTGTCATTTGCGTTTTATTTGTTCTGTGGTACCGGGGATTGAACCAGAAGCATTTTACCTCTGAGTTATACCTTCAGCCCTTTTTATTTTTTATTTTTGAAACAGCTCCCTAGGTTGCTAAGAGTCTTGCTAAGTTTCTGAGGCTGGTCTCAAACCTGTGATCCTCCTGTTTCAGCCTCCCAAGTACTAGGACTACAGGTATAAAAACAGCTTTTGTAGATAAGCAATTTGATAAAAGGAAAAATGAACTTTGATCTCAAATTAAAGAAAAGGCTATTTTCCTCAAAACAAGATTTTTCTCATTAGTAGACCCGCTTGACAAAGGCTTAAATGCAATTATTATTATATTTTGAATTTCATCAGTGAAAATTTTTCCTCCCTCTAATTACATAAGTGTCCATCTAAGATACTTTGTTTTGCCCCCTTTGCCTATGAAGCCACTTTCTGAAGCCCACTCTTAGGTTTGTGTATTCAGTTTTCTGCAACATGTTAATAAAATCATGATTATTGGTACTATAGTTTTAAAGGAAGAAATTAAATGGGACCATTCTTCTTTTTAAGTTTCCTTCATAGGAAAACTCTACCAGAACCATGAAATCAACTTTCTGAAAAATTCTTACCCCAGTCACCACCCGTTGAACCTAAACAAGTAAACGCTATGTTCTTAGACACTCTTTCTGTCTCGTGAGTCTTTGATGTTGTACTTCCCTGCTTATCTCCGTAATCCTATTGGAAAATGGCACAAAAATTCACCCTGGGATGATTTATGCGCTGTAAGACAATCATTTTATGGTTCTTAGGCACTTTGCTCCTTTATATATCTCAGCACAACTAATAATAGTGAGGTATTCATGACATATTTTTCTTGAAATTAACTGGAACTAAGAGAGATGGATTTTTCCCTCAAAACATAATACTTTTCTCAGAGGAAAGGAATAAGAATCAAAAGATTTGGGCATGAATCTATACAGAATGCATCCTCCTGTTAAAAGAACCCAGTATTTCTTGGAGAATCACTGCCACCATCAGATTTACTCCTATGACTGGGTCCAGCAGGAAGAACACCACCCCTTTCTTGGGTGGACATGTGGTCATTTAGAGCTCTCTAGGGACAGGGATTGGTTCAAAGATTGTGCACATGACTCAGTCAGAACCAATCAAAAGCTGGAATTCAAAGATAGGCACACGACTCAGTGTAAGCCAATCAGATCTAATCTTAGAAATGAAGCTGGAATTCAAAGATGGGCACATGATCCAGTGATATCCAATTAGATCTAATCTAAGGAATGACATTAGAGTTCAAAGATAGGTACATGACCCAATTATATCTAATCCTAGGACTTAGAGTTGTGCGAACAGAAATGCTTTCTTTTCTAGTGAACTTACACCTGGGATCACATACGCTTCTGGAAAGACAAACTGCCTTAGAAGGAAGTCAACACAGGAAAATATATCAGAGAGATGGAAAGATAGAAACCAGGTGCTAGTATCATTGTTGAAAGAAATAGACCCATTCGTGCCTGGAGCTAGAACTATTAGCCTGGACTGTTCAATTGCATGAGCCAATAATTTCTTTTTTTTCTGCTTGAGCCAGTTTAAGTCAGGATTTCACTTACAAGGTAAATATACAATCACTACGTAGTGTTTGGGAAACACGGCCTTAGGTTGGCATCTCCCAAAAGCAAGCCATAAGACAAAGATCTGAGTGCAAGTCCCTTTGCAGGGAGCTGCTCCCAGGAAGTGCTTGGTGGAGAGGCAAGGATTTAGACAGGATGGAGCGGGGCCATGGTGGCTCATGCCTGCAATCCCAGCCCTTGGGAGGCTGAGGGAAGAGGATCACAGGTTCATAGCTAGCCCCAAGAACTTAGGCCCTCAGCAAATTAGTGAGAGCCTGTTTCCAAATAAAAAGTAAAATGGAGCTGGGGGTGTAACTCAGAGATAGAATGTCCCTGAGAATGATCACCAATGCACAGGAAGGAAGGAAGGAAGGAAGGAAGGAAGGAAGGAAGGAAGGCCGGCCAAGCATGCTAACCTTGAGGACAACTGGAGCCCTACTTTCTGGGGACCCAGCAGAGATGGAGAGAACACACCCTCAGAGTTGGTCCCCTTCAATGCTCCTGAAACAGGGCATTCAATCTCGTTGTTGATTGGCTCTGAAGCTGTTTTGATGGGTGTCAGTGGCCCAGCCTTTGCAGCCTTCCCCGGCATATGAAGGCTCGGGAGCTGGGCAGGCATGTAGAAACACCCGGAGGAGTGTTCTGGAATGCTGGCTTGGACACGAGCTCTCCCCCAATCTGCTCCAGGAATCTCAAGCAATTCACTGACCAGCTCTGAACCTCCATCCTTGACCTCCATCCTTGGGATGGCATAGGATTGTTTCAAGAATCAACTCGAGCTTATAAATGCACAGGGACTTCTACAATATGCAGCATGAGATCAACATACAATAACTCAAGGTTATTATTGTATTGTTATTTTCTTTGTCTGTGACACAGAGGCAAGAATGAGCGCGGGTGAAAGGGACAAGCCCATTCTAATTTGCATGCACATCCTGCATCTCTCGTGCATAGAAACACCCAGGCAGAGCAGTTGCCCACCAGAGGCCTCAGCCTCTTGCTTCAATCATTTGTCATCTGTCGCTTCATCCTGCCCAGCTTCTGTTGCTCTTCCTAGAACGGTACCTAGATTTTCCTTGGGAGCCACCATCTTCCCCAGCATTCTTGGGTTAAGGTGAGCCAACTTCAACTCTTACCTCCCAAGGTAGGATTGACTTCAGCCTTAAAATAATCAAGAGATGGGGCAGCTGGGGGGGAGGTTGAGAACAAAGCCGCCCGGTGCCAACTCTCATCTGAGACTTCTCTTTCTCTGCTCCTGTTACCATGTTCACACCAGATAAGGACATAACTCTGGACTGGAGAGAGAAAATCTGATGCCAAAACAAGAGGCCTACACCATGTCTCTGGTCCTTAACTTCCTTTGGCTTTGTACTTCCAGGGCTGGGGCCAAGAGGGCTGAGCGGAGCCAGGCCTTCCTACTACACCCAATGCAGTGGGTCAGTCCTGGCCAGCGCTTCCAGGAGACCCATCATCTGACATCCACTTGGGAAGGCACGTGGGCCAACAGCATCAGCAGACCAGCAATGGCCAGAGAGAAGCCAAAGATGCTTGTCTACATCCAGCAAAGAGTGTGGGCAGGGAAGAAGGGGAGCCTTCCAGGGAGAAACCCTGAAAACATCTCCTGGCCCCGATGATCCAGGCTCACACCACTGTTGGTGGCCTGTGGACATCATATGCCCGATAGGGGGGGGGGGGGGACAAGAGACACTCCACCTTAATACCCTTCTTTCTTCAAACCTGAAACTCCAGTCTAATCACCAATAAACAGATAAACTCATTGGACAAACAATCTACAAAATACCTGATGGGCACTTCCCGAAACCATCAGGGTCACCTGGGCATGGTGGTGCGCACTTGTAATCCCAGTACTTGGAAGGCTGAGACAGGAAGATCGCAGTTTGTGGACAGCCTCCGGCGCTTAGTGAGGCCCTCTGTAAGTTAACGAGACCCTGTTTCCAAATAAAGAATAAAATATAGGGCTGGGAGTATAGCTTGGAAGTGGAATGCCCCTGGGTTCCCATGCTGCCAAAAAAAAAAAAAAAAAATCCAGGGTCATTAAAAAAAATAAACAAGGGAAGAAATTCACAAACCAGAGACAAGAGAAACTTCATCAAATGGAATTCTGAACAGAATCTGGACATTAGAGGGGGAAAAAAACCCCAGCAAAATCCAAATAAAGCCTGAAAGTTAGTTAGTAGTAGTAATGTGTTTTGTTTTGTTTTGTTTTGTTACAAGTGTGTGATGTGAGATGAACACAGAGGTACCCAATGAGGGCTATGGAGCTCTCTGAGCCAACTTCACAACTTTTCTGTAAATATAATTTTTATTTTTAAAATTTTCGGTGGTACTGGGGATTAAACCCAGGAGCGTTCTATCTCCGAGCTACGCCCCCAGTCGTATTTTACTTTTTGTTTTGGAACAAAAAAAAAAAAATGTGTAGTGGCACATGCCTGTAATTCCAATACTTGGGAGGCTGAAAAAGGAGGATCGCAGGTTAAAGACCAGGTGCAGCAGCTCTGTGAGCCTCTCAGCAACCTAGCAAAGACATTGTGCCAGCCGCATCCACAAGCTGGGCCGGCTAAATAAAGCTGAGGGCGATGTTTAAAGCAAATGAAAGTCTAGAATCTTAAAACACATAGTATTTTAATGACTGAAAGGGAATGAAATGTTGGACAATCTGTCTTGGTATCAGATTCATTCCTACCCAGTGGCCTTTGCCTGTGTGGATCCCTTTACCTGGGATTCCCTTCTGTTGTCTCTCCCCCAAACCAGGCCCTGCTCATCCTTTGGAAGGCACTCACTTGCTTGAAGAGGCTTTCCTCGAGGGCTCTAAAATTCATGTCATGTGCTGTTCCATCCTCAGACCTACTCTATGCAACACGCTATGCCCTGGTAACTACAGAGTCATTTCTGAAACTGTTTAAGCAGTGTGGGTTCTCTCCCCATTTGGGGGAGAATGTCCCCTGAAGAGCTCATGTATTAATGTTCATATTTGATGTAGTTAAGTCATCCAGGTTGTAATCTTATTTGGCAGATAAATCCATTATAATGGAGTTGCTAGGTGGTAACCTAGGCGGGAGGGCTGTGGCTGGAGGAGGTGGGTCCCTGGGGTGAGGCTCTAGGGACTGAGCTTTTGTCTTTGAGTCCCCTCGCTTGCTTGTTTGCTTCCGGCCTCCTAGATGTGAGAGCAGAGCCCTGGCTGTCCTCCATAGATGCGACCCAGCCTGACCTGGACTAAAATTCTGAAGGCTCCAAAACCTGTGAGCAAATAAATCTTCCTTCTTCTGCATTGTGTGGTCAGTTATCTTGGATTATAGCAATGAGAATATTGGCTGAAACACTTCTTCTCTATCATTTTGCTATTCCCCTAAGCAGGCCATGCCATGTCAAAATGAGTGACTTCAAACAGTAAGGTGATGTTGTCTCATAGGGCTCCGTGGGCTGATGGGGCAGTGTAATCATGCCACAGGCCCTTAGAGCAGCTTGGTTTGGAGACATGAGTGTGAGCTCAAGGACGAAGCCTGAGGGGCAGCAGGACCTGGAGGAACATCCCTCAGAGACACAGCAGAGGCCAAGCCTAATTACTCAGGCACCTCCCCAAGTCTGGTTTTCGGCACCTGCTATCATCTCATTGGCCAAAAGCAAATCACATGGCCAACCCTGTAGCCAGTGAAAGGGCAGGTACATTCAGCCTGTGTGGAAGGAACTGGAAAGCCAGGTGTCTAAATACAGGGCTTCCTGGGGGAGGATTGAAGAACCCAAGGATGGAGACTAGCCCAATGGACCACATCCATCACTTCTAAAAGTCTTTAAAGACAAGGACCCTGTCTGATTTTTTTTTTCTTTTTAACTGCTTTATTTCCACTGCCAAGCACAGGACAGGAACATAAAAGGTGCTTCATATGAATGTGCTAAACATTCTGAATTCCCAAGAATATAGTTCAGATGAACTTTTGTAACCCAATCCATTTCAGAGACAGGAACTGCTTGTAATGCGAGGCTGCTTGAAATATAGCCCCCCAGAAAGGTAATGGCACATGCGCTAGGTTCTAAATCAGCCATCAATGAGCAACTATCATAGTCTCTTCAACGGATTATACAAACGATGGCTTTGAAGAATGCCTTTGCCTTGCCAGAATTATGATTTGTTATTCATCTTGTAGATTTTTAAACAGAACCTTGTACTTAGTATTCAAATTAATGACTGCAATGTATTTGCCTGGAACTCTTTTTTTTTTTTTTAAAGAAGGAACCATTTTGTACAATACATGTAATAGTTACATTTCTATGATAAACTTACTTGGTAAAAGCTTTCTCGATTTTATCATTTAGACAAGTAGATATCAGTAAATCAAGCTTGAAAGCCAGGATGGCGGAGGAAGAGAGGCTTGCAAACCAGGGTGGGAGGCGAGCCCTCAGCTGCGCTGCAAGGACAGCAGCAAGAAAGACAGATAGGGGTGAAAGGGCGTTAGCCCTGCAAAGGAGGATGTGAATGTTCTGGAATGAGCCTCTGGTCAGCAACCTGTTATCTCACACTTCCTTGATACGAGGCATTACAAACTCCTCTAACCTGAGAACAATTTGATATAAAACACAAGAACTTTGAAAAAAATCATAGGTTTCAATCTGGGATCCCTCATGTTCTAACCATGTGTTATGGTTTGAATATAGAATGCCCCTAGGAAAAACTCAAGTGTTGGCAATTCAGAAATGCTCAGGCCGGCCATGGTGGAGCATGCCTGTAATACCAGTACTTGGGGAGGCTGAGACAGGAGGATCATAGATTAGAAGCCAGCCTCAGCAACTTAGTAAGAACCAAGTAACAACCTAAAATAGGCATGGGGGCATAGCTCGGAGGTAAAATGCTGCTGGGTTCAGTTTCGGCACAGGAAGAAAAAGAAAGAAAGGAAGGGAGGGAGGGAGGGAGGGAGGGAGGGAGGAAGGAAGGAAGGAAGAGTGGTGGTCAGCTATTTTAGAGGATGGCCCTCTATCGTGACCTGTTTTGTTCTGGAGGCAAAATTCACATAACACAAAGCTTACCTCTAACCACTTGAAAATACACAATGGTGGGGCATTTAGCACATTTCCAGTGTTGCGCAGAGTACCCGCATCTAGTTTCAAATGTCTCCATCACCCCAAGAGAAGACCCACATCCATTAGCAAGTCATCCCTCATCCTCCTCATCCCTCACCCTGACAACTACTATCCGCTTTCTGTCTCCATGGTTTTGCCTATTCTAGGTATTTCTTACCACTGAAATCATGCAATGTGCGGCCCTTTCCTTTCACTTAATGTTTTCAGAGATCAACCACATCGCAGCATGTATCAGACCTTTCTTTTTAATGACCGAATAATCTTCCGATGAATGAACACACCCGCGCCCATCACACGCTTATGTACTCACCTGTTAATATACAAGTGGGTCGTCTCCAACTTTTGGCTATTGTGATAATGCTGCTGTGATCACATGTGAGCAAATATATCTGTTCCCGTTTCCAGGTCTTTGGGGTGCATTCATCTAAGTGCCTTATTCCTCCAACAGGTCAATTTCTGCATATTATTACAGTGAGAAATAAAACGTGTATTTAAGTAGTAACTAGTTAGACTTAGTTTCTCTTGAAAAGACCCTTCATGGCAACTCAAGCCATTTTCTCAAGTTTTTAACCTTGCTTTTCATTCCTGACTTAGTAAAATTGCATGAAAATTCAGCAACTACGTAGTCACTTTGAAGGTGTCTTTCAGCTGTCTTATTTGGTTTCTGGAAGCCTCAGTTTCCCAGTGGGTTGAGTGTCTTTGTTCAGATAAACACAGTAGAAATATAAGAAACTGAAACTATGGGAGTCTGCCTTCCTTGGACCATTTAACCTTTCCCTCTTTTTTTTTTTTTTTTTTTTTTGGTGGTACTGGGGTTCGTGGAAGCCCTTCTACCTCCGGGCTACACTCCCAGACCTATTTTTACATTTCTATTTGGAAACAGGGTCTCCTAAGCCAGCGTGTGAGGCTGACTTTGAACCTGTGCGATCCTCCTGTCTCGGCCTCCCAGACGCGGGGATGACAAGCGTCTGCCACCATGCCCGGCCCCTCATTTTCATTTCATTTCATTTTTTTCTGCCATATAATATTGTAGTTCAAATTTTGTGTCCATCCAAGGCAAGAATCTGCCTGACTAGGCTCTTTCTCTTGTTTGTACTTAAATGTTTCACTTGTTAATTTCCTCTCTTTCTTCCCTTCTGTTAAAACACGGCGTGTCCCGCTTCTGATGGGCGCATACATTCACACACGCGGGTACGAATCTCGCTCGTGAACGCTGATCGCCATGTCTGAACAGGAGACCACTGTCCTTCCTTGGATTGTAAGGGTCTCTTGTTCTGCTTACTCGTGGCTCTTTAAAATGTGCTAAACAACCTTTTAGTTACCTTGAAACCCACGGCCATGGGTGTTCCACTGAATGCACAGGAGAGAAAATTAAAATAATCAATGACTGTAGTTTGCTGCCTGGTCAATGTCATCAGCACTTAATTTACTCACGCTCCTGAGCGATTGGAGTTGGTCTCACTACTAGTTTAGGCATAATGCGATTGCCCTTGCTCTCTCGCCCTGGAAGCTGGGGTGGCCACGCCAAGGGTGGATCACTACCTGTGCGTTTCATTAAAAAAAAAAAAAAAGTGTGATTTCTACTTGCTCGTATGTTTTAAACTCTTCGTTTTCCTCTCAGTCCCTTAAATGGTTCCAAATGGTACAAATGGAAAATGCAGCAGAAGCCAAAGATGTTCTGTCTGGGTCCCTAGACATGCGCCAAGCTGACCCGGCTCGGGAGACGCTTTCTAACTACATGCACCTGGGACCCCCTGAAAGATGGTTTTTCCAGGTTACCAGAGACGACTGACCTCTCACCTAGAGTATGCTGGATACGCTGGGGACTTGATATTCTTAAGGGAGCTGTCAAAAAAAGACATATGTATATATGTATACTATAATCAATATATATAATATAATTAATATAAATATATAAGTATATAATGATAAATAATATAATAAATATAAAAATAAATAAAATATAATACATATATACTATAATAAATATATTATTAAGTATGCTATTAAATACTATAATAAATATATATATATATATGTCTGGTAGAGTGCCCCTGGGTTTAATCCTCAGTAACACACAAAATTAAATAAATAAATAAATAAATAAATAAATAAATGCATGTTACTCTCTGCGTTAGAACTCCATCCCTGCCTGACGTGAGCGTTTGGTTCATCTCTGGCACACCATGTTAGGACTTTTGTGCGAGACGGTCTTTTTCTTTTCCAAGGGTAATGGTATGGAGAACCCTGACTGTGTCTAGACTCCAGGAAACTCTGGGGAGCGTGCCCCAGACAGACTTGGGGTTTGGCAGTGATGTAGAGCTATTCCTCCATAACTACACCTTTGCCATGGCTACCTTGCGATTCTTCCCTTGGCCGTTTCTAGCACTTTCCCTAGTAATCCCATGGTTCTACGTACCTGAAGACTTTTGAAAAATGACCTGGGGTATTATGAACTCTATATTCTTCTGTCTGCAAAAACAGCATGTTTGCCTCTTCACTTCAGCTGAACCCATTACTCAGACCCTACTAGTTGCAATTCTGAACTACATCCTTTGTGCCAGTTTATTGCACAAAGCACATGAAGGCAGGGACACGTGGTGCTTTGGAAAAAGTACTTTCCTTTCCAGCCGTGACAGATTACAATTTCTAAACATGACCACAGCAGTATTTCCTGTTCCACATGCTTTTCCAGAACCTGTTATTCGCCCATCATAATGTGGAATCAGAAATTCCCCTCTGTTTGAACAGGGCAGGACCCTTTAATCTTCTTCGATTTGTACAGTCCATGCGTCTTTTGAGGCTAGGTCTCGAAGGCAATTTGGCTTCCACCAAGCTTGAAACATGGCTCCTGGGAACCCAGCCGCCATGTTGTAAGGAAGCGCAAGCCGTATGAAAACATCTACCTGGAGAGAAGCCAAACTCCCCAGCCCTCAGCCACAGCTCAGTGCCAATTCACCAGCCACGGGAGTGATCCATGCTAGATAAAGCTCCTGCAGCCCTCGATCAGTGTTTCAATTAACACCAAAGGGAGCAGAATCAAGCCTTTCCATACAGCCCCATCTGAACTGCAGATTCCTGCACAGAAAAAAATATTTGCTACTATCTTGAGCCTTTATGTTTTTTAATATATTTTTATTGGCACATTGTAACCATATAGCATATTGAGGTTTAGTGCGGCAGAAACATATATGTACGTAACACACTGCATGTAGCCCTCTGAGCCCAGCCCACTTCCTCCTCCTCCTCCTCCTCCTCCTCCTCCTCTTCCTCTTCCCCATTCATAATATTAAAATTAGTATCAATAGCTTCAGAGATGTACACAGGCTTGTTGGAACTGTTTCTCTCATCAATTTTCTCCTTTCCCGTGCTTACCCTTTGACTATTCCGTGGGTATCACTCCTAATTCATCTGAAGTTCCTTTTGTGTCCCGGGTTCTCTCTAGATTCCACACATGAGAAAAAACATGTGACCCTTCACATTCCGAAACTGGCTGATCACACCTAGCATAGAATTCTCTAGTTCCTTCTGTTTTCCTAAAAAATGAAATATTGTGTTCTTTTTTATGGCTGAGTAGCATTCCATTGTGTGCAGATACCATAGTTTTGTAACCAAGTCGGCTGTTGACAGACACCTGGGCTGGTTCCGTATTTTGGCTATGGAGAATTGTGCTGCTACAAACACGGGCACACACATATCACTATGGCATTCTGGCTTGGACCCCTCTGGAGGGACAGGAGGAGCATCATCCCCGACTCATGTGGCGGCTCCATCCCCAGCCTTCTAAGGAAACTCCGCACTGATCTCCATAGCAGCTGTACTAACTTGCAGTCTCACTGACAGTATGTAAGGGTTCCTAGTTGCCCACATCCTCACCAGCACTCATTATTGTTTGTATTCTTGATGATTGCCTTAGTTTGGGAGTGACTTGTTATACAGCAATGGGGAACAAGCACATTTTTATAGGATGTGCCACAGAACCAAGCCTATAATGGTGTTCATATCCTTGTTTTTTCCTCATGTTCTAAAAGATGGGCGATGGGGCCCCGGGCCGAACTGCGCGTAGCACGCCAGACCCCTGGAGAAACCAGGCCCAGTAAGACGCTGGGTTCTGGGTGGGGGTCGCGGGCGGGGCACGCCTAATGGGGCCCGGGTCGCGGGACTCTGGGCCCCGGCCGAACTGCGCGTAACACGCCAGACCCCTGGAGAAACCGGACCCAGTAAGACGCTGGGTTCTGGGCGGGGGTCGCGGGCTGGGCACGCCAGATGGGGCCCTGGTCGCGGGACTCTGGGCCCCTGCCGAACTGCGCGTAGCACGCCAGACCCCTGGAGAAACCAGACCCAGTAAGACGCTGGGTTCTGGGCAGGGGTCGCGGGCTGGGCACGCCAGATGGGGCCCGGGTCGCGGGACTCTGGGCCCCAGGCAGAACTGCGCGTAGCACGCCAGACCCCTGGAGAAACCAGGCCCAGTAAGACGCTGGGTTCTGGGCAGGGGTCGCGGGCTGGGCACGCCAGATGGGGCCCGGGTCGCGGGACTCTGGGCCCCAGGCAGAACTGCGCGTAGCACGCCAGACCCCTGGAGAAACCAGGCCCAGTAAGACGCTGGGTTCTGGGCAGGGGTTACGCGCGGCGCACAAAAGCCGGGACCTGGGTCGCGGGACCCTGGGCCCCGGGCCGAACTGCGCGTAGCACGCCAGACCCCTGGAGAAACCAGGCCCAGTAAGACGCTGGGTTCTGGGTGGGGGTCGCGGGCGGGGCACGCCTAATGGGGCCCGGGTCGCGGGACTCTGGGCCCCTGCCGAACTGCGCGTAGCACGCCAGACCCCTGGAGAAACCGGACCCAGTAAGACGCTGGGTTCTGGGCGGGGGTCGCGGGCTGGGCACGCCAGATGGGGCCCTGGTCGCGGGACTCTGGGCCCCTGCCGAACTGCGCGTAGCACGCCAGACCCCTGGAGAAACCAGACCCAGTAAGACGCTGGGTTCTGGGCAGGGGTCGCGGGCTGGGCACGCCAGATGGGGCCCGGGTCGCGGGACTCTGGGCCCCAGGCAGAACTGCGCGTAGCACGCCAGACCCCTGGAGAAACCAGGCCCAGTAAGACGCTGGGTTCTGGGCAGGGGTCGCGGGCTGGGCACGCCAGATGGGGCCCGGGTCGCGGGACTCTGGGCCCCAGGCAGAACTGCGCGTAGCACGCCAGACCCCTGGAGAAACCAGGCCCAGTAAGACGCTGGGTTCTGGGCAGGGGTTACGCGCGGCGCACAAAAGCCGGGACCTGGGTCGCGGGACCCTGGGCCCCGGGCCGAACTGCGCGTAGCACGCCAGACCCCTGGAGAAACCAGGCCCAGTAAGACGCTGGGTTCTGGGTGGGGGTCGCGGGCGGGGCACGCCTAATGGGGCCCGGGTCGCGGGACTCTGGGCCCCTGCCGAACTGCGCGTAGCACGCCAGACCCCTGGAGAAACCGGACCCAATAAGAAGCTGGGTTCTGGGCGGGGGTCGCGGGCTGGGCACGCTAGATGGGGCCCGGGTCGCGGGACTCTAGGCCCCTGCCGAACTGCGCGTAGCACGCCAGACCCCTGGAGAAACCGGACCCAGTAAGACGCTGGGTTCTGGGCGGGGGTCGCGGGCTGGGCACGCTAGATGGGGCCCGAGTCGCGGGACTCTGGGTCCCGGCCGAACTGCGAGTAGCACTCCAGACCCCTGGAGAAACCGGGCCCAGAACAGAAAAAGATAAAGAAAAATATCGGAGAGGTGGTAAGAAAGCCGTTATGGATGCCAGGACACTGGAGATGCAGACAAAACTTATCTAAATGCACTGGAACTTATGGAAAAATTCGCCGTGAAAGAGGACTGCTATTTCTCTATATTGTTAAGAATCTCAGACATCACATATAAGGAGAGAGTTTAGCGGAGACCAAGGAGAAATGCGGTGTTGAAAGAGTTCTTCGCGATGGTGGTGGAGACTTGTATTCAGGAGAAGCAGAAACCGGATCTTACCAACTTTATTTTTTTGGAGAAATTACACTAAATGTTGAATGCTACCATCACGCATGCTTAGGAACACTGGACAACATTCAGAGTGGAAAAAGAGCCTGGGAAGGATTTGAAACGGTGGAGGCAGTGGCAATGCCAGTGGCCAATATTCGGGGGAGGCAGAGATCTGATACATTACAACTGGAACCTTTGAAATAATAACCACAGAGACAGTGATCGGAACCTGCTGAGGGGTTAGGTGGGCGCCGGGGCCAGTGGCCGACATCGGAGCTTGCTGTGAGGCAAGGCCACTACTGAGGCCTCCGTGGCCGGGATTGGAACCTGCAGAGGGGTTAGACCGATGCTGGGGCCAGCGAGGCCGGCATTGGAGCCTGCCATGATGAAAGGCTTGTGCTAGGGCCTCCGAGGTCGGGTCCGGAACTTGCTGAGGGGTTAGGCCGGTGCTGGGGTCAGCGAGGCCGGCATCGGAGCCTGCCGTGAGGCAAGGCCAGTGTTGGGGCCCCCGAGGACGGGACCGGAGCCTGCTGAGGGGTTAGGCCGGTGCTGGGGCCAGCGAGGCTGGCATCAGAGCCTGCCATGAGGCAAGGCCGGTACTTGGGCCTCCGAGGCCAGGATAAGAGCCTGCCGAGGGGTTAGGCCGGTGCTGGGGCCTCCGAGGCCAGGATAAGAGCCTGCTGAGGGGTTAGGCCGGTGCTGGGGCCAGCGAGGCCGGCATCGGAGCCTGCCTTGAGGCATGACCAGTGCTGGGGCCTCCGAGGCCGGGATCGGAGCCTGCCGAGGGGTTAGGCCGCTGCTGGGGCCAGTGAGGCCGGCATCGGAGCCTGCCTTGAGGCAAGGCCGGTACTGGGGCCTCCGAGGCCAGGACAAGAGCTTGCCGAGGCGTTAGGCCGGTGCTGGGGCCAGCGAGGCCGGCATCGGAGCCTGCCTTGAGGCATGACCAGTGCTGGGGCATCCGAGGCCGGGATCGGAGCCTGCCGAGGGGTTAGGCCTCTGCTGGGGCCAGCGAGGCCGGCATCGGAGCCTGCCGTGAGGCAAGGCCGGTACTGGGGCCTCTGAGGCCGGGATCGGAGCCTGCCGAGGGGTTAGGCCGCTGCTGGGGCCAGTGAGGCCGGCATCGGAGCCTGCAGTGAGGCAAGGCCGGTACTGGGGCCTCCGAGGACAGGATAAGAGCCTGCTGAGGGGTTAGGCCGGTGCTGGGGCCAGCGAGGCCGGCATCGGAGCCTGCCTTGAGGCAAGGCCGGTACTGGGGCCTCGAGGCCAGGATAAGAGCCTGCCGAGGGATTAGGCCGGTGCTGGGGCCAGCGAGGCCGGCATCGGAGCCTGCCGTGAGGCAAGGCCGGTACTGGGGCCTCCGAGGCCAGGATAAGAGCCTGCCAAGGGGTTAGGCCGGTGCTGGGGCCAGCGAGGCCGGCATCGGAGCCTGCCTTGAGGCATGACCAGTGCTGGGGCCTCCGAGGCCGGGATCGGAGCCTGCCGAGGGGTTAGGCCGCTGCTGGGGCCAGCGAGGCCGGCATCGGAGCCTGCCGTGAGGCAAGGCCGGTACTGGGGCCTCTGAGGCCGGGATCGGAGCCTGCCGAGGGGTTAGGCCGCTGCTGGGGCAAGTGAGGCCGGCATCGGAGCCTGCAGTGAGGCAAGGCCGGTACTGGGGCCTCCGAGGCCAGGATAAGAGCCTGCTGAGGGGTTAGGCCGGTGCTGGGGCCAGCGAGGCCGGCATCGGAGCCTGCCTTGAGGCAAGGCCAGTACTGGGGCCTCGAGGCCAGGATAAGAGCCTGCCGAGGGATTAGGCCGGTGCTGGGGCCAGCGAGGCCGGCATCGGAGCCTGCCTTGAGGCAAGGCCGGTATTGGGGCCTCCGAGGCCAGGATAAGAGCTTGCCGAGGGGTTAGGCCGGTGCTGGGGCCAACGAGGCCGGCAGCGGAGCCTGCCTTGAGGCATGACCAGTGCTGGGGCCTCCGAGGCCGGGATCGGAGCCTGCCAAGGGGTTAGGCTGGTGCTGGGGCCAGCGAGGCCGGCATCGGAGCCTGCCTTTAGGCAAGGCCGATACTGGGGCCTCCGAGGCCAGGATAAGAGTCTGCCAAGGGGTTAGGCCGGTGCTGGGGCCAGCGAGGCCGGCATCGGAGCCTGCCTTGAGGCATGACCAGTGCTGGGGCCTCCGAGGCCGGGATCGGAGCCTACCGAAGGGTTAGGCCGCTGCTGGGGCCAGCGAGGCCGGCATCGGAGCCTGCCGTGAGGCAAGGCCGGTACTGGGGCCTCCGAGGCCAGGATAAGAGCCTGCTGAGGGGTTAGGCCAGTGCTGGGGCCAGTGAGGCCGGCATCGGAGCCTGCCTTGAGGCAAGGCCGGTACTGGGGCCTCTAGGCCAGGATAAGAGCCTGCAGAGGGGTTAGGCCAGTGCTGGGGCCAGCGAGGCCGGCATCGGAGCCTGCCGTGAGGCAAGGCCGGTACTGGGGCCTCCGAGGCCAGGATAAGAGCTTGCCGAGGGGTTAGGCCGGTGCTGGGGCCAACAAGGCCAGCAGCGGAGCCTGCCGTGAGGCATGACCAGTGCTAGGGCCTCCGAGGCCGGGATCGGATCATGCCGAGGGGTTAGGCCGGTGCTGGGGCCAGCGAGGCCGGCATCGGAGCCTGCCGTGAGGCAAGGCCGGTATTGGGGCCTCCGAGGCCAGGATAAGAGCCTGCCAAGGGGTTAGGCCGGTGCTGGGGCCAACGAGGCCGGCATCGGAGCCTGCCTTGAGGCATGACCAGTGCTGGGGCCTCCGAGGCCGGGATCGGAGCCTGCCGAGGGGTTAGGCCGCTGCTGGGGCCAGTGAGGCCGGCATCGGAGCCTGCCGTGAGGCAAGGCCGGTACTGGGGCCTCCGAGGCCAGGACAAGAGCCTGCCGAGGGGTTAGGCCGGTGCTGGGGCCAGCGAGGCCGGCATCGGAGCCTGCCTTGAGGCGTGACCAGTGCTGGGGCCTCTGAGGCCGGGATCGGAGCCTGCCGAGGGGTTAGGCCGCTGCTGGGGCCAGCGAGGCCGGCATTGGAGCCTGCCTTGAGGCAAGGCCGGTACTGGGGCCTCTGAGGCCGGGATCGGAGCCTGCCGAGGGGTTAGGCCGGTGCTGGGGCCAGTGAGGCCAGCATCGGAGCCTGCCGTGAGGCAAGGCCGGTACTGGGGCCTCCGAGGCCAGGATAAGAGCCTGCTGAGGGGTTAGGCCGGTGCTGGGGCCAGCGAGGCCGGCATCGGAGCCTGCCTTGAGGCAAGGCCGGTACTGGGGCCTCAAGGCCAGGATAAGAGCCTGCCGAGGGGTTAGGCCGGTGCTGGGGCCAGCGAGGCCGGCATCGGAGCCTGCCTTGAGGCAAGGCCGGTACTGGGGCCTCTGAGGCCAGGATAAGAGCCTGTCAAGGGGTTAGGCCGGTACTGGGGCTAGTGAGGCCGGCATCGGAGCCTGCTGTGAGGCATTACCAGTGTTGGGGCCTCCGAGGCCGGGACTTGAATTCTGCCAAGGGGTTAGACTGGTGCAGGGGCCAATGGCCAGCATCGGAGCCTGGCGTGAGGCAAGTTCACTCCTGCGGCCTCCAAGGTCGGGACCAAAGCCAGCTTAGGGGTTTGACCGGTTCAGGGGCCAGCGAGACCAGAACTGGGTCCTCCCATGAGGCAAGGCCGCTGTGTGAGCCAGCGAGGTCTGGATCAGTCCACTGAGTAGCCAGGCCACTACTGGGACCATCAAGAATGGGATTGGTACTTGCAACGCAGCATGCACAGAGAAATATCGCAGAAAATATAAATCAGACGCTTCTCTTAATCAGCAATAACTAGGAGGAAACGGGCAACAGGAAGAGGTTGAGCTATAGAAAGGGCCCTATAGTGAAGCAACTAATGTGACCAATCAGAGGGTATGTAATACTGGAGGACGGAGCCTCTTTAAAATGCAGGAGGTACATAAACAAATGTATCAAAGTAAATCACCAAAGAAGTGTGGGATGGAGGGAGGGGGAGGGAATGGGATGGGGGCTGGAGGAGGGCTAATTGGATGATGTGTGCTTGTATATCCTCTCAAGTCTTGTACTCCAATGTGATTGATATATGACTACAATGCACCAATTTAAAAAATAAATTAATTTAAAAAATAAAAAAATAAAATAAAAAATAAATAAATAAATAAATAAATAAAAGATGGGCGATACCACTGTTGGTATGTCCCTTACGATGCATGGGGAAAATAAGCAGAAAGCAAGAAAGAAACGTATTTCATAAATTGTGTTCTTGTTGCAAACTATTTCACATGTATTTAGAAAAGATGGAAGGATTCAGTGGCCTCCATGCACAGCTGAAATCCACTAACAATAAAAAAGTATATATATATATACATACACATATACATATACACACATATACGTATACATATACATATACATACACACACATACATATATATACATATACATATACACACACATATACATATACATATACATACACACATATACATATACATATACATATACATACACACATATACATACACACATACACACATATACATATACATATACATATACATATACATATACATATACATACACACATATACATACACACATATACATACACACATACACACACATATACATATACATATACATACACACACATATACATATACATACACACATATACATATACATACACACACATATACATACACACATACACACACACATATACATATACATACACACACACACACACACACACACACACACACATATCCGAGCTCGGCGTGGTGGCGCACACTTGTAATCCCAGCATTCAGGAGGCCGAGACAGGAAGATTGTGGTTCACAGACAGCCTCAGCTACTTAGTGAGGCCCTCTGCAACTTAGACCCTGTTTCAAATTAAAAAGGATTAAAAAATGGGGCAGGGGGTGTAGCTTGGAGGTCAAATGCCCCCTGGGTTCCATCCCCAGACCCACAAAAAATAAATAAATATAAAAATAAAAATAAAATATCCAGCTACACGAGCATCTGGTTTTGAATGCAGTGAAATGGGCTGAGCTGTACACACCGTTTCCCCACTGGCTTCTGGAAGGTCCAACCCGGGAGTGCAAAGGACGGAGAGTGAGTCAGGGCATAAGGGTCTTTTGAAGGAAGGAACAGAGGAAGCAATAGTATGTTGGTAAACATTTAACAGCTGGCTCTTCAGGGTTAAAAAGTGGATGCGTGTATAATAGATATATTTGCCAAAAATTTTAATTATACAAATGACACACTGTATACAATTTACAAATGATAATAAAATATAAAGTATTTCATAGACGTAATTGATTCTCACATAATGCTTCTATTGATTTTCTTCCCAGCCCTTGTATCCATAATCAACCTATGGTGTTACACGTGATAAATGGGTATTGTTGGGACATGATTATTGGTTAACATCTTTGTTTGCAGTAAGTAGTAAAATAAAAGTGAAAATACAAAAACAATGTTGAAATTTCACTTAGTCACCCAGATGTAGGGTGGTTTTTTTTTTTCCGAATCAGATCATAGATTTTTGAATATTGGAAACGTACTTCCTCAGGCTTTTTTTAAAAATGTTACCAACAAGAGTTGTAGACATGACATTTTAAAGTTTAATCTGCATTATCCACAATTCCTCCATCCTTATTCTCAGAAGGAACGTCAGACTTTCTAACACTTGGCCTGCTTTCTTTCAGATAGAAAGCAGAATAAAAAAAACAACAGTCAATGCTGGCGAGGATGTGGGGAAATAGGAGCTAGTCTTCTACACTCTTGATGGGGTTGCCGGTAGTGAAGCTGCTATGGAGATCCGCGTGGAGATTCCTCAGGGAAACTGAGGACAGATCTACCATATTGTCCAGCCCTATCAGTCCTGGGTGTCCTTCCAAAAGGACTGAAGTCAGAATATTACGGCAATACGTGCATGTCCATGTTTCACAGCGTCACAGTTCACAATAGCCACATTGTGGAGCCGACCCAGGTGCCCCTCAACCCAGGCATATATTCCATAATTTTGCAATCTGTTTATTACACCCAATGGAATGCTACTCGACAATGAAGACAAACAAAATGGCTTCATCTGCAGGAAAATGGACGGAGCTGGAGAACCTTATGTTAAGTGAGATTAGCCAGTCACAGGAAGGGAAGGGTCGTGTGTTTTATAAGTAGAAACTGGGGAGTGATCGGGACACAAGAGGGAGGAGAAAAGCCAGTGGAGCGACGGAGGGAATTAGGGGAAGCTGGTGGAATGGGGAGGAAGAATTCGTGAAGGAAACACTTTCACTGATGCTATCTACGTACACATATGTGGGAGTCCCAATTCCAAGCTCAATATCACGCGTGGGAAAGCAGAAGAGGTGGGGAGGGAGAGGGGAAGCTCACCAAGTGCCGTGTGCGTGTGTGTCACTCTGAGATAAACTACAATGTGAGACTACCATGTACCAACAAAAGTACATTTATACTTTAAACATCAGAATAAATAATAGCAGTAACTGTGGTGCCTGGGTATGCCTGGTGGTTCGCCCCCGCGGGAAGTACTGATGCGTTTTGCCCCCGCGTAATCTTCATTCACAAAGGCCTCGCAAAATCCTTGATGCTGTTGTCTTCATGAACTTAGACACGAGAAGATTGAAATGCTTACAAGTTGAAAACAGAAAGAAGGAAAGATGCCCAAGGTTACCCAGCAAGCAAACGGCAAAGCGGGGCTTCTAACCTAGTGAGAGCGACACCGTCGTCCCATTCCCTCTGAAGGAAACCTTCTGAGTACCTATCCTAGGAATATTTGCAGTCTTTCCCGATCTCAGATGAGGCCTTGTACATCAGCTCACAACAAATCACTAAACAGGAAAGAAATACAAGGGTACTCATTTAATTGACAGGGTTTAATCTATATTATAAAAGCAAACATATATAATCAATCCTCCTGATTTAAGAGACAACTGAAGAGCTTCGTGTAGTTTGGATCTTTGTGGGTTATAAAAAAATCCATTTACCTATCTTTGACATTCTAATAAAAAAGATAAGATTATGATTCTTGAGAATTATATAGATGATAAACATAGAATAGCTAAAAGACAGGAACACTGAAATAAATAAAATACCACATTGCAAAGAGCCAGAATAATCAGCCTGTCTAACAGTAGATAAATAAGTTATGGGGTATCCATGAAATCAGATATAATGTAGTCTTTAAAAAATCATGTCTCGCTGAATGCTTAATGACATAAGGAAATGTTTAGGATATAATTTAGTGAGAAAATAAGAGTATAAAACTCCATAAGGACTATAATGCAATTTTGTAAAAAAAAAAATCACAGTATATACACACATATAGAGATAAACACAAATAAATACCTATCTGTATAGTATGCATTTGCGTGTATGTGTTTGTAAGTGAAAGAAAAATGCACCAACAATAATATTAATAGCGCTTATCTTCTTGTGGTGTAATTTGAATTTTTGTTTTCTTCCTTGCATTTTTCTGTATTTTGGAAATAAACATGACTCACTTTGAAAATTGGAAAAGGCTGTCCACGCCACTGTGATTAGAGGAAAGCAGTCATTAGAAAAATGGACAGCATTTTTACATAAATGCTCACTTTGTAAAATGAACTCTCACCTCTGGGGTCGATGGTGCCTGGGTGACACTTCATGGGCGGAGATGAGGTCCACCTTCCAGAAGGGCCTTGGGGCCTTGGTCTCACGTGACCCCCGCTGGAGAGGATCCCCAGGGTGTCCCGTGTCCTCCCCGAGCAGCACCCTCGTGGCCATCCCCAGGACAACTCTGTGCACATGAAACGGGAGTCCTTTGTGCCCGCTTGCTGACAGCTTTGACAATTATTTAGCCTCTCTCATGATGAATACTCTCCGCCTAACATGACGGATGGGCAGCCCCCAAAAAAGGACAACATGAAATTTGAAAAATGATATGGGAGCTAGTGGACAGACTTCTTTTTATAAAAAAAAAAAAAAAGGAAAGTTGTCATAAGTTTGAAATATAGCATGGAGGCCTGCTCTGTCATTTTTCTCCCTCTGAAGAAATCAGTAGATGTCCTTTATCAATATGCTCTTCGGGGAGGAAGAGGCCTATATTCCAGTTCAAATGAGTTCTTGTTCCCTTCTCAAAGAATACATGTGTATGCCTGAGGCGGGGATTCGTTTAGGCTCTCACTGAGAAGTTTACTGAGTACCTAGTCTGTGGAAGCCATTGGGAAGAGCTGAGAGATGGAGATGGGTTAGGCGTGGGTCCTGCCTCCAGGGATCCTAGAGTCCAACAGAGAGACAGGTGAAGACGCAGACGATTGGCATCAATGGCATAGAGGATGCGAGGATACAGAAGATGCTGTGGGATGCTGGAGAAAGGAGGTCAGAGTTTGTACAAGGGAAAGAGGCTTCCCTGAGGACGTGGCTTCTGAAATGCTCAAGTATTGTTTTCATTACCTCAGCCAAAATATCGATTACCTACCCACAGTCTTCCTGGGGACCATTTCACTCTCCAAAGTTCCACAAGGACCTCCCCACTGGGGGCTGGCACATGCCGGGGACTTCCAGTTCCTGGGACAGAAGGACTTCCAACTGTCCCATCCACTGTGGCAAAGTAGGCACTGGCCCCGGAGGTGAGTTGGCCTCGCTCCTCGGTCCCTTCGTCCCCTCCTCAGCAACCAAATAATACACACTCGCATCACCCACAGGTGTGTGCTTTTCTGGTTGGGAGCTTTGAGCAGGTACTTGGGTCACCTCAGGGGTTAGAGTTGGTTGTACAAATACAAAGGGTATCATATGACCCAGGAGACCACTCTCGGGGAATCCTTCCAAAGGAATTGAAGCCAGAGTATTCCAGGCATACGCGCGTATCCACGGTTATAGCAGCACAAATCACAATCGCCGAACTAGGGAACCAGACTCGGCGCCCAAAAACAGATGAGTGGATCAGGAAGCTACGGCCTACACGCGCCTTGCAATTCTACTCGGCCATAAAGAAGAGCAGAGTTACGTCATTTGCAAGAAAATGGATGGAGCTAGAGGATATCGCGCTGAGGGAGACCAGCCAGTCCCAGAGAGTGAAGGGCCCTGATGTTTTTACTCATATGTAGAAACCAGAGAGAAATTGTAAAACAAAAAGAATGTCAGATAAATGGGGGGGGGGTACTAGTAGGATGGAGGGAGGGGTTGGAAAGGGAGGTGGAGGGGAGAGGGGAGGTTTAATGAAAGAAACAGTTCAAATAATGCGACGCTCATAGAAGAAGTTATCAATACCAATTTCAATATATTTGGGGAGGGAGGAGTGGAGAGCCAGAGGGAGCCATACCAAGTGCTGTGTGCATCTATGGTTCTACCAGGCCGATCTCACTGCAATGTATAATTACAGTGGAGGAAGGAAAGAAGGAAGGATGGAAGGAAGGAAGGAAGGGAGGGAGGGAGGAAGGAAGGAAGGAAGGGAGGGAGGGAGGGAGGGAGGGAGGGAGGAAGGAAGGAAGGAAGGAAGGAAGGAAGGAAGGGAGGCAGGCAAAGGGGGCCGGCCAAGCTGCCCCACAAGGAGTCCCAAGGAGATGCAACGCTATCCAGCGCCCTGGGAGGCCCAAGGCCCCGGGTGGGGTGCCCTTCACAAGCAGCAGAGTCCCTGCTCAGCAGCCCGCTGCTGGCACCACAATGACGCAGCTCCTCTCCGCTTGACTCAGCCTCCCAGCCTCCTGTAGCCGCACTGGCTTCGCAGCCCCGCTCACTCCCTGCTCTATGAGTCAAATTCAATCCAATGGATCCCTGGTCTTTGTAACTAAAACAGCTCTGATGGGACAGGTAAGCACGAATAGTACAATATACTCTCTTCTTATTTATGCCTTAAGTATTTTTAGTTTTGAAAGACTGTGTATGTATACAAAGTATAGAGGTTTTAAAACTCTCACCTCCAACCAGCAAAAACCAGAAGTCTTCAGGAGAGAACCCCCTTGGTTTAAGAAAACAGCCTGCGCTGGGCCTGCTGGTGCACGCCTACCATCCCAGTACTTGGGAGGCTGAGACAGGAGGATCGCAGGTTGGAAGTCAGCCTCGGCAACTTAGCGAGGCTCTCCACACATTAGTGAGACCCTGTTAGAAAATAAAATAGGGCTGAGGGTGTGGCTCAGAAGTAGAACCCTTCTGGATTCGATCTCCAGTACTACAAAAGAAACAAAGGAAGGAGGGAGAGAGAGAGGGGAAGGAAGAAAGGAAGGAAGGATGGAGAGAAAGAGAGAAAGGGAAGGAAGGAAAGTAAGAGAGAGAGAGCGAAGGAAGGAGGGGAGGGAAACTCCTCTGACCAGAGGTGGGAGCAGCACTAGTAACCAAACGGGAGACGGAGCTAAACTTTCTGTCTGGAGACGCAAACATACTGCTTAGTCCTGTGAGTTCTACAAATCTCCGAAGAACAATATGGATCCCAAGTATACCGATAGGATTAGACATAGCGTTTCCAGTAAACAACGTGGAACAGGGTACGATGTGAAATAATGCATTTCTTTTTGAAACCGTGAGAGCGCCATCTTTGTCTGAAAGAGGAACAGGAAGCTCTTGCAAAAGAAAAGCGTTATAAGCGCAGGGGAAGAGTACAGGGAAAATAGGGTGGGGGAGAGCAACAAGAAGAGTCCACAGAAACAGAACAGACTCCTTTTCTGCCCTGATCTCGGAGGTGTCTTGTCTTCAGGGTTAGAGGGGAGACACCAAGTGGTCCTTGGACAGAGTTGGGTCTGGCTCTGAACTAGATCTCACTATGGCACTGAAACTTACTCCACTGACAAGCCAATAAAGGCACGCCTACGACGTGCCTGGAAGGTGCCCGGGGCACAGAAAACGTTCAGAGGATAATTATTACTGCGCTGTCTTTCCTCCCAACTAAAGACACTAAAGGGTTCGTTTTTGGCTTTTTCATATCCACAACTATGGTTACTTATCTTGAGGTCGCTGGGGAAAGTTTGATGATCCAGTTGGTGGTTCCAGCCAAAGCAGGTGGGCCCCCAAAAAGAGATGCTGCTCAGGGCCAGGGGAGGGGTACTTTTCTTTGTCACCTTGACTTGGAATCATCAACTGGGATGTGATGTCAGGGACCCTGGGATACTAAACATCTTGTCATAGACTGGAAACAACAAAGAACTGGCCTTGGCTGGGAGCAGTGGCGCACACCTATAATCCCAGTACTTGGGAGGCTGAGACCGAAGGGTCACTGTCTCAAAGCCAGCCTCGGCAACTTTCCGAGGTCTTCATCAACTTAGTGAGACCCTGTTTCAAAATAAATAAACAAAATAGGGCTGAGGGTATAGCTCAGAGGTAGAATGCCTCTGGGTTCCATCACCAGTGACAGAGAGAGAGAGAGAGAGAGAGAGAGAGAGGGAGGGAGGGAGGGAGGGAGGGGGAGGGAAGGAGAGAGAGAGAGAGAGAGAGAGAGAGAGAGAGAGAGAGAGAGAGAAAGAAACTGGCTTTGGCAGCACACACGCTTATAATCCCAGTACTTGGGAAGCTGAAACAGGAGGTTCCCAGGCTGGAAGCTAGCCTCAGAAACTTAGAGAGACCCTGTTTCAAAATAAAAGGAATAAAAAGGGTTGGGGTGTAACTTGGAGGTAGAATACCCCTAGGTTCAATCCCTAACACTAAACACTAAAAAAATATATATAAAAAGACCTAGCCTGTCCCATTCCTTGTGCTAATAGATCTGCCCAGCATGAGAAGTCCCGAGCCGCTGGGGTCTCTTGAACCCCACCCGAAATCTTCCATATGGTTTTGGAGTTGCCGACCTCCGGAATGGTTTCCAGTCGCATGCCAGCCACTGGGCGTACTGGGCTTCTCCGCGGGCGGCAATGTAGTTAGCAAGAAGTGCCAGGGTAGAAAGAAATTTTCAAGGAGAAGAAGGGGTTTGGGAGTGAATATAATTAAAAATAGCCTCGCATTTCCCTAGGATCTTGAGCTGATTTCTGATTTCCCCCCTTGTAGCGCGGCACACACGATAAATTAGGACCGAAAAGGCCGGCCCCGGTTTGGAGGCACTTACGCTTCCCCGGTCCATCTTCAGCTTTGTGTAGCACCCTGAGAAACAAAAGCAACGGGATTCACGTCTCATTGCAGTTTGTGAAGACAAAGAATAGTTCCCAGCATGAAGGGGCGAAGGCATGCCAAGTTTCAGTCCCCAATGAGATTGTGTGCCTTGCTGAAAATGGCCATTTATATTGGAAACCATAATTTACACTTCACTACGGATGTGACAGAGGAAACCTAGAAAGAGTTTTGGAAACGACAGTAAATGTGGAGGCACGCGCGCAGAAAAAGATAGAAACACTGATTCCGTATTTCCTCCTGTCCCTATTTTTCTTTTCCTTTTCTTTTTTTAACTTAAGATGCTTAAATATTTCTTCAAATGAATTGAATGGATCATAGAAATCGTTGTCCTAATTTGATTTATGGTCTCCTCTTCTCCTTTCTCCTCCTCCTCCTCCTTCTTCTTCTTTTCCTCCTACACTCCCAGTCCTCTTTAGGTCATTTTTTTTGAAACAGAACCTCATTAAGTTGCTAAGGCTGGCCTCAAACTCACAATCCTCCTATCTCAGCCTCCCAAATACTGGGATTACGTGGGGGAGGTGTACCACCGAGCCCGGCTCACTTGCCCCTCGTCTTTTTATAACTCCTCTGTCTTCCATCCTACAGCGCCTGGTCTTCATCCTATAAGCCAAGGCTTTGTGGGGGCTGCTGTAATTCAACCAGTGTATTAAATAAATAACCAGCCAGACATGGGTGGTACATGCCTACAATCCCAATATTTAGGAAGCCAGACAGAAGGACTCTGGGCTTGCAGCCATCTTCAGCAATTTAGTGAGACCCTGTCCCAACCTAAAAGATAAAATAGGACTAGAGGTGCAGCTCAGAGGTAGAATGCCTCTGGGTTCAATCCTCAGTACCATACACACTCATCTGCACATGTACACACACACACACACACACACACACATCATGCCAACACGGTACATATAACATCTTGCACTCCACTAAGATGTATGACTACAATGTACCAATAAAAAAATATAAAGATACGGATGATAGATGTCTGTCCTTCTAGCCATTGCAATCCAGTTGAGAAATAACCTCCGAGCCCCTGAGCATCCACTCAACAAATGTCTGCTCCGTCTTTGTGCTGGGTCCTGTGCTAGACGCCAGAAAGCTGGCTGTGGACGTGACGGGTTTGTTCCTGTCCCCGCAGGTCTTGCAATCCAGATAGGGCAGGAGATACCCTCGAAGGAGACGAAGCGGGCGCAGAGTGATCGGAGCTGGTGGGGAAAGAGTCTCGGTGGTTGACGAGTAGAGACGATTGGAGGCAGAGGTAAAATAGTCCAAAGAGTCGAAGATCTGGGCCTGGGACTCCCAGACAGAGAGGAATCGTGAGGTGTGCAGGATCTAAGCAGACGGGTTCCTGGGGAGACAGTAAGGTCAGGGCGGTGGGGTACGAAAGGCAACCTTCAGAGAAAGAACCAGAGGAAGCAAAGGACAGGGAAGGGGCGCCGCCCCGGCGCCAGCTCGGGCTTTCCGAGTGTTTGTGCGTGTGTGTAGCATGGAGGACAGATGGCTGCGTGGGAGAGGGCCCTGGCCTTCAGGGAGGTAAAACACTCCGTGTAGATGGCGTGGGGCGCCTCTTGGGGATGGCATCGGGTGAGGACAGTCAAAGGCCCCCTGGGGCTCCAGGTTCCGAAGCAAAGCTGGGAGCCTGAAGGGCCAAGTCTGGAGCAAGCTGAGTGAGGCAGGAAGCGGTTTCTGCAAATCATTTTGGGGACTAGAGAATATGGGGGCCACATTCTCCAAAATGCAAGTAGTGCAGCCGGGCTGCTTCAAGGCATGTTGGAGGGGCTGGAGGAGACCTCTGAAGCCTTGAGAACTTAGGAGTCATGGAGACCATCCACCAAAAGCTGAATTCCACCTTTTCCTTTGCAGACAGCTGCAGCTCATACGACCTCCGGTGGCTGAGAGCACGTACCAGAGGCAGGCGAGGGCTGTTACCAAAGCCCCACCACTTACTGGCTCTTCCAAACTCACCCGTGCCTCAGTTTCCTCGCTTGCACAATGGGGCGATCAGAGTTTTCCTTGCATAGGGAGGTAACAGAAGATGATACGTCAGGGGCCACAGGAGTTCAGCCCGGCAACCAGCGCCCAGAAGGAGCGTAGCAGACCTTAGGACGGCTCCTTTACTTCACAGAGTGTGGCCCTTTCGAATTGCCAAATCTGTTTTTCTATCGTCGGTACCTGTCAGGGCTTATTCCAAAGAACCTTGGGTATCAGGGACTCACTAATGTTTTATGATATTTTACCTCACTTTATGGTAGTCATTTATGACAAGACCAGAATGACATAAAGCTACCATAAAGCACAGGAGTACAATCACACAAATGACCATAAATCAAGGGCGCGGCGGAGAAGGCCCCGAAAGAGAAGGAAATTGAAGGAAGCAGGGCCGAGGCCGAGAGGAAAGTTGGGAGCTGGCAGCCCAAACTCTGAGAGAGTGGAGTTTCAATTGAGAATAAACTAAAAAGAAAAAAAAAATAGATGGGTGTCTTCAGAGGTTTTTTAAATTTCATATACACATTTTTCTGACAAATATGGCACTCATTCATGTTTGCAAAGAGAGATGCATTATTTCACACTCTACTCTGTTATGTATTTCTATTGGGAATGCTATTTCTAATCCTATCAGTGTATTGGGGAATCCATATTGGACTTCAGAGATTTTTTTTTCAAACTCACAAGACCAGGAGTTGTTTTTGCAATTCAGAAACTATTGACGCCCCTGGATGGATTCTTTTGGAGTCCCACTGGTTAAGAGATTTCTTAATAAGAAGTATTTTTTTTTCTCTTACCCCTTCTTTTCTTTAATATTTCTTTTTTATTATTATTATTTATGGTGGTACTGGGGTTCCTGGAAACCCTTCTACCTCTGGGCTATACTCCCAGACCCATTTTATATTTTTTAATTGGAAACAGGGTCTCTCAAGCCAGCACGGCTGGCTTCCGAACCTGTGCGATCCTCCTGTCTCCGCCTCCCAAGCGCGGGGATTACAAGCGTGCGCCACCACGCCCGGCCCTTTAATATTTCTTTTATATTATTTTTTTCTGGAGCTCGCTATGATGAATAGAGACTCCGAGAATAGAGAGATTCAATACGGTTACAATACATCAGCTCGGGTATGGACAGATGAAGTGGGGTGACGGATAGAAAAGTAGGAAAGATTGTTTTCAAGACTTTGTTGAGTGAATTCTGCTCGGCTCTTCATCAAAATTTTAAGCTCAAGCTAGAACAATGGATTGGGACCTATTTCCGATTACAACTTTCCCAGTAGTTTTAAGATAATTCAAGTAACAAATAGAAATGAAGTGGCCAAAAGACACAAATCCGTGAAATTTCACCTTCCTTTTCTTACAGAGAAAATATCTGCGGCTAAATCCTACTTTCACCCCAGGTGAACATTTGAAAGTCCAGGCGGTAGGTCTGGTTCAAGTGATCCCCAAGTTAAATCCTCTTTTAGATGTGATAAGAACCTGCCTCGCTACGCGAAGGCTTCGGATCGTCCGCCTTCAAAGGTAACAATCTTTTTGATAACATAAACGCTCTCTTTACAAACAGGTCTTCTTTCCCTTTAAGGTAGAATCTGTGAACTACATCATGATGTGAGACTACAATGCACCAATAAAAGTGTATAAAAATAAAAATAAATCGGGATTGGTGCATTCAGAGGTTTTTTTATTTTTACATTTATTTATTTATTTATTTATTTATTTATTTATTTATTTATTTATTTATTTGGTGGTACTGGGATTCCTGGAAGCCCTTCTACCTCCGGCTACACTCTCAGACCCATTTTTATATATATTTTTAAATTTGGAAACAGGGTCTCCTAAGCCAGCACACGAGGCTGGCTTCGAACCTGCGCGATCCTCCTGTCTCCGCCTCCCAAGCGTGGGGATTACAAGCGTGTGCCACCACGCCCGGCAGAGTTTTATTTATTTTTTTATTGGTGTATTATAGTCGTACATCTTAATGGGGTACAGGATGGCGGAGGCACACATGCACACCTCACTCATTCAGCCCTTCCCCAACTCCCACCCCATTCCCTCCTGTCCCCTCCTTCTCATGTTTGGCTCAGTGATTGACTTGGATACGTTTGTGACTGTACATTCCGGGTTTTTACAGAGCAGATCTCATCCGCTTTGTATAACGCAGGGACCTTTAGACACGACCTATCCCGTACTTGGGTATATACGGAACGCAGGATGCCAGCTTTTCCCACACAAACCCACTTCAGCAGGTGAAGGACAGGCTGGAACCCTGAGGCAGAAAATTAGCCTCGGGAACTCCAGGCTTCCCCACACACTGCACAGAAGCCAGCGCCCGCCCCCAACAGATGTTCTGAACACTCAGTAAAAGTGGAGGCTAAGCTGGGTGTGGTGACACACGCCTGTTATCCCATCCCGGTACTTGGGAGGCTGAGACAGAAGGGTCAGAGGTTGGAGACCAGCCTCAGCAACTTAGTGAGAACCTGATTTAAAATTAAAAAAATAAAAATAAAATAGAGCTGGGGGTGTAGCTCAGAGGTAGGATGCCCCTGCGTTCGATCCCCAGTGCCACATACACAGAAAAAATACTACACACACACACACAAAAAAAAAAAAAAAAAAAAAAAAAAAAAAAAAAAATTGGAGGCCTCTCTTTAGCTTTTACCTCTTTACTTTCTGACACCACTTTAGGGGGAAAAAAATGTAAAAATTTGGGGTTTTCTTTTCTTTGATTCTATTTTCATTCTCTTTAGCTCCTGTCACTTCCATTCTTGGGTTTTTGTGGTTGTTGTTTATTTTTTTGGTGCCGGGGCTGGGATCCAGAGGGGTGGTTCTACCTCCGAGCCACACCCCCAGCCCTATTTTTTAGTCTTTATTTCGAAGCAGGGTCTCACTAAGTTGCCGAGGCTGGCCATGAACCCGAGATCCTCCTGGCTCAGCCTCCCAAGTACTGGGATTACAAGTGTGCACCCCCACAACCGGCTAATAATGTTCTTGGTATTCCTTCTCCTATAGAAGTTACCAGTATGGAGGGTCTTGTTTTCCAGTAACTTATTCTGATTTTTGTGTATATCTTACAAACTTAATTACCCAATATGATCACCTTCCAATTTTGCAAAAAAAAAAAAAAAGCCTTTTTGGCTTTTTGGCCCAGACATACAGTACATCTTAAGGAAATATTTGGGCAACTATGCAAAATTGTTTATAATTATAAAGAAAACCTGGCTGGGCATGGTGGCACACGCTTGTAATCCCAGCATTCAGGAGGCTGAGACCGGAGGGTCGCGGTTCGCGGACAGCCTCAGCTACTTAATGAGGCCCTCTGCAACTCAGTGAGACCTGGTTTCAAAATAAAGAATAAAAAAATAGGGCAGAGGATGTAGTTCGAAGGTCAAATGCCCCTGGGTTCCATCCCCAAAGCCACAAAAAAAAATCCTGGAAACACTATAAATGTCCAATGAAAGAGAATTTTAATTGGGTGATAATAAATCTCTCCCAAATACTAAAGTTTAAAAGGATACCAAAGAGCTGAGCGTAGTGGCGCATGCTTGTGATCCCAGTACTTGGGAGGCAGAGACAGGAGGCTCACTGTTTCAGGACAGCTTCAGCTACTTAGTAAGACCTTGTTTCAAAATATATATATAAGAAAAAGAATAAAAAGTAGGGCTGGGGGTATAGCTTGGAGGTAGAATGCCCCTGGGTTCCATCCCCAGTACTGCAAAAAAAAAAAGATAGGAAAGTCTGGTATGTTTGGCATTTGTTTAGAAATCCCTTTCTGTTTCCACTTTCCCTCCATGAGGTGAGCGGCTCTGCCCCACCACACGGTCCCCACCAAGATGTGCTTTCGTGTCGCAGACTGAAGCCAGAGTGCCAATCTACCGTGGGACTCTAAAACTGAAAACGAAAATAAGTCAGTATCTCTCTGCCCACTGAAAACTGAACCCAGAGGTGTTCTACTTCTAAGCTACACCCCTAGACCTTTCGATTTTGAGACAGGGTCTCACCCAGCTGCTGAGGGTCTAAGTTGCCGAGGCTGGCCTTGAACCTGCGATCCTCATGTCTCAGCCTCCTCGGTGTAGGATTACAGGTGTGCAACATCGCACTCAGCTAACATTTTCTCTTTGTAATTTAATTATCTTGGGTATATGTGATAGTAACAGAAAGCTGGCCAACACCGCATCTACTAAACACACTAATGAATGAAGGAACTTAATAAAAATAATCCTGACGCTCCACAGTGGGTCAGGCCCTCCAGTAAACAGAGAAAAGGTGGTTTTGTTTTTATTAAAATCCACCAAGTGACATGTTAGGAATGGCTGGGACCTCTCATACTATGGTATGATCAGGATATAGAGCATTCTTAGAAAACTTAAACTTGTAAATGACATAATTTTGTTCTCCTTTATGGCTGAGTAAAATTCCATTGTGCATATATCCCATAGTTTTGTGATCCACTCATCTGTTGATCGACATCTTGGCTGCTTCCATAGGATGGCGATGGTGAATTGTGCAGCTATGAACGTAGACGCACAGGCGTTAGTTTGGTAGCTTGGTTTCCATTCTTTGGAGTAAATACCCAGAAGTGGCATTGCTGGATGATATGGCAGGTTCATTCCCATTCTTCAGAGGATCCTCCATTCAATGGAGAACTTTATGCTGAGTGAGATTAGTCAGTCACAAAAAGTCAAATACCGATGCTTTCCCTGATATGCGAAAGCTAGGGAGAAAGGGGGCCATAGGAGGAATTCTAGACGAAGAAGAAACCAGAGAGGAGCAAAATAAAGCAACCGGAGGGGATGGGAGGGGAGAAGAGAGAAACTCCCTAATGCACACGGTGTACATTCACACACATATCAAAGTCAATCACGAAGCCGAACAGGAGGAGGAGGGAGGACGGAGAGAATGGACTGGGTTTGAGGGAGGGCTGAATGAGTGATGTGTGCATGGTGCCTCTGCCATCCTGTATCCCATTAAGATGTATGACTACGATGCGCCAATAAAATAAAATTTAAAATTTAAAAATAAAAGAAATAAAAGGAAAAAAAGAAACACTTAAACTTTAAATTCTTCATGGTCTGTATCATCTATCCTAAACAGCAGCTTCAGACCTGCACCTCGATGGCTGTGGATGACTCCGCTCTGCTCTACGCAGGAAGACGAAGGCAGACCTTGAATTGAGAGGCTGTTGTGCAAACGTGAAGCCCAGAAGCGCGTGTACGTGCTACAAAACCAGACCTCCTCTTTATTGCAAGGCAGAGGCTACGCTGCCCAGGAAACAGGACCACAAATGGTTTCTCCAAGGCACAGGAAAATTGAATGGGTCCCAAGAGGATGGCAATTTAACCCACGGATAAAACATCAACTTTAAGGGAAAAACATCGGACTTATCTTTCTTCCAATTTCCCCTGTAGGTATGTGTGAGACGATCTAATTTTATGTTTGAACAACTGTTTTGAGAGGGAACGAGGCTGTGAGTCCGGGACAGAACTCTCTGGATTGCTCTGACAGGCAGGAAAGATAAAGGCTGAGTGGGAGCACAGCTATTGCAGAGACCATTTTACATCTGTTTCCCATAATGCTCTTTTCTGCCCCACCCCCACCCCTTCAAAGTTTATTTGTTTGAGTCTTTCAAAATAAATTCTGGAGAAAGGAAGGCATCTGTAGAGGAAAAAAATAAACCTTATACTCTGAACTGTTTTTTGGTTGGACTAATCAGAGCCATTTTCCGAAGCTAAAGGGACAAGGACTTGTCATCTCAGGACTTGGAAGGCTGAAAGTAGAGGATCCGGCTTTGTGGCCAGCCTCAGCAACTCAGTGATGCTCTCATTAACTCGTGGAGATACTGTTTCCAAATAAAAAGTAAAGTAGGGCTGGGGGTGTCACTTGGTGGTAGAATGCCCCTGCGCTCAATCGCCCAGCGCCACAAAAAGAAAAAGAAAAAAAAAGAGATACGTTAAAGGAACATTTATCATAAGGATGTGTTTGTGGCCCCATAAACTAAACATTTCTGAGTGTTTGATTGAAGCCTTCGCACTCCCATTATTATGTTGTCTTTTTGTATTACTTTTGATTTATAATGTAATTGGAAACTATAGAAATGTTAATGGCAGCCACCCAGCTTTAAGGATGACAAAGTTGTTTACTCATTACTGTCTTTAAATTCTCTTAATTATTGAAGCATCAATTTTTCCGGGTTCATTTCGGATGAGACCATCTTTTGGGGGGAGGTCAGAGGAAAACGGATCGTCTAGTTAGGATGGCAACATCCTAACCTGCTCCTGTCTTCTGCGTTGTTGAACCTTTGAAAGGAGGGGACAGATGATAGATTAAGATTCTCGAGGGTTCAGGAGCAGAGCGTCGGGTGCGTGTGCCCATTTTGTTCGGTATTTAGATGACAAATCGCTGGCCATGTTTACACATTTTTTTTCTGTGTGTGTGTGCAGCCCATTGTCTTAGGGGAGAGACGGAGACTGTTCTCACGATTATCAGTGAGGCTGGCGATGAGATCGCTGAACCATTTGGAGTTGACTTTTCTTTAGTGATGCATAATTATACAGGTTTATTTACGGTCTCTCTTACGCGTGCTTTTTAACAGTTCACATTTTAATTTCTGTTCTCTCCCTGCAATGGGTTTGATTTCTCCATTTTTAGTGTGAATTATTATTCAGACTCCTACTTTATTCCCTGAAATGGTGGAATTAAAGAAAAAAAAAAAGTCTTAGCTAAATAAACAAAGAACCACACGTTCACTACAGTAGTGCTGGGGAGATCTGGATAGAGCATGCCCAAAGAGGAAGCACGGGGCCATTACTCAGAGAACAGGCTTCCCATTCGGATGGCAATCCTGGGGCTCATTATGTTGTAAAACATCTTATTCCCCTTCTAACTTCTTAAATTGCTCCAGATGCTCTTTAACCATAAAGAAATGTAATGATAATTTTTTTTAAAAGCTGCATCGTCTGTTACCGTATCTGATTTTCCCCTGCAAAGCGTCAGTTAGTTTAGGGAGTTCAAATCAGAAACCGGTTTATGTATGGGGTTTATTTGCACATAAATAGGCATGAAAGGTCAGAGGTGAGCCTCGCAGAGGTACACACTCACCGGCCACCTCGCTTGGGCAGAGAACTATTTAAAGGCTCTGTGACATAATTTCCAAGACCACGGAATGGCAATGACGATGCTGGGTACCTGGTGGGGTTTTTGTAAGGATTAGATTAGCTTATACATATCAAATATTTAGCATCCAATACTGGCACCTAAGAAGGGCTTGATGAAGGTCAATTGCCATTTCCTTTTTAAGGAACTACCTACATTCTAAGGATGTAAAATGGTTTGGGGCGATGCGTAGAAAGAAGCAAGAAATCTGTACTTTGAGGTTTGCCGTGTATGAATTAGGATGATCGTAGCTATGAATAGTAGAGATTATCTGGGGGTAGTTTTTAATAAGCATGTTTTTGTGGTACTGGGGATGGAACCCAGAGGCACTCTACCTCCGAGCGACACCCCCAGACCTGTTTTTTAGCCTTTATTGTGAAACAGGGTCTCAGTGAGTTGCAAAGGGCCTCACTAAGTAGCCGAGGCTGGCCGCTAACTGCGATCCTTCTGTCTCAGCCTCTCAAATGCATAGCATTTTAAAATAAAAATTGCCTTAAAATTGGAGATGACAAACTATACCCCATGGGTCAAATCTGGCCTGTTACCCAGGCCACTCAAGTCTGCCAATCAAGAATGGTTTTAACAGATGAATGTTTGCAAATAATTTGGTGCTGGGGAGTACAAAATTTAAAAAAGAAGAAAGAAAGAAAGAAAGAAAGAAAGAAAGAAAGAAAGAAAGAAAGAAAGAGAGAAAGGAAGAATCTCATCCTTCTCATGAGACAGGTATTACAAAATTATATATATATATATATACTCTATTATTATTTGATTTAAAATTTCACCAATAAGAAATTGTTGGAAATTTGTTATCCCTATTGGTATGTAAGTACTTAGGTGACATCTTTGATTTTCTGGAGGCAAAGTTTAAACATTTCCTGTCTGGCCTCTCATATTCTTGCCTACAGCAAAAGGCACAGAAGTAGGGCAACTCCCAGCTGGGTAGGGTTGGGTCTGTGACGGTTCATCAGCTCCAACATTCTTCCCACGTGTCCATCCCGCCATTCTTAACACAAGAGCGTCACTGCGAGGCTGGTCCCGTATCACAGTGGGAAGTTGAGTTTCTATAGCTTCGGGGATGCAGAAATATCCTTTTCTGGTGTCTCAGTAAGAATTAGAAAACCTTTCCCCAAAATCTCCCAGCAGATCTCTCCTTATTTCTCATTGGCCAGATCTGGGTCACATGGTCTCCCTTGAGCCAATCAGTGGATAAGATAATAAGACTGTGCTAGCTGGCTTAGACTAATTTAAACTGCACATTCCAGGACCGGGAATGGGTTAGTTTTCCTTGAAATACATGATTGCTTGAAAGAAAAGTGGATAGTTGAATGCATTGGGATTCTTTTAGAAAAGAGAAAAACATGAACTGTAGATAGGCAACCCGCGGCATGTTTATTTCTTTAAATGTGTGTGAGGGTGAAATTACAATGTACCAATAAAAGTACATTGAAAATGTGTACCAGGGAATCACTGAGCCAGACGTGAGGAGCGAGGGGAGGGGCGGGGAGGTGACTGAGTGAGGCTGATGGGGATGTGCGTGCGCGCCTCTACCGCCTGGGACTCCATTAAGACTCTAATGCATCAAGAAAGAAAATGTTTAAAAACTAAAAAAAAGTTTAAAAATATGTACGGGGTAAAACTAAAATCACAGCATTGTAAATGCAGACATAAAAATGTAAAAAAAAAAAAAAAAAAAGCAGATGGATCGTATAACTTAAGATAATGATACACGTTGAAGTCGACTTAGATAAAAATATTAAATAAATAACTTACTAAATTTTTAGATTGCAAAGTGACTTGATTTGGAGCAAATTTTCATGCTGGTTTTAGTTTATACTCTGATCTTGGCTCAGATCAGAGTATAATCTTTTTTTTTTTTGGTGGGGGGAGTACTGGGGTTCCTGGAAGCCCTTCTACCTCGGGGCTATAGTCCCAGATCTTTCTCTTTTTTTATATTTTTATTTGGAAACTGGGTCTCTTAAGCCAGCCTGGCTGGCTTCGAACCTGCGCGATCCTCCTGTCTCCGCCTCCCAAGCGGAGATGACAAGCGTGCCCACCGCGCCCGGCACAGATCAGAGTATAAACTAAGGTATTTACCTCTCCAAGCCACAATTGAACATTAGCTCCCAATGGTATCTTTTCTACTCGATTTCTTTCTTCATTTTATTTTATTTTATTTTGTGGGTCTGGGGATGGAACCCAAAGACATTTGACCTTCAAGCTATACTCCCTGCCCTATTTTTTATTCTTTATGTCAAAACAGGGTCTCACTAAATTGCAGAGAGCCTCACTAAGTAGCTGAGGCTGGCCCCAAACCTGCAATCCTCCAGTCTCAGCCTCCAGATTACTAGTATTACATGTGCCCAGCATATTTCTAACTTACTTAAATAATTGTGTGTGTGTGTGTGTGTGTGTGTGTGTGTGTGTGTGTGTGTTGCTGAGGATGGAACCCAGGAGCATTCTACTTCTGAGCCACACTCCCAGTCTTTTTTTATTTTTTTATTTGGAAACAAGGTCTCACTAAGTTAAAGATAGCCTCTCTAAGTTGCTGAGACTGGCCTCAAACCTGCAATTCTCCCGTCTCAGCCTCCCAAGTACTGGGATTACAAACTTGTACCATCACACCAGGCTGAATAAAAAATTTTAAATTAAAATTGAATTGCTTCACTACCTTTCTTGGAACATTTTGGTAACCACATCTCATTTCTCTCAAGATAAGGACAGAAACTGGCCTCCCCGGGCCTGTAATTGGACCCCAAGCTTTCTTTCTACCCTCCCACTTCTCACTTTCCTCTTTCTCCCTCTCTCTCTGCAGTAGAATTAGGTCACTGGTCATTTGCTCTGCTTCCAACATGAAGCTGCTCCTACCTCAGGCCCTTTGCGTATGACTTCATTCTGATCCAATTCCCGTCTCTCCTGAAAGCTTCAAGTTAAAAGTTACTTTCCCAGGGAAGCCTTCCCACCTCCCCAGGCTGAGTTGGGTTTTTCTTCCACATGTCTTTATGACCTCATCTTTGTTTTCTTCAAAACAGCAACAAAACATTTTTATAAACTGATCTCATGCGCTGGGAGGTTAGGGAAACGGACGATGTTCACTGTTAAACGTGCAGTGCTTGGAACAGGATCTGTCACGAGGCAGGTCCTCAACTCAGAAACTGGTTGAACGAGCACGTACATGAGCCCGTTCACAGAGAGCCTCAAGGTCACTACCTGGACCCGTTCGTATCCCTCCAGGACGACAAGGAGTCTCTAAGTCATGTTCCCTTGTTACATGTTTGCATTTCATGCCACAAGTATTTATTGAGCACCTGCCATGTGCCAGGATTCCTGGGGTCAGTGGAGAAAAAGGACCAGGACCACACAAGTGAGCCCCTGGCCGCAAGGAGCTTCTGTTCTGGCAGGGAGACACATCAAAAACGCCAACAACCCGGGCGTGGCGGCGCACACTTGTAATCCCAGCATTAGGGAGGCTGAGACCAGAGGATCGCGGTTCGTGGACAGCCTCAACTACTTAGTGAGGCCCTTTGCAACTCAGTGAGACCCGGTTTCAAAACAAAGAATAAAAAAATAGGACAGGGGTGTAGCTCGGAGATCAAATGCCCCTGAGTTCCATCCCCAGACCGGTTTAAAAAAAAAAAAAAAAAAAACCTTCACAGAATAGCATACTGTTCAAGCCATGGAGAAAGCACCAGAACGCTCTTTGGAAATATTTTTTTTTTCCTGGTGGCGGCATCCTTTTCCAAAAATTAACTTTCCATGCTACGAAAAATAGCAGACACCATAAATTCAGCAAGTACCAGAACTTAGCTCGCCCTGGAATGACTTCGTTACATTGGCCAGTAAGAGAGTCTGTTTACATGAGGATCTCTTTGCTGAATGGAAAACAGACAACAAATAATATATTTCAGGGTTAATTTAACTTTTCAAATTACAGATTCATCTAAGGCACGATCTGCCGCCGGGCGATAACTCAGCCCGCCGTCAGACTTTAAGTACTATAGCAAGCGGCTGGTGCTAAACTCCCTACACACACTTCTTAAAAGATGGCTACCCTGGGGTTTATATCAAGCCTACATAATCATATATTGAAGCCTGTGTTATTTATTTCCATGTTTTTGAAATACTATTAGTCATCTTTTTTCTAAGCTAGCCGATGGATTACATATTTAAAAAAAAAACAAAAACAAAAAACAGGCGCTTAGGACGAAAGCCCGGAGACAAATAGTGTCCTTTTTTGGGGACCAATGGAAATCCCATTTCCAGAAGACAGACTCTTACTATAGGAGTTTAAAGCAAGATTTTTTTTTTCTTTCTCCTCTCTTTCCTTGTTTCCTGAACTTAAACACTGGCCAATGCCAATTCTTTCCAAGAAAAAGTGCGTAGAGAGAGGGCCAAGACGCAGTAAAGAAAATCATTAATTCCATCTCTCACTGTCTCGCCTCCGGTGAGGCTGTTGCGGCGGGCAGGAGCTGATCTGTGGTTCTGACCCAATTCTGAGGCCTTCTCTGGTCCCCCGCAATGCATCCAATGGTTCATTCATTGCAAACATCTGAAATCATTAGCATCCGATTGTGCACGGAAGCATCAACCTTCCAAAGCTGTAGCTGCTTAACCAGCAAATGGGCTCACGGCAAAGGAATGTCGATGTTTATAGTAGCTGTTGCCCAAGCGCGGGTGTGCGTCGACATGGCGTTCCGTTTGTATACAGCCACCCTGGCATCTATCGGTTGGAGAGAGCATGATTTATCCTGCAACTGACAGGCCAGAGATTAGAGCTTAGCCCAGATGAAAGTGGAGGCTGTGTGTATGCCTAAAACAAATATTTAGTATCTGACAAGCTCTGCTTAATATTAATTCATGATAGAGAGCAGTCAGTTTAAGCTTAGCTCATGCCAAAATCTATTTGGGTTTTATAAATCATTTTTCAAGATTACAGGATAGGGAGTCAGACAGAAAGGAGACTTCCTTAAAATCATAAAACAGGGGCTGTGTACGGGGCTTTCAGAAAACACCCAGCCCATGTTCCTTGGGGGCTCCTCCCAGACATCCAGCTCTCCAGGAGATGGGGTCTCTGAATAGTGCAGTGTTCCAAACTAGCCATTTTTAATTCACTGCCAAGTCTGAATCTCTGATTTTTCTTGCCGATCTAGCAATACTAGGTCCAGCTTCCTGCAGGGAGACAGCCAGCTGGCACTGAAGCCAGGATGTCCCTGTGGGGGGGGACACGTGCTCGCCCCTTGGCCAGAGCCGCCGGCTCGCCCACCCATACCTGCCTTGATCATCCCAGAGAGGACGGCGCTGACGTCTGGAAGGAAGACGTGGCATCCGAGGCTGCATATCACTTCACGTCAGGGCTGGGACGAGAACCCAAGCCTTCCGGTTCTAGTTCACTTTTTAGTCAGCAATAGCATCCTTCAGTGCCCTTCTCCATTTATATAATATGCACACAGTGTGTGTGTGTGTGTGTGTGTGTGTGTGTGTGTGTGTGTGTGTGTGTTACTGGGGATTGAACCCAGGGGCATTCTATCTCCAAGCTACACCCCAGCCCCATATATATATATATATAATTTTTTTTTTTTTTTTTGGTGGTACTGGGGGTGGAACCCTTCTACCTCTGGGCTACACTCCCATACCTATTTTTTTTAATTGGGAAACAGGGTGACCTCCAACCTGCGGTCCTCCTGTCTCAGCCTCCCAAGTACTGGGATTACAGGCGGGCACCACCATGCCTGGCTATGTGCAGAGTTTTAAGGGAAAAGTACTTAACGTGCCATTGAGGAAGTCTTTGAAGTGTATGAGCATGTCTGAGTTGTTAACATTATTATCAATCATTTACTTGCACACGTGTGTGTGTGTGTGTGTGTGTGTGTGTGATGAGTACTAGAAGGCCTGAATAAGAGTCGGTTTACAATATTATCAAGATCCATCAAGACCATCTCTCCACTGAAGCAGACAGTGACTCTTTGCATGAAGATATTGACATCCCTACCTACGCTTTGCCAATTCTATAATCTTAAGTATGCATTCCCAGTACTGGGGAGGCTGAGTCAGGAGGATCACCACATGTGAGGCAAGTCTCAGCAACTTAGCAAGACTCTTAGCAACCTGGCAAGACCCTGTTACAAGACAAAAAATAGAAAGGGCCGGGGATGTAGCTCGGAGGTAGAACGCCCTGGGTTCAATCTCCATGAAACAGAAAGGAAGGAGGGAAAGAAGGGAGGGAGGGAGAGAGGGAGGGAGGGAGGGAGGGAGGAAGGGAGGAAGGGAGGATGGATTGACGGACAGATGGACGGATGGGTGGACAGATGGATGGATGGATCAATGGATGGATTGATGGATTGATGAATCGATGGATTGATGGATCAGTGGATCGATGGATGGATCGATCGATAGATGGATTGATGGATGGATGGATCGATCGATCGATGGATGGATCGATCGATCGATCAATGGATGGATGGATCGATCGATGGATGGATTAATGGATGGATGGATCAATGGATGGATGGATTACTCTCAGTGAGCTCCTCTTGTACTCCAGACTGAGTTGCTACTTTCTTCTCAGGATGCAGAACAATCCTCAAAGATGCTTTTATTGTTTTCACATCACTGATGATGAATTTGAGGCTCAGAAAACTAAGCACCTCGGCCAGAGCTCCTCATAGTGAGCAACAGCAGGAACTGGACCCCGGAGACACCGACTCACCCGGCCAGAGCTCCTCACAGTGAGCAACAGAGCAGGAACTGGACCCCGGAGATGTGGACTCACCCGTCGTCTCGCTACCGCAAACCCCCTGGCTGACAGGTGCTGAGTTCTGTGCTGGCCGAGCTGGCACCTGTGAAAGCGGAGCTCACACATCCCCGAAGGCTCCACACAAGGAGAAAGAAAAACGTGGGAAATACACGTGGTGCTCGATGGGTTAAATTTCCCGCTACCACTGTTGTTTTTTTTTTTTTTAATGAATTCTCTGCATTTTTTAAATGTGTGGGGAAGCATATCTCTCCATGTGCAAGAAAAACATTTAGGCCCCCCTGTCATTTGTGTGGATTTGTTTGCCTGCCTTCTTCCTGAAATACTGATGCTAATTTTTGGTTAAGTTTAATCTCACCGAGTATAAAGCAATTTGATAGAATAAGTAACCTTTCATTAAAGTTCAATACGGTACTTAAGGAAAATGGGAGCGGTGATTTAATTGGAAGTTGACAACTATTATTTCCATGAAAACCTTTTATAGTAAAATTTCTATTTGATGGATCGGAATTGATAAAATTTGCATTTTGCAAGGCCAGATTCAACTGGAAGTACTGGGGATGTGTTCCTTCCCCACACAACATTCCATCTTTCCATTTTTATTAAACATTTATTAATGGATGGAATCTTCATTTAAAGGTTCTTAATTTAATAACTCGGGTTTAGTAGCGCAAGAACACAAGTAATTGCCCTGTATTTGACTTTGACAAAAACAGGGCTGTTTGTGAATATATTTATCCATGGAGACTTAATTAGCAAAGGTGAGTTTGGGGGAAATTGCTTAATGAAAGAATTTTATCCTGTTTTATTCATCTCTTTTTTTTAAAAAAACTCACATTAAATAACATAAACATCACTAGGAATTTTTCTTCCAGGTATGCTTTAGAAAGAACTGCTCAGATTTGTTATATTTGATTGAAATTAGAGAAAAAATAAAGAGAAATTCTAATTCCATTCAGATTCTGCAACACCCCACCCCTTTTACAAATAGCCCTTTAAAAAGATGGTTGAGTGACCACTAAGATTTGATCTGGCCTCTTTAACCACGCTTTTAACAAATGTACTGATGGGCTATTTTTTTCCCATCATTTCTGATCAAAATATTAGCAAGCTTTCTCACGGCTTTCAATCAAGTACCTATGTTGAAGCTGACCTGGCCGTGTACCAGATGGATGGCTTGGGGCCCGGAACGGCGAAGCTACTTGCCATTAAACTAACCCAAGAATGTGTCGACATCAGAATCCAGGACCTGAGCCGGGCGTGGTGGCGCACGCTTGTGATCCCAGCATTTGGGAGGCTGAGGCAGGAGGATCATGGTTTGCGGACAGCCTCAGCTACTTAGTGAGGCCCTTTACAACTCAGTGAGACCTTGTTTCAAAATAAAGAATAAAAAATAGGGCTGGGGGTGTAACTCGGGGGTAGAATGCCCCTGAGTTCCATCCCCAGTACCACAAAAAAAGAAAAAAGAATCCAAGACCTGAGATCTTTTCCCACAAGGTAACCACCCAAGGCAAAGCCTCCCTCCTGCTGCCTCCTCCCCAGAGATTCCTCTCTGGGGAGCACCTGGTCCAGCACATCCTTGGGGTTGGGTGTAGTCCTCACACAGGTCCGCCCATTGAAGAGATTCCTCCTTTTACCAGCCACGGGAGCTCTTCCTCACCAGTGAGCCTGCGCCACGGGCAATCGCTGTATGGTTACCTGAGTGCATTTGGGGTCACGCATCTCCCATTAGACTTCCGGTCTCCAGAGGGGCAAATTCTGTGTCTAATCTGCTCAGCCTTCCGCAGTCTGCTGCATACTTGGTGCATGGCAAAAAGCAACATAAAAGCCCCCAACAACTTAGTGAGACCCTGTTTTTAAAAAATAAATAAGGCTAGAGGTAGCTCAAAGGTAGAAAGCTCCTGGGTTCAATCCCCCATACCAAAATATAAAAAATATTTTAATGAAGCTATGAAAGCATTCAATTAGTAAATTAGACGTGTAAAGAGATTAAACAGTCATTGTGTGTGTGTGTGTGTGTGTGTGTGTGTGTGTGTGTGTGTGTTGCTAGAGATTGAACCCAGGAGCATTCTACCTCTGAGCTATACCTCCAGTCATTTTAAAAAAATTTTTTTTTTCTGTTCGGAAACAGGGTTTCACTAGGTTGCTGAGGCTGTCCTCGAACCTGGGATGCTCCTGTCTCAGCTTCCCGCACACACTTCCTTTCTGGAATCTTCCTGTTAATACTCTTAGAACGTGTGTCTATCTGTGGGTTACTGAAGCTGTAGCAACTAAAACCACAGATAAGGGGGTGATTCTGTACCCCCAAATCCAGAAGCCACGGTGAAAGATGAAGGAGCCTCTCAGATCACTGCCACGCAGCCCACAGGACAGCTGGGCGCATCGAGAGGACACGGGGAAATGTCACAAGGAGGCGGGTCCGCGTGCCGTTCCCAGGAGAACGCCGCGTGTTCAGATTTAAGGCTGAGTAGCCGAAAGGAGCTCGGCTCCCAGGAGAGAGAAATCACCGTCTCTGCTGGGAGCTTCCGCACGTCTACTCCCTTTGCGTGGAACAGTTGTCGTGTTCTTTTGGTATCTTTCCTAAAGCCAGGATTATTCATGTGAAGAGATAGCGTTTCACTTTATGAACTGGAAAAAACAAGAAATTACTAAGATAAACTAAAAAGAAAAAAACACCACCTTAGTCATTTGGGTAAAGAAAGCTGCCGTTCTGGGGTAAAGACGCAGCTTTGTTACCAGGCCGGGGACCAGCCGGGCTCTCGGGCCAGGGGTTTTTTTGTCACAGCCGCTGAACTCTATCCTTGCAACACTAAAGCTGCTATGAACATCGTGGAGATGGATGGGCGAGGCTGTGTGCTGTTAAAGCTTTATGTATAAAGACAAGTGGCTGGCCCGTGGACATAGCTTGTCAATCTCTGAGCGAGGCTAAAGTTTTGGATAAAGCCAGATTTCCTATGAGGAGTTATAGGAGCTCATGTCACAAAATACCCGAAATCCCAAAACAAATCTTCCTTCCCACTACTTCTACCAACTGAGAGGTACTGGAATCGCATCCTGGAGGTTTCGACTCTCTTCCTGTTAATATGGCAATAGGTATACACCTCTTAAGGAAAGAATTGTCCTGCGGTCAAATACATTCTGGATGCTGAATCAACACATTTAAGCAGAATTACTTATTGAAGAATATTTTAGAGTTATTAATATGCTAATTTACCTAAAAAGATGGGGGGAGGTAAAGCATAATCATTTCCTAAATGTGGTCCAGTGATTACAAAATCCTTTTTTAAGGACCTCTTGCAAGATTGTTTTCTGCCTAACAAATCTCTGTAAATGCTATTAGCCGGGCATGGTGGCGCACGCTTGTCATCCCCGCGCTTGGGAGGCTGAGACAGGAGGATCGCACAGGTTCGAAGCCAGCCTCGGCTACTTAGTGAGGCTCTCAGCAACTCAGTGAGACCCTGTTTCCAAATAAATTATAAAATAGGGATGGGGATGCATCCCAGAGGTAAAATGCCTGTAGGTTCCATCCCCAGTACCACAAAAAAAAAAAAAAAAAAAAAAGCCGGGCATGGTGGCGCATGCTTGTAATCCCCGCACTTGGGAAGCCAAGACAGGAGGATCGCGCAGATTCAAAGCCAGCCTACTGGCTTAAGAGACCCTGTTTCCAAATAAAAATATAAAATAGGTCTGGGAGTAGAGCCTGGAGCTAAAAGGGTTTCCAGGAACCCCGGTACCACCAAAAAAAAAAAAAAAAGAAAAAAAAAGAAAAAAGAAAAATAAAGAAAATGCTATTTAAAATTAAGCAGCCGGGCATAGTGGCTCATGCCTGCAATCCCTGTCCTGAGGAGGTGGGGACAGGAGGATCACAGGTTGGAAGGAAGATTCAGCAACGTAGCAAGACTCTGTTTCAAAACAAAAAATTGAGGTGGGGTTATAGCTCAGAGGTAGAATTCCCCTGAGTTTCATCTCTAATACCACAAAAATAACAACAATAATAACAAAGTAAGTAAAGTATGGACCATGACACCTGACAGAAGGTTCTCAACAGATGTTCACGTTCTTTCTTTCTTTATTAACTTCTATGGGAGCTTGAATCCTTAATAGGACTTTCTTGCCACCCATTTTCCCCCTAAAATGTGTGTCCATGATGTTCCTTATGTCTGCAGGGCTGAGGGATCCAGTCAAAGATGTCTCAGAAATGGATTTCAATCAGCAATAAGATCTTTTTCTAAAAATAATAGTCTTTTCTTCCCTTGAGACCATATTTATACACTGGCAAAATCCTTCTGTATATGTCAAATCTATAATAGCTTACACGAGTCCAGAAACCAGATACTAAAACGGAAGTTCCAGCAAACTCTGCAGAAGGACCACAGAACGACTCAGGAGGTGGAGAAGGAAGGGGCTGGCCCTGGAGGTGTGAGGACCCAGCACAGCCAGTAGCACTTTCTATTTTTCTTCTAGAAATTCTACAGAACTTGCCGGGCGTGGTGGCGCGCGCTTGTAATCCCCGCGCTTGGGAGGCAGAGACAGGAGGATCGCGCAGGTTCGAAGCCAGCTGTGCGCGCTGGCTTGGGAGACCCTGTTTCCAAATTTTAAAAAAAAATGTAAAAATAGGTCTGGGAGTGTAGACCAGAGGTAGAAGGGCTTCCAGGAACCCCAGTACCACAAAAGAAAGAAAGAAAGAAAGAAAGAAAGAAAGAAAGAAAGAAAGAAAGAAAGAAAGGAAGAAAGAAAGAAAGAAAGAAAGAAATTCTACAGAACTCAATTAACTCATTAGGAGATAAAATTAAACCACAATATCACTCAATAGGTATTAGTACCTAAGAGTTGTCTTGGTAATACACACAAATGTAACTTAGGGGCTATGTCATTTCCACTCCTATAATTAGCGTTCCTTACCACTAGTGGGACAGGAATCTGACCTTCATATGGATTCCCAAAGTCAAGGATGACCCCTTCCATTCCCCTGCGGGGCCCGTTGAAACCATCCAGAAGGTTGCAATTACCTCGGGTGCGTTTATGGGGTGTTAAATACAAAGGGATGTTGGAAGCAACCATGAGAAACTAAATATTTTTTTCTGGAAAGGGGTAGCAAATTAATAATCTCAGAAATCTATGTAAGAGAGAAAACTCTTTTACTATTTACAAAAGTTTATCAAAAATAGAAGAAGATTTTGAGGCGGGCATGGTGGCACATGTCTGTAATCCTAGCACTTGGGAGGCTGAGACAGGAGGATCATGGTGTGTGGTCAGCCTCAGCTACTCCTTAGTGAGGCCCTTCACAACTCAGTGAGACACTGTTTCAAAAAATAAGGAATAAAAAATAGGGCTGGGGTGTAGATCAGAGGTAAAAATGCCCTTGGGTTCCATCCCCAGTACCCCCCAAAAAGAAAACTGTGGGGTGCTAAAGCAGAGCTTAAAGGAAATTTTATAGCTATATGTGCTTTCATCTAAAGAGAGCTAAAATAAGTTATTTAACTTTCATCTTAGGAAACTAGAGAAAATACCTAAGAAAGCATCAGAGAATAAATAGTTGCAAATTAGACATCTTCCAAAGACTTCAGTTGAAAATATACAAACAATAACTTGGTAATTAGAAGATAAACCAACAAAGAAAGAAATGAATGATTTGAACCGACTTCACAATAAGTATCCGCGTGCGCACACACGTAGGTGTTAGGCAGGCTTCCATCAGCGTGACGATGTACCTGATGTAAAGGGGGGAAGGCTCATCTTGGCTCACAGCTTCGGAGTTTTCAGTCCTGGGCCCGTGGTGAGGCAGGACATCACAGCAGAAGGACCCGCAACGTGACCCAGCTTACTGAAGATGCAGTAATGTGTGTGCTGAGGGTGGAGGATACTGAGAAGAGAGCGCAGAAGTGTTCTACACTGAACTACACCCCAGCCCTATTTTACTTTTTATTTTGAAACAGAATCTCATGGAGTTGCTCAGGGCCGGGCTAATTTGCTGAGGCCGAACTTCCGGTCCTCCTGTCTCAGCCTCCCAAGTGCCGGGATAACGAGCAGGCATCATCGCACCAGGCAAACTCTCTTTTTCAAAAACTTAGGAGACAGCTTGACAGGGCCCTTGGAACATGAAAATGGAAGCCTTTTAATTCATAGGATAAAAATTAAACAGTAAAACACGGAAAGGTCTAAATGCTTTCATATAAGGGGGAAGATGGAATTTGCTAACTCTTCGCTGGCAGCTCTAGAGGCTGAGAGAAAAGTCTGGAAGAGAAAATAAAAGGTATAAGATAACGAAAAAAAAGAACCCTTGCCAGGCATGGTGGTGCACGCTTGTAATCCCAGCATTCGGGAGGCTGAGACAGGAGGATCGCAGTTCGCGGACAGCCTCAGCTACTTAGTGAGGCCCTCTGCAACTCAGTGAGACCCTGTTTCAAAAGAAAGAATAAAAAAATTGGGCAGGGGTATAGCTCAGAGATCAAATAGCTATGGGTTCCATTCCCAAACCCACAAAAATAATTAATAATAATAATAATAATAATAATAATAATAATAACAAACAACAACCATTAATGATATGCAGGAGTCCCGGAGATGTCAAGCAGTGGGAAATTCCAGTGGCAGGGAAAGTTTTGTTTTGTTTTCAGTACTGAGGACTGAACTCAAGGGCATTCTACCTCTGATCTGCACCTTCACCCCTGTTTTATTTTAAAACAGAGCCTCACAAAGTGGCTGATACCTCACTAAATTGCTGAGGCTGGCCTTAAACCTGCGATACTCCTGTCTCCGCCTCCCAAGTACTGAGATCACAAGCATGTGCCATCACGCACCGCCAAATATTTTTGAAGAGACAAAACACGGAACTATTTTCAGGACACTTGTTCAACATTTCTGGAGGCTCCACTGTGTGTCCTGCTCAATGCTGGGCGCCAGGGACACTGAGTAAAATAGCAAATCCCCAGAAGGACACTCTTGCTTACTTGAGGTTATGCTCTACCCTGGCTAGCCTTTTTTTTTTTCATGCGCCCCAAATCAGGAATACCCTGCTACAAACATGAACGCTGTTGTAACAGTGCACTGGGCAAGTAACGGACACTGGACAATGTCCAGTGCTGGTTAAAACGTGACCACTGCAAGTGACAACTTCGGGAAAGAAGAGTAATGGCTACAAACAGGCAATGTCAGATAAGCAAACGTCACAGAAGACCTCGCAGTACATGAAGGAGGGAGGCTTGGTGCTATTTCCGGCATCTTGTTAACCCTGCAGTCCCCTCCTCTTGGCAATATGGCAGAATTGCATGCCGTGCTGCCTTCAAACTTATCCTGGTCAAAAGCCGTACGCTAAAGCCGGGCGCGGTGACGCACGCTTGTAATCCCAGTCCTTGGGAGGCTGAGACAGGACGGTCACAGGTTCACGGCCAGCCTCAGCTACTTAGGCCCTCTGCAACTTAGTAAGACCCTGTTTCAAATTAAAGAATAAAAAATAGGGCAGGGGTATAGCTCAGAGGAAGGTAGAATGCCTGGGTTCCACCACCAGTACCGCCAATAAAAAAAGGTGCGCTCTAGCCAATGAAATACGGGCAGAAGTAATACATGTCACTTTCTCGGTGAGACTTGTAGAAGAAAACTAGTCAACGGCCTTCTCCCGTTGCCCTGCCGTAGCAACCCGCGGCCCGCCAGGAAGCAAAGGCTCTGCCAGACAGCTTTTCTCTCGATGAGAAGATTTTAAAAAGAGCCTCCTCACCCCCCCACCCCCAGCTCGCTTGAAATAGACATTGAGCATGGGCAAGAAATCGACCTTTGTTGATGTTAAGTCACGAAAGCTCCAGGGTTGTTTACGACCGTAGACAGACAAGCAGATTCCACGGGGCAGCTATGCAAATGGCCTCATCAGACACCTGCAGAAGGAGCTGGTCTAGGCTGCACCCCGAGAGGTCTAAAATTCCTAAAGATCTTTTAAAATAACTCAGTCCTCTGAAGGGAGTAGGAAGAGATGTGCTTTGGGATGCCAGATTGGAACCGATGAGACCATAAAAGCACTAAATTCTGCCCTAAGGATTCTAGGAGGTACAGCGGAGCCTCGTGACAGGTCTACTTGTCTTTTTCTGACAGGAAAAAGTGCACACCTTTTGTTCGGAGACAATACTTTTTTATCCCCCTAGAACTAAATCCAAGCTGCATGTGTCCTCTGGGGATTTGTTTAAAGGATGAGTAACGGCATGAACAGCATCTTCCACCAAAAAATCACAGAAACGCTGTGAAGCTGGACGGTCCTTTCTGTGACCCTGCCCAGGAGGAAAAAAGTAACTTGAAACAGTGAGATAGCGAAGGCATCCTCCGTGAAGAGTGCAGACAACTCGGACCACGCAGGCTACGCGCATTGACCTAATAATCTGGGGGGGTTTGCAAAAGTCTTTTCCAGTTTTCTTCCTCACAGTCACCTGCTCTGTCTTTTAATTCCTTATTATTTTCTTTAGATGGATTCTCATGCATAGGATTAATTCAACTTGTTTTAGAAGAAGAAAAACGCGTGAGCAGCAACACTAAATTTACTAGAATTAAAATATCTATAATGAAAAATACACAGGATAGCCAAACGAGAAGGTTAATTATTCTGTTTTCTCTGGTGGTTGTAACCAGCTAACGTTTTGAAGCCCAAGACATGCCCATTGTTGAAGGGGGCATTACACGCTGGGCGTGATTGTACACTTCTGTAATCCCAGTACTTGGGAGGCTGAGAAGGGAGGATCACAGGCTTGAGGACAGCCCTGGCAATCTAGTGCAACTCTCAGCAACCTAGTGAGACCCTGTTTCAAAATACAGAATAATAAAATAGGGCTGGGAGTATGGCTGAAAGGTAGAATGCCCCTGGGTTCAATCTCCAGTACCCCAAAGAAGGCGGAAGGAGTTATTACCCAATGATAGAACCAATTTCAATCTTTCTCCTTCAATTAACAGAATTAGAATTATAAACAGAATAAATTTCATGCTAAGCACTCCGGGGTACTACCTCAAATCAGATCACGTTCTTTCTGGGTTATGTGTCCCACGTGCGAAGAAAAACTGATATTGGTGGCCATGAAAACGGGCCTCTCAGATCTTTGACAACGGGGACACCTCAGATTGGTGAAGCCAAGACAACACTGCAAAGTCCATCACCATGAACTAAAAGACGCGGGCAGCCCCAGCCGGGGCCCGAGCGTACCAGGGACAAGGATGCTCATGACGCAGGAGGCCAGGCACGGAGAGATAAGGACAAAGGGCCCAGGCTGGGAAAGAGAATTTCTTTATTTCTGCCAGTGAGGCCTAGAGGACTACAGTCCCAAGTCTGAGCCCTGAACAGTATCAACATATAAAGACTAGAGCTTCAGGGTGACGGCGCAGGTCTTGATTGGCTCAAGAGAGATGCAGAAGCTTGGGTTAGGTTTCAGTTTTCTTTCTTGAGCCCGATTTCTTCCACCTGCTCCAGCTGTAGAACACGGACTTAGTAAAGATTTAAGTTAAAGGAATTGAGTTCTAGATGGAGAAAGTTCTGGTGCCATCTTAGATTCCTGCCTCACTTGGGGACCTGGGATACTGGGGACCCAGGATGCCGCCGACAGGCTCCATCAGATGTGCACACGTCCTTAGAGACACCCGGCAGTCTGAGCGGCTTCTGTCCACCCCACCTTCCTTCTCTCTCTCCTGCACCAGAATCAGAAAGGACGGCACAGCCCGCCAGCTCTCCGTCATCCCTCCCAGGCCTCGCCCCAGTCTCCTCTGTAGACAGTTCCCTGGGGACGTCCCAAGTGTCTAATTTCACCTTCGCATCTGCTTCTCAGAGGACGCAGGCTCACACGTTGACATCACCTAATGCATCTTTTGGAGACAAAATGAACGAGCAGGAAAGTCCTGCTGAGTTGTCTTGTCCACAAAACAGACGGCTCGCACCGGCATCAGGGGGAGAGAAGATCTCGGCTGAATCCTCACAAAAGCCTTCGTGGTACAGATGGTCTGTATAGCTGATGAAAGCGAGGGCCACAAGGTCTGTGGGCTGGCATCAGGAGAGCGCAGCAAGCGTCACTGTGGTAGGGTTTTAAGAGCTGCACATATTTACTTTCCCCAAACATTAGGTGCATGCCGGCTTATCTTTGAGAATTGAGTGCAGGCATTAGCAGCTCTGAGGAGTCTTCCCTTGTCCAATCAGCCGGCCTCAGTCCCATCTGCCTCCGTGTCCCCTCAAACCCAGCAGCACACCCCTTCTGGGAAACTCTCACCACTTCACACTGTGATGAGAGTGGAGTCCTAGCGTGTGAGAACAGGGGTTGGAAAGTCCAGGGCTGGGAGCACAGATCATGTAAGAAAAAATGTTCCTTTAAAATCACTGAGAGCCTCAGGATGCGGATGGACTTGCTGCGTGTCGATGAGTCCTTCAGGGCTACGTTGGCCTCCAGTGTTTGGTGAAAACACCTGCTTCCAGTAAAGTATCTCCGAGAGAGAGAGAGAGAGAGAGAGAGAGAGAGAGAGAGAGAGAGAGAGAGAGAGAGGAAGAAGAAGGAGGAGGAGGAGGAGGAGGAGGAGGAGGAGGAGGAGGAAGAGGAGGAGGAGAAGAAGAAGGAGAAGAAAGGAAGAGGAGGAGGAGGAGGAGGAGGAGGAGGAGGAGGAGGAGGAGGAGGAGGAAAGGAAGGAAGGAGAAAGAAGGCAAGAAAGAAAGAAAGAAAGAAAAAAAGAAAGAAAGAAAGAAAGAAAGAAAGAAAGAAAGAAAGAAAGAAAGCCACACTGATCTTTCTAGAATCAAACTCAACACCAGGGCAGCCCTGTCCTTTGAATACTCTTTCCATCCTTCTCTTCTCTTCTCTCTCTTTGAATACTCTTTCCATCCTTCTCTTCTCTTCTCTCTCTCTCTCTCTCTCTCTCTCTCACTCACTCGCTTTTGTGAACCTTGTGGATAGCTGGATTTGTAAAAGTTAACGTCACTGTTTGCTATAACTTCTTTCTTAGTAGAGTTGACTTGAGTGGAAGCTTCTAGCACCTCATGCAATGAGTATACACAGCTTGTATTAAAAATGCGATGGTGAGCCAGGCATGGTGGCGCACACTTGTGATCCCCACACTTAGGAGGCGGAGACAAGAGGATCACGCAGGTTCGAAGCCAGCCGCACTGGCTTAAGAGACCCTGTTTCCAAATACAAAGTATAAAATAGGTCTGGGAGTGCACCCGGAGGTAGAAGGGCTTCCAGGATCCCCAGTACCACCAAAAAAATTTTAAAAACTGTGATGGTGAGCTGGGCATGGTGGCGCACACTTGTAATCCCAGCATTACAAGCTGAGACAGGAGGATCACGGTTTGCAGACAGTCTCAGCTACTTAGTGAGGCCCTCTCCAACTCAGTGAGACCCTATTTCAAAATAAAGAATAAAAAAATAGGGCTGGGGGTATAGCTCGGAGGTAGAATGCCCCTGGGTTCCATCTTGGTGGTACCTGTCATCCCAGTACTTGGGATACTGAGACAGGAGGATCCCAGGTTCAAGGCCAGCCTCAGCCACTTAGCAAGGCCTTCGGCAACCTGGCAAGGCCTGTTTCAAAATGAGATATAAAAATATATAACTGGGGGTATAGCTTAGAAGTAGAATGCCTTAGGTTCAATTCCCAGTAACACACACACACACCATATACATGGAGGGAGCTAGGCGAGGTGGTCCACCACCTGTCATCCCAGTACTTGGGAGGCTGAGACATGAGGATCACAGGTTCCAGGCCAGTCTCAGCAACTTAGCAAGACCCTGTTTCAAAATAATAAAAATAAAAAATAGGCTAGGTCTGGGGTTGTAGCTTAGAGGTAGAATGCCCCTGTATTCAATCCCTAACAACACAAAAAATTAAAATTAAATTAAAAATAAATAAAAATATGAGGAAGGTGAGACGGGAGGAAGAAATGAAAGGAAAGAAGACATGGGTGCCCCAAGTCGGCAGTGAACTGATTCGCCCCAGGAGGGATCTTTTGGTGGGTGGGGGTCCTTCGGCCGTTGACCCCGAGCCAAGGACTAGAACAGCAGGGGAGTCCCGGGCAGAAAAGAGAAGAAACTAGAACGAGGAAGTGTGCTGTAGAGAGAGGGGAAGGAAGCCCTTTCCTGAGTGCACACGAGGAGCAACGGAGTTGGCAGGCGGGGTCGATGCAGTGTGGACCGCAACTCTAGGAGCGGAGCCCTCTGCAAGAGGCTGGGAGGCCCCACCAGCTCCACCCACAGCAAGGCCGCCATTCCTGTGGCAAGAGAGACCTTCCACCTGTGCCCCCAGACCTGCAGAGAGGAGCCCGGCTGGCGGGAGGGGCGGACGTGGAGGCACCTTGGGGAGACCCCCACCCTCACGGGGACAGCTGGCATGGCCAGGCCTTCCCTCCTCTGCCCGTGTTCTCCCAATAAAAGTCACTTCGCTCCTTTAGTTCTGTGTCAAAAATGAGCACTGCCAGTTACGGCAAGAGTGAGAGAGGGGTTCTCATTTTTTTCCCCTCCTTGGAAATATTAGTCTTTTTCATGATCATAATTTAACAGGGCGCCTAACTTTGTCACCTGTTTCTTTCTCATTAGCAACTTCTTTGTAATCTTTCTGTGGGAGACTGCAGTGGTTTTAAAAGCAGTTTTTTTAAAAAAAAATCAATGTGTAACATTCTAATGTCACTCATATTTTAGATACATCTCAGTAGTATTCTAAACTAAGCACAATGGCACATGCCTATAATACCAGTACTTGAGAGGCTGAGACAGGAGGACAGCAAGTTTGAGGTCAGTCTCAGCAATTTAGGAAGATGCTGTTTCAAAATAAAAAAATAAAAAACAGTTGGGGGTGTAGCTCAGAGGTAGAATGCCCCTGAGTTCAAGCCCCATACTATCCCCTTCCAAAACACCATAATAAATTACATAATATATATACATACATACATACATATATATATATATATGTATACACACACACACACACACACACACACACACACACACACATATATGTTTCCAGCAACTACTGGACACAGTATTCTTGATTGTTAGCTTCATTTATATGTAAATGTTTATACTAAGCAGATTTTATTACTTAAAACTAATCCAGAAAGTGAAATTCAGATTTTACCTTCTTCAAAAGAACCTCACCTCATTATCCATTAAGAAGTTACCACGAGGCAAATCTTTGTGAACTCAAATTAAAGGTAAAATTTAAACATCACAAGATCTCAGGAGGCCAGCACCTCTCCCTTTAAATTTTCACATACATGCCAACACTTGACTGTTATAAATAGAGGGAGAAGCAGGGCTAGACGTTATATAATTCTTGCTCGATGCCCTGGATTTGGGCTTCCGCTGAAATCGTGAGGGCCACGACCGAGCCTCTCTTTCTTCCATCAGTGGGATATAAATTCGGAACGTTTACACACTCTTGTTACATTTCTGAGTATCTTTATTTCTAACCTGTTCATCATCCTGAGCCTGAAATGTATGTTTGACCTGCAGGAAATTATATAGACAGTGCCCTGGAATACTAATTATTGTCATTTAAATCCTGGTCCCTGACAACGGCCAATGTGTCACCGAGTTGAAGAAGCGAGGGCTTTCCTCTGAGCGAGGGTTTCCTGTAAGTCTCCAGTGCCTTCATTCTTGCTGCTGAGTGAAGAAACATGGGCTCCCCCTCTGATCTGTGCCTCCGCCTTGTGGGGCCCTGCAGGACGGCTCCCTTCAACTGCTGCCCCCACACGTCAGACCCCGACCCTGAATCCCCCCCACTGCTCTGCAGACGTCTCCTTGCATAAATACCACACGTTTGAAACCTCCCACAAGCTTGCATTTAGGGAATCCTCTGACGCTTTTAGTGGTAATGAGTAGAAATTCTCCTATGGTGACCACTTGGCAGAAACAGGTAGATCTCAGCCCCAAAACTTGGGTCAGATGTCATGATACGCATGTGGAGATCATATGAAAACTTTATCACGCGTGTGGCTTTCTGGAGAGAGCCAGGCAGCCTCCCAGGCAGATGTGAAATTCCGTGAGAAGGCAGCGAAGGGAGCCTGGCTTGGGGTCTTCCTGGTGGTGGAGTGCGGGCCCACGTGAAGGTTCCCCATGGGTATAGACTTAACACTGGCACCGGGTACGGATGCCCTGGGTCTTCCCTTTCCCAGGGCAGAAGGGGAAAAGGACAGATGAGGTTAAAAGCTGTCGGCACCCAAACATCATAACCTGGGGTACCGGCTCCTCTACTGGCAGAAACGTTCAGAGGTGAAATGCCTGAATCCGGGCCCTAATCTCATCGGTGGATAAATCCACTCTGGAATGGCTAATCTGGATGGATTTGCTGGGTGACCACTCAGGCGGAGGAGCCCTGATGGCGTGGCTGTGGGGACCATGTCTTTCCCCGGTCACTTCCTGTCTCCGTCACTGCGTCCAGGTGGCCATGAGATGAGCTGCTGTCCGCTGCAGGCTTGCCGCCATGATGTTTGCCTTGGAGTTGGCCAGCTCTGGACTGAAGCTCTGAAACCCTAAACCCAAGAAACCCTCTCCTCCTCTGTGTCGCTCATGGTGGGCACTTTGGTCATAGCAGCAATGAAAAGGCTGACTTTAAAAGAGGCTCTAGAGCCAGGCGTGGTGGCGCACGCTTGTAATCCCAGCATTCGGGAGGCTGAGACCTGGAGGATCGCGGTTCAGGGACAGCCTCAGCTACTTAGTGAGGCCCTCCGCAACTTAGTGAGAACCTGTCTCAAAATAAAGAATAAAAAATAGGGCAGAGGGTATAGCTCGGAGGTCGAATGCCCCTGGGTTCCATCCCCAGACCCGCAAAAAATAAATAAATAGATAAAGAAATAAAAATAAAGGAGGCTTTAGTAATCTTCCCAATCTCCACTGGATCTTCATGTATGAATAAATAGATAATAAGATGCATGGTTCTTTGGGTGCCTACTACACATCAGACACTGTGCCTGCTATTTACATATCTCATTTCATTGAATTCCAATAACATCCCAGAGATTGGCATCTTTCTTTAGATTCTTCTCAAAGGAGATGATTGAAGGGTTTGGAAAAAAATGTATTTATTTGGAAAATTAGGGCAGTAATATAGTAGTGGATTGATTGGGAAAGTGGCTGAGGACAAATGGAAAGGTGAGGGAGGCTGTGATAGCAGGTGTTTCCGCTGGGGGATCTGGAACTCGATCCACCGAGGGCCCTCTGAGGGATGGTGGGCACTGCGGAGCTGACCCCGTGGGGACGACGCGAGCTTCTTATCTTCCAGCTCCTGCCTACCCTCCTCATCTAACGGTGGCTTCCTGGGGCACCTTCCTGCGGCCCTCCCTACCTGCCCACGCGCAGGTAGAGCTGCTCTGAGAGCCAGGGAAGCCATCAGGGAGAGAGAAGCTGGTTCTGGAAGAGCCATCAGTGGGCATGGGAACAGTGCCCTGAACAGCCGGCATCGCCCAAGACAGCCATGGAGACACGGGCAAGGTGGCCACCGCCCACCTGCACATGGTATTGCCCCATTTCCTAGATGAGGATATAAGAGCACAGAGAGGCCAGAGATGTTCTCTAAGCTCCCATACAGAATAATGAAGGAGCCGGCACTTCATCCCCAGTCTGCGTGAGTTTTAAATCAGGAGCGCTGATCCAAGAGGGCGGTGCCATCCCCAGAGAGGGGTGGAAACTCACAGAGATGGGCTGCAAGAACGGTGCAATGGGCTCTGAACTCAAACCCTCTGGTTTCAGATTTGAACGTCTGTTTTGAACACTGCCTCTCCCCTCTCCCCAGCATCCTCACTTGGGCAAGTCTGTTATCCTCCCTCTGTGCCCCGGTTTCCTCCTCTCTACGATGGGCGTGGCGTGGGTACCAGTAGCACCTGCATCCTGCGGTGGCTAAAACGAGTTCGCGTGATGGCTTAGACCCGGCTTTCCTAAGCCGCTACTTCAGTGCCCAGGCAGCCACTCATTTTTACGGCTTGGCTGAGTGTTGATTCAAGAGGCATCTTGATAGCTGGTTTTTATTCCAAACGGATAGTTTCCAAAAAGTAATTCGACTGACCTGGTTTACTTCTTGGGAGCTGCTTTACCTGGTTACATCGTTTTAGAGTTCTCTATTCATTTTTCTCCCTTCGCTCTGTTACATTCTCAGTCGTTCTGTGTCTCCCACCCTGACTCCACAAATAAATTACTTCTAAAAGGCCTTCAAGTTATTTTTGGGGGGGCGGGGGGTCTTAAAACTATGACACATAAAAATGTGTTTTACAATATGTATCTGCATATATATCTACATATTCATTTAGGGGTAAGAAAATTCAGTCATGTTCAAGTCAAGTTTATCATTCAGGTTTAATTTATTCCACTGTCCCAGATGTAAAACACCTACAAAAACTTAAATCGAGCTGAGCATGGCAGCGCATGCCTGTAACCCCAGCACTTAGGAGGCTGAACAGGAGGATCGCAGATTCCAGGACGGCTTCAGCAACATAGCAAGTCCCCCAGCAACTTAGTGAGACCCTGTTTTAAAAATAAGGAGGGGTAGGGGGTAACTCAAAGGTAGTATGCTCCTTGAGTTCAATCCCCAGTACAAAAAGATAATAAAAAGTAAAAAAAATTAAATCAAGCTACAAATATATCATCTCTGTTAAAATTTTAAATAATTATAATTTTAGAGGTCTATTCTTTTGAAGAATAGTTAAATGACTAGAGCACTTGAATATATACATTATATACATATATACATACATATACATATATATTTATTTCCATATATATGAAAATACATACAAAGATATATAAGCTTTAGATTATGATTTCCAAACCATTTGAATGTGTATGCAACAATTTTTTGAAACATTCACAAAACTAAAAACATGGGGCTTCATGGGTTGGTTGAGTCTGACCCCTCTACAGATGGGACCTACAAGACGTGGTCTTTTTTTTTTTTGGTGGTACTGGGGGTGGAACCCAGGAGCTCTTCTACCTCCGGGCTACACTCCCAGACCTATTTTATACTTTATTTGGAAACAGGGTCTCACTAAGTTGCTGAGAGCCTCACTCAGTAGCTGAGGCTGGCTTTGAACCTGTGTGATCCTCCTATCTCAGCCTCCCAAGCGTGGGGATTACAAGCGTGCGCCACCACGCCCGGCAGACGTGGTCTTCTAAGTGCCAACCTTCACACGAGCACCAACAACACTCTACCCCTGCACAGGTCTACACTCTGGGCTTCAATTAGATAATATATAGGGTTAGAGAAAGGTATATGCACATTTTTTAAAATATCAAAGAAAACCCAGATTCCCTGATACTCAGTGTCTGGGAATCCTGGTACCACTGAGTGGGCACAACACCAGGAAAGAGCCTGTCCGGAGGGTGAGCAGCTGCCAAGGCCCCGCTGCTGCACCACCCTAGGCTTTGGCCTTCCCGCTCCCGCCTTTTCTTTATACTCGGTAATAATACCAGTTCACACTAGGAACTTATCCTATGCCTGACCTGCTGAAAGCACCTTCTCTATACTTAACCACCTCAACAACTCTAGGAAATAATTTATTATTCCTCTTCTGATTTCATATTTGCAGAAACTAAGATAGACTAGGAATGAGGCTCGTGACTGTCAACAACAGTATAGCTGGTCACCTGTGTCACAGGTAGCCAATGGAATGAAAACCAGTATTTCAAAAACAGGCATGGGGCAGGCAACCGGGAGATGCTTTCTGAATCTTGCCGCATCGGCCCACCTACTGCTGCCCTGATGTAGGGTCACTTTCCCCAACACGACCCCCTTGAAAAAAGGCTTTTGAAAAGTCTGAGCCAACGCCATGCAGATATCTTTGGATATTCAAAGAAGGAGCAGGAAAGAAAAGCAAAATATGCAAGAAAAAGAAAGTGTTTGTATTGAGTTGGCTAAAACAGCCACTCTACAAACTGCTTATCAGGTGTTTTTTTTTTTTTAAAAAAAAAAAAAAACACAGAAAACCTTCAGCGATTTTAGCTTTAAAAAAAAAAAATCTGTCTCCTCTCATTGGTAGGCTATTTCCATCTTCCTTTAACACCAAGTAACACCCTCGCCCTCTGGCTTGTGACTTTTTTTATAAGATGGCACAATAAATCAATCTAAGATGAGTGATCTCATCCTATGCTGGATGAGATCTTGCACGCTGAGCCTGCAGTTGTCCTGTGTCTTCAGAAATAGAAGTATGCCCAGGAGGGACGCAGGATACTATGGTTAATTAACTAATTTACTCAATCAAGGTTAACAGTGGTTTTAACTTTAATGAGACCATTACATTTTAATATGCAAATAACAGCCTGGTATCCTTAACACTCCCCACAATCCGAAACCACCTCCCCTCTTCTGCCCTCTGCACCTTCACTGATGAGGAAGCTAATCTGTGAACCCGAACGCCCGGCCGCCAACATCCACAACAAGTAAGACGCACATTTGGGGCCCATGATGGATACACCCCACGAAAGCTCCTGTCCTGCCTTCCAGTGGACCTTGCTGTAAACTCTCAGCACACACAGGGCTGGCCGTTCATCAGAAAAGCCCAAGATTAGGATCAACTGTGTTCTTTCTAGACATGAGTGGAATGGGGCTTTTGACACTGAGAATGGGTATAAGTAAGACATTCCCCAAAGAGAGAGACCACAGAACGCAGGCAAGAGGACACCGCAGCTGCCACTGTCCTGGGGAGCTCTCCCCTTGCATCCGGCCCCACCTTGGGTCTCGTTTCATTGGCCTCTGCGGAAGGCCAGCAAATTATTAATATACTGGCCTTCCAAGCTCTTATTGGAAACTTTTATTCTCCCAGATACAGTGCTTTGGAGATTAACTAGGAAAAGTTTTGCAAGACGGTGGAGGTAATGAATCACAAGTCTGCGAGGGTGAACCCGACACGCTGAAACCAAGTACAGCTGTCTTATATTTGCTCCGTGTGCAGTTTGCACCCCCTAATTTTGTCATCAATTTTCATCTTTTGTTTAAACATATTTGTCTTTTGGACAAGATAGGTCATATTTCATAGGTTTGATGAATTTTCTCCTTGGTCCGGTTTTATAGAGTTTGCACTTAATTAATTGCCCAACCTTTAATTCGACAGACTGTTTTTAATGGCTCCGTAGTTTCAAAAGCACATACACAGTGGAATTTCGAAAAAGTAATTGTTTTTGTGTCAGTTCCAAAGAAAGTCGCAATTATTAAAATGTGTAAATAATCTGTCAAGTGCGCAATGGGCAATAATTAGGAAGATATCAAATAAACCTTTAATGGATATTTTTTAATTTGGCGTTCAGCAGGAATATTTAAATAATGCAACCAAATATGGCATTTTTCTCCTCGGGACGACAGACGCCACGTTCTGATGTGCAAACGTACCTTTCCGTCGCACGGGTCATCATGGAGGTAAGGCTAATTAAAGATCCTCCACTTCTTAGCGGAGCAAAAAACGAGGGCCCCCACCCCCATCCCTCATCCAGGCAGACAGTACCAAGTCTGAAGCCCTGCCTATCAAAAAGCGTCACTCAGGCAACAAGGAACTTGTGTGTCTGGTAAAAGGCAGGCAGGAGAGGAGGACACAGAGGTCAGTTGTTCTCAGTTCTTTATCAATGTGATGGCGCTGGCCGTTTACAAGGACCTACCTGTTTCCCTAGCAACTTTGTGTGTGTGCAGGTGTGTTCTGTACATCACCCCCCACACACACTCTTGTTATGTTCAGACTGTCTTTTTGTACTGTGGACTCTTTCAAATGCATTCTTACAGTTGCACGGACCATTGTATAGAGAGGATTAAGAGGCAGGCGTTTGGAGGGAGGGACGTTAACTGAGTTTACTGTGGTTAAAAGAAACAAAACTTTAATCTTGCTGGGCGGTGCAGGCCTATAAACCCAGTACTTGGGAGGCTGAGACAGGAGGATTGTGGGTTCCAGGCCAGCCTCAACAACTTAGCAATATTCTCAGCAACTTAGCGAGAACCTGTTTCAAAATTAAAATTTAAAACCAGTCCTGCTAATGCCCGTTCTCCATTGCCTTAAAAACAGCGTTCTACAAAAGCCAGAAAATATCTTAACTAGAAAAATAACACGATAAGTACAAGGTGATCAGAGAGCAGAAAAGAAACCCGCCCATCTAGCGGCCCAGGGCGCCATCTTGGCTCACTGCACCCGACTCCAGAGACAAACGGGAAAGCCAAGGACCTGAAGAAAGCAGCTGCAGATCATCAGAATTGTAAGATATCCGTTCCTCCTGTGCAAATACCAGCTACAACTTCCAGCAGGGGCGGCCGAGCTCACCACGCCCTCCAGAGACCCAGACCAGCAATCAACAACACAGGCCAGTAAAATTTGAGATACTTTTTAAAGAATTCTGTATTGAACTGACCTGGTGTGGTGGTGTGGTGGTGTGGCGGCTGGCGCCATCTCAGGCCGCCAACCCAAACCGCGACTGCCGGCTCCTCAGCCCCAAGAATTCCGACAAGTAATCCAGGAACTTGAAGTGCAGGAGCAGAGTTCCAAATCTGAAGCAACCAACACCGGCTTCAGTGGCTCAGAAAAAGACCCAAAAGCCTGTGTGCGCACCAGAGGCCAGGCCCGCAGGAGCACTCTGTGCCCTCCAGAGACCGGCCGCAGGAGAACCGCGTTGACTTACTCGGCAGACGACCACCCAAAGCAGCCGCGGGGACCCCAGCGGGCTAAGATCTGGTGGCCCATCCCAGAGGTAGTCCAGTTAGAATCTCCAGCGACACAGGAAAGGCCCATAGCACCCAGGGTGCAGTACCTGCACAGAGCCACAGAAGGTTGCTCTGAGACTACATTGGACGCCCTCCACCCCTGCAGGTAGGGAGGCACAGACCCAGAACCGGAAGGGGCAGAGCCCAGGGCCGGAAAGCACAAAACTAGGGGCCTGAAAGCGCAAAACACAGAGCCCAGGGCAGAGCCCAGGGCAGAGTGCAGAGCCAGAGCCAGAGGGCACTGAGCCCAGGGCCAGAGGGCAGGGAGCTCAGGGCCTGAAGGCCCAGAGCACAGGGCCAGAAAGAACAGATTCCAGGGCCAGAGAATGCAGAGCACAAGGCTGGGAAGCACAGAGCCCAGGGTGGGAAAATGCAGAACCACGGAACTCATGCACAGTGACACATGACGCCCTGACTCCTGAGCATAAAGGAGGGGTATAAACACTCACAGGGTGGGTCCAAAAGCTGACCATAGGTTATGGAGCAAATGAGAGACACTGGAATATACTCCAGAATCTACCACAGTAAACAGACATACCGACATTATATGAGCCCGGGCTTTATATAGGTAAATTAGTAGGACTAAAATAGGAAAAAAGGAATTAAAATTATTCTTGTTTGCAAATGACATGATCCTATATCTAGAAGACCCAAAGAACTTAACCAAAAGACTACTGGAGCTGATTAACCAATTCAGCAAAGTTGCAAGATACAAAATCAACCTAAAGAAATCAGTTGCTTTTCTATATGCCAACAATGAATCCACAATGAAAGAAATAAAGAAAACTATTCCATTCACAATAACCTCAAAACCAATAAAATGCCTAGGAATAAACCTAACCAAAGACATAAAAGACTTCTACAATGGAAGCTATGAAACATTAAAGAAAGAAACTAAAGAAGACCTTGGAAGATGGAAAGATCTCCCTTGTTCATGGATAGGCAGAATAAATATCATCAAAATGGCCATTCTGCCAAAAGTGATCTACAGATTTAATGCAATTCCTATCAAAACACCAACGACATTCTTCATAGACCTAGAAAAATCAGTCATGAATTTATATGGAGAAAGAAAAGACCCAGAATAGCTAAAGCAATTCTCAGCAACAAGAACCATGCAGGAGGCATCACAATCTCTGACTTCAAATTTTACTACAGAACATTAGTAGTTAAAACATCATGGTATTGACACAACAACAGGCATACAGACCAACAGAACAGAATAGAAGATACAGAAACAAACCCACAGGCCTATAGTCAATTGATCTTTGACAAAGGGGCCAAGCTCATACACTGGAGAAAAGACAGCCTTTTCAACAAATGGTGCTGGGAGAACTGGCTATCCATTTGTAGAAAGATGGAACTAAATCCTTACCCCTCACCATGCAGAGGAATCAATTTGAGATGAATCAAAAACTTGGACCAGAGACTGTGAAGTTATTAGAGGAGGGCACAGGCTCAACACTCCAACATATAGGCACAGGCAGTAACTTCTCAACAAGACCTCCAAAGCACAGGAAATTAAAGCAAGAATTAACAAGTGGGATGGCATCAAACTAAAAAGTTTCTTCTCATCAAAGGAAACCAGCAAGAACCTAAAGAGGAAGCCTACGGAATGGGAGAAGATCTTTAGCAGCCACCACTCTGATAGAGGGCTAATATCCAGAATATAGAAAGAACTCAGAAGACTCTACACTAGCAAAACAAATAACCCAATCAAGAAATGGGCAACTGAACTGAATAGACACTTCACAAAAGAAGAGATACAAAGGGCCAATAGATACATTAAAAGATGCTCTTCATCACTGGCCATCAGGGAGATGCAAATCAAAACTACACTGAGATTCCATCTAACCCCAATCAGAGTGGCAAGCATAAAGAAATCAAACAACAACAAATGCCGGTGAGGATGTGGGGAAAGAGAAACTCTTATGCTGTTGGTGGGAGTGCAGACTAGTTCAGCCACTTTGGAGATCAGAGTGGAGATTCCTTACAAAACTGGGGATGGATCCACCATATGATCCAGCTCTACCACTCCTGGGTATCTTTCCAAAGGGGTTGAAATCAGAGAACTACAGTAACATATGCATACCTATGTTCATAGCAGCACAATTTGTATTAGCCAAAATATGGAACCAACCCAGGTCCCCATCAACAGATGAATGGATTGCAAAATTATGGGAAATACACACAATGGAATTCTACTCAGCAATAAAGAAAAAATCATGTCATTCACAAGAAGAATACTCGTTGTTGAGGGGAAAGGGGGAGTGGGGGAGGGCACACAGTCCTCTGTGAATGTATGCCATTGTCAATATGATACACACCATGGTGTGAGACTCTAGTGTGCCAATACAATAAAATTAAAAGGGCTGAGGGTGTGGCTCAGTGGTAGACCACGCCTGTATTTCATCCCCAGTACCACACACAAAAAAGTACAGTTCAATCTTTAAGCAGATTACAGGCAAAAATCAGGAGGGGGACAAGCTACCTTAGAGAAAACTTATTAAAGAAAACAGAAAGTATCCAGTTTCTAGAAATTGGAACCGGGGGTGATATCAAGAGATTCCTGAGATGGAATTCTGTCATTTCTTTCAAAGAATACTTAAGCGAAGCCGCCACACAGACCCAGTGCTGAGCTTTCCCCCGGTTTGACTTTGGGATTGTTTGGGAGCAGGAAAGTAAGATTCAATTTGTGTCTTGTTCTTCCTTCTTCTTTATTAGTGGCAGAAAAGGGGCATTTGGAAATAGGTCTTGCCAAGCGCACGCGCGCACATGTGCGCGCGCACGTGTGTGTGTGTGTGTGTGTGTGTGTGTGTGTGTGTAGTATACTGAGATGGGGCTTGAACCCAGGGGCAATCTACCTCCAAGCCACAGCCTCAGTCCTTTTCATTTTTTATTTTGAAACAGGGTCTGGCTAAGTTGCTGCAGGTCTCCCTAGTTTGCGGAAACTAGCCAACACCTCTTGTCTCCCAAAGCTGTAAGCCTCCGGCATCACCCTCCCAACCTAGGACTACAGGTGTACGTCACCACATCTGGCCCCAGGCACTGGTCTTTACTAGCTCATCCACAGTGTCTATTGAGCACGGTGAGCTACCAGGCATTGGGTTGGGTGTGCGGCAGCGTCCGCAAAATTTATCCGTAAAGAGGATGAGAGTAAATGTTTTAAGCTTTTGGGGACAGTGTTGCAACTGCTGAAGCCTGGCCTTATACATTACAGGGTAAAAGCAGCCCTCGGCAGCACAGAAGTGAACAGGCATGGTGGTGTTCAATAAAGTGATAGATAGATAGATAGATAGATAGATATAAAAATTTGGATTTCACAGAATTTTCATGTGTCACAGAATCTTGATTGTTTTCATTTAAAAATATAAAGTGTGGAGTCGGGTGTGGTGGTGCACCCCTATAATCTCAGAACTTGGGACGCTGAAACAGGAGGATCGTGGCTTTGAGGCCAGCCTCCGCAATTTAGCAAGGCTCTCGGAAACTTAGTGAAACCCTGAAGTGTATTTTAAAGAAGAAGTGTGTATAACTAAAAGAAGTGTGTGAAGTGTGTATAACTATAAAGCCAGGTATAGTGGCACATAACTAAAATCCCAATACTTGGGAGGCTGAGACAAGAATATCATAGGTTTGAATACAGCCTCAGCAACATAGTGAGACCCTGTTTCAAAATAAAAGAATAAAATAGGGCTGAGAGTGTAGCTTGGAGGTAGAATGCCTATGAGTTCCATCCCTAGTACCACACAAAAAAAGAAAGAAGCACATCTTAAATTGTGATCCAGGATCCAGGGTATAGACACATAACGTATCATGTTGAATTATATAGCCCATAAAAGAGTCATTCTTCCTACATGTGACACACTCTGGTATTTACAGGGTTTTTTTCTATTTCATTTTTTTAAAGAGCACTACTTTTGATCAGGCTTGGCAAACGTTTTCTGTAAAAGGCCAGGTAGCAGTTATTTCCCTCTTCAAGAGCCATGTGGTCTTCTTTTCAACGATTTGACTCTGCCTTTGTTCTTCATGTGAAAGCAGCTGTAGGTGAAACATAAACCAGCAAGCGAGGCTGGGCTCCAAAGCTATGTTACTGAAGGACACGAAAATTAGAATTTTATGTCATTTTCTTGTGTCACAAAATAAATCCCCCCACCCAATCATCTTAAAACGTAAAACCCATTCTTGGCATGCAGGCCACAGAACAGTACGTTGTGGGCCAGATTCGGCTCATGGGCCATAGCCTGCCAATCCCGGCTTTAGACCTGAAGTTTGTAAAACATTCTTTCGGGACATTTCTCAAAGGCACTTTGAAGGGAGATCTGTTTGGCGGAGACACAAATGGCGTTAATGGAGAGAGGGTATCTCTCCCTTCAAACGGGTTCATGAGACCCCAGAGCCAGCAAAGGTGTCTCCCATTCAGCAGAACTCAGAGCCTCTTTGAGGTGCCATATGACCTTATGACTTTGCATGGACCAGGGGGGGGGGGTATGATAATACATACTCCCCCCATGTGTGTGATCACCAGACTCGATTTGTGGCTCATCTCTGGGACTTGAATTCTGAGGATTACTTTTGGGACAGACTTTTGCAAAGCATGAGTCTGGGACACACGCCCCCCTCTTTCAAGGGACAGAGCGTGCTGGGTAGAGACCACAGTACTTACCAGTGGGCATTGGTTACTTTCCCAGCTAATGGACATATTCTACTGTGAGCACAAGACTACACGGAAGAAATGCTGAGCTCAATCTGTATTCCTGGGGAGTTTCCAGCAGGCTCAGAACTTAGTCGCAGGCCCAAAGTCAACAAGAGCAGACTCTCATGGTCTCCTTCCAACTGAAGACCCAGGTGGTGGTAAGCATCATAATGAGGTATACGGATGATGATACCGCAGGCATTTGTTTATCTTTGGTACTAGAGGTTAAACTCGGAGGCATCCTACCTCTAAGCTACACCCCCGGCCCTATTTTATTTTTTATTTGGAAACAGGGTCTTGCTGCATTGCTAAAGGACCCGCTAAATTGCTGAGGCTGACTCTGAACCTGCGATCCTCCTGTGTCAGCCTCCCAAGTACTGTCATTACAAGCATATACTACCATGCCTGGCTGCAAGCATTTCACAATGTTTTCAAAACATGGTGGATAGGATGCCACATCTAGGGTTCTGGTCTTCTTTAGAATTCCTGTCGTTTATACCAAAAGTCCTAGAAGTCATTGAGAAGGAGGAACATTTTTGAGTAAGATCTGGGAAGGGCTCATGGATGTGAGTTGTCAAGAGAATCTGGAGGTTGTGCAGTTTTGTGTGTGGGTGCAGGCATGTATGCACAGACATAAAACTGACTTTGAAAAGGGCATAGAACTTTAGAGCCTAAATTCTGGGCAAGAGGGGTTGAAGCCTTTTAGTAGTCACTAAATTGTCAATAGTCACTAAATTTCAATAGCCACTAAATTAAAAATCAACCAGTGAACCAATAGAATAACCCTCTAAGCCCTAACAGTATGAGAGACTGTTCCAAGTTAGAACTTTGAATTCAACCTCTTAATGGTAACCCCAGCACTAGCTCTCTGCTTTTAGAACTCTCCAAGGCCCATGATAAAGCCATTGAGACAAAAAAAAAAAAAAAAAAAAAGCCAACAAACCCCTTGGCGTTCATTTGAAATTAGCTCACAAATTTTGAGAAGAGCAGGGAGATTGTTTATATTCTGCCTGTCCCCAAAAACGACAAATTAAATAGCAAGTCTCTTTGTGATTCTGTTTACCCCAACAGAACTTTCACAAAGATAATCTTATTTCTTTAAAAAAAAAAATGACGTTAGCAGATGTAAAATGCAAAGTTATCAGAGTCACTAGGATGTAAATAAAAGAGGCCCGGTCAATTCAAGGTTGTAGTTTGAGAATTCATCACTATTGGACTCTATGAGGATTGAAAAAAGAATAAAAATCACCTCAGGTCATGGCAGTATTTCCAATTAGAAAACCAAAATAATAATAATAATAATAATAATAATAATAATAATAATAATGGCTTTGAAAGTCTGTGCTTCATATTTAAAACTCCCATCTCCTAGTGGCTGGGGATTAGATGTTCCACATAGTACCTGGAAATTTGTAAATATGAACGAGTAGGATTATGCTTACGGTCATGTGTTTATCTTCTACAATTTTGATAAAGGGCTGGGGGAGCTGATTACTCTGATTCCTGGCACTTGCCTGGCAGTGTAAATCAAGGAATCCATAGTCAGGCAGAAGCGCAGCTGACTTACAGGGTTGCAGCATGTCCAGAGACGCCCGGGTGCACCGTGGCCGGGTCCCAGTATCATTCGGCTCTCCATAGATCCTCCCGACGGCTTCCCCTCCAGCCCTTGGTCATGCCCCTGTCTTGTGATTCTACTTTGTATCATTTCTCATAACCAAAATTCGTCTGTGACAGTGTTACTGCCTGGGTCTCCACCATGGTGTTGGTCCCAGGAAAGAACAGCCATGCTTCTGTACCTGGGACCAGCAAAACACAGCCCACTGCCCAAATCTAGACCACTCCCCATTTTTATGTGGTCTGAGGGCCCAAAACACATTTTACATTGTGTGTGGGGGATGGGGTTACTAGGGACTAAATCTAAGGGCATTCTACCTCTGAGCTACACCCTTGGCCCTATTTTATATTTTATTTGGGAATACGGTCTCACTATGTTGCTGAGGCTGTACTCAAACCTACGATCCTCCTGTCTCAGCCTCCCAAGTATTGGGATTATAGTTATGTGCCACAACACCTGGCTTTTAAAATACACTTCTTAATGTGATCATAGCCCCCAAAAAATTGTTTTACTGGTTCTAGGAGCAGATTAGAACCTGCCTATGACTTATGGCCACAACCCAAGAAAGTCTGCAGAAGGCAGCGGGATGGTGAGCTCCGGAGAGAAGAATGGAAAGAAGCCTGATGGGTGAATCGACATACTCTATTCTAATCCCACTACTTGGGAGGTTGAGACAGGGGGATCACAGGTCCAAAGCTAGCCTCAGAAACTTAGTAAGACCTCGTTTCAAACATAAAGAAAATAAGGCTGGTGATATAGCTCAGAGGTAGAACACCCCTGGGTTCAATCCCAGTACCATAAACGAATACATGAAGTACTGGTACTCTCACCTTGAGAGGACTCATCAAAGATTACTTAGCATTGATGTGAAATATTGCTGTTTGTTTAGAGGGCTCCTTTCCTAAAATAACTTTCCATATGCCCATCTATCCTGATGTCATCAAATTTGAGAAAAAGTGGGGGTTTTTGCAGCAATATATAGGTGGCCCAAGTAAAATTTCCCCGGTGCTAATTATCATAATGGAATAATAGAAATTATTGTAATAATAACTACAACAATATGTATTCAGCACTTATCAGCAAGGATTGTACTAAACCCATTCATTTTATTCAGTCCTCAAAACAGGCCTATTATGTAGGGATACCACATTTCCAGTCCAAAAAAAAAAACAGTGGCACAAAGAATAAAGACACCCAGGGCGTAGGGTGAGCTGGAGTGAGAGGTCAGGGCACAGGAGCCCCACATCTGCCCTCGGGACCATTTCCCTATTTTCTCAGCACCCAAATGTCTCATCAATTCGTGTCTACAAGAGAAAACTGAGCCTGCTGAGTACTAAGGCCACAGAAAATGGTTTTTTTTATGGAAATTTGCCTAGGGAGATAATATGACAACCGCCAAAGTAACAAAGTACACACGGCCACACACGCACACCTTGCTATGGTAGAAGCGTGACTCTACCTGGATCCGCTGCCCTCAGATTTTCAGACATAGACATAACTCAAATGACCCACTTCGCCTGGTGCCCAGCCCGAGATGTTCATAAACATCTTGTGCCTGCCGCTTTGCCCGGCTCCTGCCACACGCTGCCCAGTGAAAGCTACAGCCTTTCTAACATGATTCATCAGAAAAAAAAAAAAATCAAGGGAGAAATCAGCGCGATCTGATATACAGAGGACTTTGGAAGGAGGGGCCCGAGGCGCCAGGACCCAGCGGGTCTCAGCCCGCCACGTCCGTGAACTGGGGAGTCGGGCAGGTCACTGAATCATGCCCTGGAAGCCCCACACATCCATCCAGACTCGAGGCAGCAGAGCCGGTGTGCCTGCGATGGAAGTCTCAGGAATTCAGAGGAGGCTGTAATTCTTTATAAAACATACACTAAGTGGTTTTGTTGACTCTGACATGACATTTGCAGGGTGGCTGGGAAAACCAGACCATTTGTTACACGGAGACGCGATCAATAGACCGTGTGCGGGGAGAGGAGCAGTGTAAAAATAAAACAAAACAACCCCCCCCCAAATTTAATTGAGTAGAGGGCGAATCATTTCAGACTTTACACATCTCCCATTTTATGATTAAAATTCAAAAAGGAGGAGAGGGGGAAAAAAATTCTCGGCAATAAGGCACAGCACCGGGAGCCCATGTTTCTTCTCCGATGCCATTTGAAGAAGAAAAGAAAATGTTTTTGTCTCATTAGACAAACAAAAAATCAAAAATATGAGGAAAGGGTCAATTGCTTTTTATTCATTCTCTCTCTCTCTCCCTCTCTCTCTCTCTCTCTCTCTCTCTCTCTCTCTCTCTCTCTCTCTCTCTCTCTCCTTAGTGACTGTCCTTAGTATCAGCCTGACAGCAGTCTGAAAAATTAACACATCACTAGGACTTACCATGTGAGATTTAACTTTTGATAAACAACTAAGTGGGTGACTGCTGTGCTAGCTATTTTTAATCCACCTTGTGAGTGTGGTTTTTTTTATTGCTTTATACAGCATATCTGATTCTCTCTAAAGCACCAGCTAAAAAATCTATCCAGCTGTCATTTGGTGCCCGGCGACATCTATCATCCTGCCGCCTGGCAGGTCTAGTCTATGAGGCAGAGGGGAGAGGAGACAGGAGGCAGAGTCAAGGACTGTCACATGGGCGGAGAGAAAAAAAACCTGTCACAATTATTTATGAGTCTTGCTGGGGCGCATAATAGGACACATAAGCCTCTGTTTCGGCTTCAAGCACCCTCAAGTCGCCGCCGCCTTGTCGAAGCCGGTGCGACACTCTGCTCACACATACCATTTCCTGAACAATGCCCGCGTTGGGGGAGCGACAGTGACAGATGCCGGGCTTGGCGGCCGGAGCTCTGTGGACTGCTGCAAGCGAGAGTGCGGTGGCCGCCGTGCGAGGGCCCGTGCCCGCCTCCCCAGCGCCTTCCTGCCTAGAGAAAGATGGCCCTCCTCCTCTCCCTGCTTCTGTGCACTCCACTGCAGGGGACACATGTTTACAGAGAACACGAAATGGAGCCTCCCAGCCCTATTTCATTACACGAAGCCATCTTTTCTCTTCTTCCTCCTCCTCTTCTTCCTCCTCCTTTTCCTCCTCTCTTCCTTCTCTTCCTCCTCCTCCTTTTCTTCCTCTTCCTCCTCCTTTTCTTCTTCCTCTTCCTCCTCCTCCTTCTTCTTCCTCCTCTTCCTCTTCCTTCTACTCCTTCTCTTCCTCCTTCTCTTCTCTTCCTCTTCTTCCTCCTCTTCTTCCTTCTTCTCTTCCTCCTCCTCCTTTTCTTCCTCTTCCTCCTCCTTTCTCTTTCTTCTCTTCTTCTTCTCCTCCTCATCCTCCTTCTTTCTCCTCTTCGTGTGTGTGTGTATGTGTGTGTGTGTGTGTGTGTGTTAGTTACTGGGGATGGAGCCCAGGACCATTTCATCTCTGAGCTACACCCCCAGCCTTATTTGAAACAGGCTCTCACTAGGATACTGAGAATCTCGCTAAGTTGCTGAGACTGGTCTCAGGTGCACGAGCTCCCTGCCTCAGCCTACAGGTACTGCAGGAAGCCCATCTCTATCCTACCCACGGGGGAATGGGCTTCTGAATTTGCTCTCATGCCTGCTAAGTATCCATGTTTCTGAGCAGTTGGTTCAATTAACTTTCTGCCTCTGAATGTGTTTGTAAAAGGACGTGCTGGGTTAGGTGGTCATTTGGGCCAGTTCTGGGATTCTTGTCCTGCTACATGCAAGGCCATTTAGTTTTAGTCGCCGCTGAAGGGCCTGATCTTGGCTCTTTAGGAACTTAAAAGAAACCCCATGGACAGTCCCTCTCCCTGACAGACAACAGCAAACAGAAGCTCTGAGCTCTCAACAGTTAAGATAATTAAACAGAAAATGGAAGTCCGGTCCGATAAGTGACTCGCGCACACTTTACGGCTCTGGCGTGGCCTGACATTAACCTAGGTAGCAACACGGAGACCTCAGGCACCTGCCCAGACTCCACTGACGAGAAATGGCCAAGACCCTAATTAAAGATAATAGGGGCAGGATGGCCCGTGCGCACCCGGGGAGCCAAATCGGAAATTAATATGAGGAAGGAGAAAATCAGTGAATAAAAGTGCTCGGGAGCATTGAAATCACTCTTATAATCTGTTTCAAATTTATTAAACCCAACGCCAGTCACCTTAGTTTAGAAATATCCCAGGAGGCCATGATAACAAAGAGAAAAGACTCTGGTTTCAGGAGGTAAGTCCACCCTCTCCACAACACACGTGAACTTGGGATGTAGTTACTACCAAATGATACTATACTGTCGGTGCAATTCTGCACATCATTGTATTAAACCTAAAGGGCTTCTGTATTTTGGAGGGCACTGGGGATGGGACTCAGGGGTGCTCAACCCCTGAGATAGACCCTCAGACCTTTTCTATTTTACCTATTTTGCAACAGGCTCTCGCTAAGTTGCTGAGGTTGGCCTCAAACCTGAAATCCCTCTGATTTTAAGAAATGAGGAAATCAGGTTGTATGGTCACACACAACTGTAAACCCAGTGCTTGGGAGACTGAGACAGGGAGATGGCCAACTCAAGGCCAGGTTCAGAAACTTAGTAAGACCCTGTTTCCAAATAAAATATCAGTTGGGCTAGGGGTATAACTCAGAGGTAGAATGTCCCTGGGTTCAGTCCCCAGAAAGCACCACAAGAAGGAAGGAAGGAAGGAAGGAAGGAAGGAAGGAAGGAAGGAAGGAAGGAAGGAAGGAAGGATTCTGATAGGCGATCCCTCAACATCTACCCCTGCCTGAGGCTCATTTACCTGTGTTACATCCTCTGGTCTCCGCTTTCTCCCTCCCATGCAATTTCCACCTCCTGAGATATTGCAAAGTTGAATTCCATGGTCGGCCTTGTGCCTGCCTAGGTCTGGTCTTCAAAATACCCACATTTCTTAATATGTTGAAGCTAATATCTTTAGCCTGAACATGGCTTCTCCAGGTCACTAAAGATGTCATCCATTCCTCTCTTCTTCTCAGCCCTCACCCATTTATGTCCCCCGTTTGGCCTCTGGAGACATTTGAGTTTGCAGACCTCTCTCTCTTCCTTCCCGTTGTTTTCCCATGACCCTTTCATATAGAGCACAAGGAGGTAGCGCTTGCCACCAGACAGGTATGCATGCACAACCACACAAGAGCTTTTCACCTTCCCAAACAGATGACCTCTGCTATAGCACAACATAAAATGTCCCCTAAAGACCTCGTTTATTAGCACTCAGGGTTGACATGGTTGAGTCATGAGGGGTGTAATCCCAGAAGTGGATAAATCCCTCATGATGAATTCATCTGGGCTGTGGCCTAGGTAGGTCAGTGTGCCTGGAAGGAGTGGACCCCCGGGAGGGCAGCTTCCTCCTTCGGCTCAACTGTCCAACTTAACTCGGGATGCAAGAGATCCTTTCACTCGAAAGCATGCAACTTTCATCCTCATAAACTCAATTCTTCAACAGATATTCACTGAGCACCTGTGGGCCAGGGGAGTGACGGAGAGGTGAACGAGAACACAGTTTCAGCCTGGATGACCTTTTCTCTGTGATGGTGTTTTGGTTATGGCGATGAGCCATGCGTGGCCAAGCATATGCGGGGAGTAACTGTCAGATCACCGAACACAGGTACGTGACCCTGTCTTGGGGCTTAGAGAAGATCTCTCTTGGCAAGTGACAGTGAGGCTTGGTCCTTGAAGATAAGTAGTAGTCCTCCAGGTTGGTGACTTGAGTGAATTATGTAGCTTCCCTGCTGTGAGGACTGAATGAGCCACTGTAGGGGAAGGAGAGCCACGTGAACTACAAAAGAGCGAGTTGGTAATGTTTGAAAAAAGAAATAATGGTATACCCTAAGTGTCACTAAAGTACAGACCGAAGGCAATGGAGTCAGACAGAGACGGATTCAAAATCTGACCCCTCACTCCCAATGGCAGTTGGACCATTCCTCAATCAATTCTTCTCAATCCCAGCTTCTTCACTATTAACCTCAAGGTGATAATATCTGATTAATTAAATAAAATTACACAGATAAAACTACTTTTACTAGCATATATCTACCAGTGTTCAGGGAATTAATTCATTTTTAATTGTCCTGCATCTGGCATCCAGAAAAATGGGAGGCGAGGGATAAAAAAAAAAAAGTGTTAGGGTTAGATACAGGCGTCCCCTGAAGAGTTCGGGTACCTTTAGGTACCCGATGTAATTGAGTCACGAAGGTTGTAATCTCATCAGTGTGTAAATCCTCTGTCATGGATCTACTGGGCGGTAACCTAGACTGCTTAGGTGTGTCTTTGAGTCTCCGTGCTGCTTGCTCTCTTGCTGCTGGTCTCCACGGTGTAGCGCAGATCCCTCGCTCTCTCCCTCTTCCTGCTTCCTGGCACCATGCCCTGAGCTCTGCAGACCCAACCTAATGTGGACTGAACCCAGAATCTCCATACACCGTGAGCAAATAAATCTTTCTTCCTCTGAATTGCATGGTCGGTTGTTTTGGGATTTTAGCAGTGAGAATGGTGACCAATGCAAGAATATAATGGAGACTCACCTACGGAAAACCTTTCAGACTTTCATCATAAGGTGGAAAGTAATGCCTTGTTTTTGAATGACACCCTGTGAGTCAGCAAACACTTCCGCACTCATGATCTCCCTCACTCCTGTGATGACCTGGCTGAAAAAAAAAAAAAGGTGCCTCGGTCCCCATGAATAATAAATAAGAACCCATAATTCCAAAAGCAAGCGGTCTACTCACAACTTTTCAATTGCTGGAGACAGGTCTCGACATTGGGAAATCTGGGTCCTAACACGTTGCTGTTCGACCATAACATACTCAACTGTCCAAGGTACTGGTAATTCCAGGGTTTGCAAAACCCTTGTTATGTGGTAGGAACTGCAACACTTTATCCACAACCAGAGTCAGCAATCTGTGGCCCAAAGACCAAATCCAGCCCCTGCCTTTGCAAATGAGGTGATATTGACACATGGCATCATCTGAGGCCGCTTCTGTGCTACTGCAGCAGAGTAGGCATGACATGGGAAATATTAATTAACTGGCCTTTTATGAAGAAGGTTGTGATTTTAATCTGTACCACGTATAATATGAAAACATCAGCATGTGCACTGCCAAACCCAGAGAGAAATGGGTTGGTCCCAGAACTACCCTGCCTCTTGCAAATGGCAAAGTACCCTGATGGCTTTATATACCCTACTTTTTCAAAGGGTCCTCGGATTGGTTTTTAATGATATTAAGAAATTATTCTCTTAGCTGGGCATGGTGGTTCACAATCATAATCTCGGCATTTGGGAGGCTGAGACAAGAGGATTGTGGTTCGAGGACAGCCTCAGCTACTACTTGGTGAGGCCCTTTGAAACTCAGAGAGACCCTGTTTCAAAATAAAGAATAAAAAATCGGGCTGGTGGTGTAGCCCCTGGTTCCATCCCTAGTCCTGAAAAAAGAGAGAAAAATTATTCTCAATTTCTGATAAAAATATTTAAAGTCTATAAAGATATAATATTGAATAATCTGTAATAAAAAATACACAGTGCCTGAATTTTTCTTTAAAATATACCACAAAACACAGAAAGTTTAGAGGGAAGGTGGAATTAGTGAATCAAGATGAAATGAAAGTAGCAAAATATTATTTATTGTGGAAGCTAGGTGATAAGCTACAAGAGAGTAGCCTACTTTCATCATTACTTCCGTATGTTTGATAATTTCCTTAACAAAAAGTTTTATTTAAACAGGATGTATATATGTATATAAACATATACACATACATATATATATGCAAATATATGATGTGTGTGTGTGTGTGTGTGTGTGTGTGTGTGTGTGTGTGTGTGTGTGTTACTGGGTATTGAACCCAAAGACACTCTACCTCTGAGCTACACCCCTAGCCCCATTTTGGTTATTTTGGGGGAGGGGGTTGTTTGTTTGTTGTTGTTTTGGGTTTTGCTTTTTTTTTTTTAAACAATGTCTCACTAAATAGCTGACAGTCTCACTAAGTTGCTGAGGCTGGTCTCAAACCTGCAATCCTCCTGTCTCAGTCTCCCAAGTACTGGGATGACAGATGGTCACCACAGGACCCAGAATCAGGATCTTTTTTTTAAGTATTTCATTAATTCTTTAATGAACCTCACCTGACTGTAACATGCACATCTGTATGTTGCAGAAAATATGCATTATCTGAAAACACGGCCCAAATGACCAACCCTGCCATTTGTTTTCCGAGAAAATGAAAGACCCAGCGTGACTTTCCACGAAGAAAGAGTCGTCCTCTATCTGACACGCTCTCTCTTTCCAACCACCAACCTGCTTTCTGCTCGTACATTTGTACATTTTTAACATGATATTAAATATTTAAAGAGTCATTTAGGGAACGAAAGTTCAGTGTGGTTTAATGCCCTCTAACTACAAAATCATGTTTCTCTAGTGGAACTTTCTCATCAAAAGAGACAAAAAAAAACTTTGGCGTGTATGTTTAAGATTTCATTCTATCAGACTCAAGAGGTTCTGGCTAGAGAGGGTTAGGCTTGTGATGTTCTTCAGCGGAATTAGATTCCAGAGGGAGTTGCAAGTTCTTATTTATAAGTATGAGGGTCTGCACTTTTATGTTATTTTAATGTTGTTGGTTGATTTTATCGGTATTATCTTAGGATTGAAAGTTTCCTCGTTTTTTTTTTCAGCATGGAAAATTCGATGGCAACATCATTTAAGGAAACTGAATGAGATGAAAACTTTCAGATCATCATCACTATCAATCTTTTCCATCATCTCTACCATTATCTTTCCTCTATCATTTATACACAGTTAAGAATTTTCCAAGAAAATTCTGTTCTTCCTCACAACTCCAAGAGATAGATTATCAGACTTGTATCCAATGCAAATTCAACCAGCTGAACTAAGCCAAAAAAAAAAAAAAAAGTGAGCAATAAAAATGGCTCTCTAAGCCGGGCGAGATGATGCATGCCTATACTCCTGGTACTTGGGAGCTGAGACTGCGGGATCACAGGTTCAAGGACAGCCTCATCAAATAGTGAGACTCCCAGCAAACTAGCAAGACCCTGCTTTAAAATAAAAAGTGAAAAGAGCTGGGAGAGCAGTTCAGAGGTACAACGCCCTTGGGTTCAATCCCTAGTAACACACACACACACACACACACACACACACACACACACACACCTAGCTAATGGCATATCTAATATATTATAAAATTATCATTTTTTTCAGTACTGGGGATGGAACCCAGGGGCGTTCTACCTCTGAGCTATACCCCCAATATTCTTTATTTTGAAATAGGGTCTCACTAAGTTGTAGAGGGCCTCACTAAGTAGCTGAGGCTGGCTGCGAACCCAGAATCCTCCTGTTTCAGCCTCCCAATGCTGGGATTACAAGCATGCGCCACCACGCCTGGTTTAAATTATGTTTTGCATATGTGCTCTTTGTTTTATAGTGTACACTATCATATGCATTACCATGCATTTATAAATAAATGCCTATACTGTATAATCATATACATAGAATTATGAGTGCTCTATTTTACGGTGACATAAGGATGGTCACGTGACAGTATTAAATATGTCCAATTTACATCTTAGAGGTTAATTTAGAAGATACATTCTGCATAGGTTGTGACTCTATTATTTTATTATATCTATTTTATAGATAGGAAATAGGAAAGTGGGATATTTATTTATTTATTTATTTATTTATTTATTTATTTTGGTGGTACTGGGGTTCCTGGAAGCCCCTTCTACCTCTGGGCTACACTCCCAGACCTATTTTTACATTTTTATTTGGAAATAGGGTCTCCTAAGCCAGCGCGCGCAGCTGGCTTTGAACCTGCGCCATCCTCCTGTCTCTGCCTCCCAAGCGCGGGGATGACAAGCGTGCGCCACCACGCCCGGCAGGAAAGTGGGATTAAAGAGTTAAGTTGCCCATATGAATCTCAGACACACAAATGGAACAACTCTAAAGAGTTCTCAATCGTATTTGGACACAAAGCTTCCCTCTCCTACGAGAATAATTCATACTGCTCAAGTACTGGCTAGAGAGGGTGGGGGAGGACAGAGAGACAGAGGCAGAGAACTAAAATAGGACTTAACTCCTTGTTTTCAACTAGCAGACAATGGGGTTGGAGGGGAAGACGGGGGAGTCCTCTAAAGTGAAATCTGAACGGTGGCATCTCATGAGTGACACATCTGGGCTCTCTTTTCTGTGCTCTTGGCAGAGATTTTAAAGAACACTTCTAAAGAAGCATCCTAGACTCTAGCCAGCACCAAAACAAAACCCATTAAGAGCATAACTGCGTCGCTCCCGGACCCTTCTCAGCTTCTGCGCAGAAGCCAACCTGCTGTCCCTCCAGCTCCTGGGCTACAGGTGACTTGTCTTTTTTTTTGTGGCACTACAGAAAATTGTCCCACGAGCACGATGGGAAATGGAGGCACTAAAGCCTGGTCAACAGAACAGGAGAGTCTGCTGAGAGGTTTAACATACCTCTAAGAAGAGGTAGCCTTGGATAGATAAACAGAAACTTCAGTGGAGTGATGGAGGGGGTTAGAGGAGGAAGGAGAAGGAATAGAGAGGTCCAGAAGGTGACAGCTAGAATAATGCTGTGTATGCATGTTAAACTACCAACAGCAATCTCAAAGACATTAAGGGGGAAGGGGAGGAGGGAGGGCGGGGCCCGGAGGGAAACCCTCCAGGAGCTATGCGCATGTACGTTCCTACTGCGTTATAGACCTCAGTACAATGCGAAAGAACAATGCATAGATTACATAGGTAGATGATAGACAAATCGAAGGAAGAAGAAAGGAAGGAAGGAAGGAAGGAAGGGAGGGAGGAAGGAAGGAAGGAAGGAAGGAGAAAGAAGGAAACGAAGGAAGGAAGGAAGGAAGGAAGGAAGGAGAAAGAAGGAAAAGAAGAAAGGAAGGAAGGAGGAAGGAAGAAAGGAAAAAAGCAAGGTCCGCATGGGTAGGGCGCCCAGCGTTCTCCAGATCCATTTTGCTGGAATCATGTGTCTCACTCCGCATCTGTGGAATCAGGGCACGGGCAGGGAGAGCTGTGCTAAGAGCTGCCGCTGGGCCGGGCGCCAGATAAGCAGAGATCCTCAAGCAGGGCTGAAGCAGAATCTCCCCTAATGGCCGTCTTGCTGCTGCAGCACTTTCAAAACTCTCCCAAGGCTGCTCCTTCTCCAAGTTCCCGCGAAGCCCTCAAGCCCGCGGTCCCCTCCCTGAAACCATGCACCAAATACCGGGAGGTGTTAGAGTTCTCGACTCTTCTCCGCCCAAATATCAATCCCGTTGTTACTTATAGATGGGAAGTTCAAACAGAATGAAAATGTGGGGAGAGCTCGAAAATCCATCTTTAGGGAAACGGAGGGACAAACGCCATCATGACAGACCTGAGGTGGCCTCACTGTGGATCTGATTTGTATCCCCTGGTGACCAGCGAGGTCGAGCACCTGTTTATTTACCCGTTGGTCCATTTCAATGTCTTTCTTGGACTAATATTTACTTGGGTCTTTTAGCCTTTGTGTGTGTGTGTGTGTGTGTGTGTGTGTGTGTGTGTGTGTGTGTGTGGTACTGGGGATGGAACCCAGGGGCATTGTACCTCTGAGCTACACCCCCCAGCCCTATTTTTTGGTCTTTTTATTTTTGAAACAGGGTCTCGCTGAGTTGCAAAGGGCCTCACTACTGCAATCCTCCGGTCTCCACCTCCAGAATATTGGGATTACAAGCTGGTGTCACCACACCTGCCTTAGCCATTTTTTAATTGACTCCTCTTCCTCCTCCTCCTCTTCCTCCTCCTCTTCTTCCTACTCCTCCTCTTCCTCCTCCTCTTCTTCCTTCTCCTCCTCTTCTTCCTTCTCCTCCTCTTCTTCCTCCTCCTCCTCTTCCTCTTCCTACTCCTCTTCCTCCTCCTCTTCCTCCTCCTCTTCCTCTTCCTCCTCCTCTTCCTCCTCCTCCTCCTCTTCCTTCTCCTCTTCTTCCTCCTCCTCTTCCTTCTTCTCTTCTTCCTTCTCCTCTTCCTCCTCCTCTTCCTCTTCCTACTCCTCTTCCTCCTCCTCCTCCTCTTCTTCATCCTCTTCTTCCTCCTCCTCTTCCTCCTCCTCCTCCTTCTCCTCCTCCTCCTCGTCTTTCCTCCTCCTCCTCTTCTTCCTCCTCCTCTTCCTCCACTTCCTACTCTTCTTCCTTCTCCTCCTCCTCCCGCCCTCCTCCTCCTGTTGAGTTCCACAAGTTCCTTAAGATATTTCAGATATTACCTCATCAGACATTAGGCTCAAAACATTTTCTCCTAATCTGTAGCTATGTTTTTTTTATTTTAAAAAATGAGTCAAGCACATGGAAACAGAGCACAAGACAGTTCTTTAGGGATGGAGTCAGAGGTCAGGGGATGGGAAGATGTCGTCAAAAGGTACAAAGCCGCGGTTGTGTGGGATAAGTCTAGAGACAGACTGCGGCGTGAAGACCCTGGTTGTCTCCACTGCACTGTGTCGGGCAGTTTGTCCGGAGCGCCTGTGATCTTCCTGTTTCTGCCTCCCAAGTGCTGAGCTCACAAGCCGGCACCACCGCACCTGACTTGCCCAAGCGCTTCCTAACTGACCATTCTGCCTCATTTCCTGCATGGAGTTTACCACTGTCTGGAATCGCCTTGTGGATGTATCTGCTTCCATTTTAAATTTGCCACTCGATAAATACAGGCAGGCAGGCAGAAGAAAGAAAAAGAGAGGGGGAGAGATGGAGGATGGAATTATAAGCTGTGTGTGGGTTCTGGTTGATAGCTGATTAAATTGTATCAGGTCAAAGAGCCATTAGAACACATATTGTCCTTCTTGCATTTAGGTATATAAAGTCTCTTCACGTGCTCTTGACGGTGAACCCCTTTGCATTATTTCAAGCACATAAAAAAGAAAAACATCTTCTTCACTGGGGAAGTTTTAAGGACTACTCCAGTAGCCAGTAGGTTTTCCAACTTTTGCTCCTCATTCAACCCTGTCTTCACACAGCACCTTGTGCAAAGGCCAATGACTGAAGCAGACCCCCGGGAGCTGTGATGGCCTTGGACAGAGCCCTGATGAAGAAGGAGCCCCCGATGAAGGCTGCTCAGCATGGCTGGCCGGGCCTGGACGTCCAATGGCTCAGCCACCCTGCCGTCCCTCAATCCTGGCAGTGCATTCTTCAGGAACACTCAGGAAAACATCGAAACACTGAAATTTAGAACTTCACTCTCAAAACACACACACACACACACACACACACAAGCTTTAGTGAAAATCGCTACATCAGCAGTTCAGCATTCGGCTTCCATTTTATCCCAAATGATTATGATTTGATTATGAGTCCACTCGACTGCGTGGCTGCGCCGTGCTTCTTTCTAATTGGCTAACTGGAGGTCTGAGCACCAGGACCGCGCATTTCAGCCATCAGTTCTGTGTGATCTCTCTGGGTCGTACCCTGCAACTACTGAAGAACTGACTTTTTCAAACTTTTATGCAAATTGCATGTATAGTAATCCGCGGTATGCTTCGGCATTTGTCGTTCTTCAATTTGAGGAAATGCTGATTGAAAACGTAATTTAACAAATTATCCAGTCAAGCATGAGAAGGACAAAATTCTTCCTCCTATAAAATTTTCAGAAACGTTTGGACAAGGGCAGCCATAGTTCAGTGAAATTTGCCGCAAAACAATCTCTAGCTAGCCTGCCCTCCTCCTCTCCCAAATAGACTGCTCGGAAATTTGAACGCCCGGGCACGCAGACTGTCCATTAAAGAGACTCCATCTCATGCAATCTTTAACAAACTTTTCTGAAACTACAATTATTTCCTCAAAGCCCACAGCATGAATTTTTTAAAATGAATCTGACGCCATTAAAAAATGATGGATTGACAGCCCTGGAGACCGAAGTCTTCCCTTTGACCACAGCCCGGGTGTGGCAGAGACAGGGACATTCAGAGGCAGAGAGACAGCGTCCCTGCTTCCTGCGCCACCCCCCTCGGCTCACAGAGGCCTCTGGGGAAGGGCAGGGCCTGTCCGGGTGCGCCTAGGAGTAAGACGCAGCGTCCCAGCATCTTAGAGGCTGGCCCTGCTGGGTGCAGCTTCTTATCACCATGACCGAAAAACTGCATTTCTCTCAGGACACAGAATGTCTTTCCGACACTGATGCCTCCGTGTTCTCTCTCTCTCTCTCTCTCTCTCTCTCTCTCTCTCTCTCTCTCTCTCTCTCTCTCTCTCCCCTTCTCTCTCCCTCCCTCCCTCCCTCCCTCCCTCCCTCCCTCTCTCCTTCTCTCTCTCTCTTTCTCTCTCTCCCTCCCTCCCTCTCTCCTTCTCTCTCTCTTTCCCTCCCTCCTTACCTCCCCCCCTCTCTCTCCCTCCCTCCCTCTCTCCTTCTCTCTCTCCCTCTCTCCCCCCTCTCTCCCCCTATGCGAGATTAAAAGCAATCCTGCCCAGAGCTCCATGCCAGTCCAATGGCCTCTCACCCAATAGCAAAATTTCCTACAGAGGTGGAGACGCACTGAATTCACATCAGCTACACCATTTCCTAGGAGGGAAAATGCTGGAACCAAACCTACACGGGTTTGGTTCCTTTTTGGTGTTGAACGCAGGGGCATTCTACCTCCCAGTTATACCTGCAGATTTTATTTACTCATTCATTCATTCATTCATTCATTCATTCATTCATTATTTTGAAACAACACAGAGGCCCCGGTCCCACCCCTCATTCTGTCCGGCTCTCTCTGTGCATGGTCACATCTCTGTAAAATGATCCTAAATTTGGAATTATCCTAAGTTGCTGAGGCTGTCCTCAAATCTGACATTCTTTGGTCTCAGCTGCCCAAGTACTAGGGTTACGGGGTGCAGCCCCATCAACAGATGAAATGGGTCTAAGTTTGATGAGGGCCTAAGTTGCTGAGGCTGTCTTTGAACCTGCGGCCTTCCTGTCTCCGCCTCCCAAGGTTTAGGATTGCAGGCGTGCACCCCCATGCCACGCAAAGCCTTGGGCTTTCTACTGGAAATGCCTGTTTCTAATCCCAAGTACTGTAGATGGCGAAATCACGTGTGTAACAGATCACACCTCCCAACAGGTAGAGAGGAACCGTCTACACCAGGGCTTCTCAGCCTCAGCTTGGATGTTATCGGGTAAAGAACTCTTTGCTGTCGGAACTGTTCCAGGCACTGGACAGCACCCCAGCCTCCTAAGTACCGGCGACCTTCCCAGTGAATGTGGCCAAAAATATCCCCAGAAATTGTCACAGGTCCCCTGGGGGCTGAAATCATCCACAGCTGAACATCTATTCTCCATATCTGGGCCCAAAATTCATTCATTCATTCATTCATTCTCTCTCTCTCTCTCTCTCTCTCTCTCTCTCTCTCTCTCTCCTCTCCCCCCCCCTTCCAGGAGAATCGTAATTTTGCAAATTTCTGATTTTCTTTTACACTTTCCTCTTCTTTTACCCCCAGCCCTGGATGGATATGCAGCACTTTGCAGGCGCGATCGTACACAAGGTGAGCCCTGCAGAACGCAGTTGCCAGCTCTGCCCTGCGGTGGGGTATCTTCCTGTTTCACAGCTGATGAATTACGTTCCTGCTCCTAGAGTGGCCGGCGGGAGCAGACCTGATGCGCGCCACATTCTCTGGTTTGTGGGACCTGATTTACGACCCCCCCCCAGATACTGGATTTTAATTTGTTATATATGTCTATTAAGCTCTGCCTTCCTCCTCCCCTTTCTTGGGATGAAAAGCAGATTATTTAGTGTACAATCTAGAAATCTGCCAGTTATTAAATTTTCCTTTTCGTTTAGTTTTGAAGTTTTTATGCCTCTGGCGCTTATTTACATGCTGTAGACATTAAACAAAGTGTAATCCAGAGTACTCGAAAGGTTCAAAAAATGATGAAGCTCGCTTCCCCTGGCTTCAAAGCAGAGTCTCTCTGCTTCGGAGAAGACATTTAGAGCACTGGTCCAGGGCTCAAAGATACGTCAGGGCCATGCCCGAGACACAGGGAGAAGAAAGTGTCCCACACAGAAGTCAGCCAGTGCACTGACCTCGCCCCACCACGCCTCTCCTCTGCTTTTATTTATTTTTGTTTGTTTGTTTTTGTGGGTCTGGGGATGGAACCCAGGGGCATTTGACCTCCGAGCTACACCCTCTGCCCTATTTTTATTCTTTATTTTATTTTTTATTCTTTATTTATTCTGCAGGGTCTCACTAAGTTGCAGAGGGCCTAAGTAGCTGAGGCTGGCTGTGAACCACGATCCCCCGGTCTCAGCCTCCCGAATGTTGGCCTGGGATTACAAGTGTGCGCCACCACTCCCGGCTTGCTTTTGTTTTTAATTCTTAGAGAGGCCCTACTCTCATACTTGGGGATATTAATATCTGCATCCCGCTTTGGTTTGCAAAAACAGCAAAGGACAAAAACCTTGCTGGTGGCCCGCCCTTCACCTCTCTCGACTCCTCACCATCCCATGACACTCTTATCCCTCCGTCCAGGTCCAGCTGGCTAGGCCCAGCGTCACACGTCTGTGGTCCAGCTGCACCTCGCAGGCTAGCACTGCTCAGCCTCTACTGTGGCTCAGCATTGGTTTCCTGAAGGAATCAGGAAGAGAAACCGCTGCAAGGGCAATGGTACACCCTTTTTTTTTTTTTTTTTTTTTTTGGCAGTACTGGGGATGGAACCCAGGGGCATTCCACCTCTGAGCTCCACCACCCCCCCAGCCCTATTTCTTATTCTTTATTTTGAAACAGGGTCTCAGTGAGTTGCAGAGGGCCTCACCAAGTAGCTGAGGCTGGCTGCGAACCGCGAACCTCCTGTCTCAGCCTCCCGAATGCTGGGATCACAAGCGTGCGCCACCACGCCTGGCTCAATGTAACACTTTTGAAAAATACTGTGAGCAGCGGCGGGGTTCAACACTGCAGCAGGAGGTCAACAGCGTCAGCCCCCATCAACCTTGCTTCTTGCTGAGAGACCACAGCCTGAGTGGCCAGGCCTGGGGCTGCACGCCCATAATCCTAGTGCTTGGGAGGCTGAGACAGGAGGGTCGCAGGCTGGAGGCCAGCCTCGGCTGTAGCGAGACTCCCAGCAACTTAGCAAGTCCTCGTTTCTAAATTAAAAATTTAAAAAGGGCTGGGGGTAGCCGGGCGTGGCGGCGCACGCTTGTCATCCCCGCGTTTGGAAGGCGGAGACAGGAGGATTGCGCAGGTTCGAAGCCAGCCGCACTGGCTTAAGAGACCTTGTTTCCAAATTTAAAAAATCTATAAAATAGGTCTGGGAGTGTATCCCGGAGGTAGAAGGGTTTCCAGGAACCCCAGTACCACCCCCCCCAAAAAAAAGGGGCTGGGGGTATAGCTGGGTGGTAGAATGCTCCTTGGTTCCATCCCCAGTACCAAAAATATATAAAATAAAATAAAAGTGTTTCAATGTCTCTTCTCTGATGTGTTATCAAACTCTCCATGTTTTAAAAGGTGCTTCTAAAACCAGTCTCCCTTAACATAATGTTCTCCAGGGCGTTCCATCTTCTTGCAAATGATATAATTTTGTTCTTCTTTATGGCTGAATAGAATTCCATTGTGTGTATTTCCCACAGTTTTGCTATCCATTCATCTGTTGATGGAGACCTGGGTTGGTTCCATATTTTGGCTATTACAGATTGTGCTGCTATGAACACAGGTATGCATATGTTGCTGTATTTCTCTGAATTCAACCCCTTTGGAAAGATACCCAGGAGTTAGAGCTGGATCATATGGTGGATCTATTCCCACCTTTCTTAGGAATCTCCACACAGATCTCCATAGTGGTCGAACTAGTTTGCAATTCCCACCAACAGTGTAAGAGAGTTCCTCTTTGCCCACATCCTCGCCAGCAAAAAAAAAAAAAAAAAAAAAAAAACCCTCTCCCAGAGCTCACTGTGCCCCCTCCGGTTAAAGAGGCTCTTCGTGCCTCTGTGACCCCTTCCAGGAATCTTCGACAAGAGCTGCTAATTTACCAGAGCAGGAGTAAACCTATACATTAAATTTCCTTAATTGTCACCAGAAAGGATTGCTATCTTTAAATGCAGATGTAAACAAAAAAAAAACAAGAGACAAAAGGAACTTTGTTTAAAAATGAGTCTGAGTTAAGTGCGAAAGCGGGGAAGATTTTTTTTGTTGTTGTTGGTGGTGGTGGTGGTTAACTGGGAAACGCTGAATATGCAGCGATTTTTTTTCTTACATTAATAATAATAGGAAACGGTGGATAGTGGCTCCTCAGCACAATTCTAATTTAATGAGAAACAATAAAATAGTTTTCCAAAGGGGCCTATTTAGGTCCAAGAAAGGGGGATATTAAAGTTTCAAGATTTATTCTACTTTCGTTCAGGTATGCTGATCCACATTTTCTAAGGCTATATTCTACTCGCTGATTAGATCTCTCCCTTTATAATTTTCTTACTTGTAAGCGAATTAGATTGGTATTTTCCAGGCCAAATAACTTTTAGACAAAGTATTTAAGCGGACTCAATTCATTTCCAGCCCAAGTAAGCTTGATCAAAATCCTCTATCACTCCGACAGCCCTATGAAGCAAATTTCTAATATATTTAGATATCATTAACTGCAAAACCATGAGAGTCAACTACTAAGAAATGGTTTTTAGGGGGGAAAAAATGGAAAAACATAAAACGTCTGGCCAAGTAATATCTCGAAACTAAGCCTCCTTTCTTTCTTTTGTTTTTCTTTTGTCAAATTAATTTCAATAGCCAGACATGGTGGTGCGCGCCTATAATCCCAGTACTTGGGAGGCTGAGACGAGAGGACCACAGGTTCAAGGATGGCCTCAGCAGTTAGTGAGGTTTTTGTCAACCTAGCAAGAACCTGCTTCAAAAATACAAAAAAGAAAGAAAGAAAGAAAGAAAGAAAGAAAGAAAGAAAGAAAGAAAGAAAGAAAGAAAAGAAAGAAAGAAAGAAAGAGGGGCCGGGCGTGGTGGCGCACGCTTGTAATTCCCCGCGCTTGGGAGGCAGAGACAGGAGGATCGCGCAGGTTCGAAGCCAGCCGCGCGCGCTGGCTTAGGAGACCCTGTTTCCAAATAAAAATGTAAAAAATAGGTCTGGGAGTGTAGCCCGGAGATAGAAGGGCTTCCAGGAACCCCAGTACCACCAAAAAAAGGAAAGAAATAGGGCTGGGAGGGTAGCTCGGAGGTAGAATGCCCTCCAGCAGGTTCAATCCCCAGTACCAAAAAAAAAATGTAATAGATTTCAGAAGTTATGCAATATATATTATTTGCTGCAGCATTCCGGCATCGTGCGGTGTGCGGTGAGAGATGACGATGGTGATGGTGGTGCTGATGGTGAAGATGGTGCGCCTCCGCCTAATCCAGCCCTTCACAGGGTTAGACACTGCGAGAGACACATCGGTCCTTTCTTAATTGAATCCTAAGACCCATTATGCGCTCAGATCTGTGCTCCACGTGTCAAGTACCTACCGGACCCCTTGCGAGTTGCCCTACACACCCATTTTATATGCGAAGAAGCTTAGATGATGAGATTTGAGCGCCCAAAAGCCACCTGCCGGGACAGTCTCTGTGGAGAAGTGCTCAGAAGACTGCAGAGGGGGGAAGGCCCTGCCCCTGGGCAGCAGAGTCGGCCAGGTGCTGCCCACTTCACTCCATCGTATATTTTTTTCCTTTTTTTTGGGGGGGAGGCATTCCTGAGTTCATTTTTTTTTAATATACTTCTATTGGTACATTGTAGTTTCACATTAAAATGTGGTTCAGAGCCAGGCGTGGTGGTACACGCTGGTAATCCTAGTACTCGGGAGGCTGAGGCAGGAGGATCGCAGGTTCATGTCCAGCCTCGGCTACTTAGTGAGGCCCTCGGTAACTTAGCAAGACCAAGTTCTCAAATAGAATGAAGTAAAATAGGTCCGCAGGTGTAACCCAGAAGTAGTGTGCCCCTGGGTTCAATCTCCAGTACAAAAAAAAAGGAGGGAAGGAGGGAGGGAGGTAAGAAGAAAGGAAGGAAGGAAAGAAGGGAAGGAGGGATTAAGGAAGGAAGGAAGGAAGGAAGGAAGGAAGGAAGGAAGGGAGGAAGGGAGGAAGGAAGGAAGACAGCCTCCCCTGGTGTATTTGGAGGGACCAAGTAAGGTCCGCATGTATGACTGTATGACTTTGACTCACTATGATGTATAATTACCATTCACCAACAATAGTGTTTTAAAAGCAAATGCTGAAAACGAAGTTCAGACGCCACAGGGTACAAGTTTCCAAAGCTCTGTGCTTCCTGGGAAGGCGTCCGGGGGCGGGGCAGAGGCTCGGAGGTGTCCAGAAGCTGGAGTAACGCTGACTCTGCCCCTAACAAGGCCGAGGCTGAGCAGCGGTGTCTGTACCTGGACGACCCAGGTGGTTGGCATGCCCCCATCCATGTAACGAAACTTCATCCCATGTGGTGGGGTCCTCCGAGAGGGGAGTAAGGCATGAGGGCCCCCCCCTCCGGAAGGAAGCAGCACCTTATGGAAAGGGCTGGAGGACTTCAACTTAGGTACTTTTCCCTCTTCCACCTTCTGCCAGGTGAGGACACAGACTCAACCCTCCAGGGTTCCAGGTGGCAACTTGAAAACAGACGCCAGGCCCTCACCAGGTGCTGGATTTGCAGGACCTTGACTGTGAACTTGGCAGCCTCCTGAACTGTGAGAAAATTAATGTCTGCTCTTTATAAAGGACCAGGCTCAGGCCTTTTGTTATAGCAATATGGACAGACTGAGACAAACAGTAACAATGCCCCGGCCTTACAGGGCTATTGAAATGTGTAAGTATGTAAAACATTCATCGCACTGCACACAAATCTAGTAGGTGCTCAATGAACCTTCCTATAGGTCCCAGCCATGTTCTCATTTTTATCAATACAAATAATATTCCTACATTCCCCTTTTAAAGGATCCTCAAGTACTGCATAGGAGAGGTAGAAGAGGAGAGAAAGAGTGAACAGGAGCAATCGGGAATCCCTGAGAGGAATCCTGTCTCTTGTACCCCTGCACTTAAAATGCCCATGGGAAGGTCCAGATGGTGGTCCACTTTGGAGGCTGAACGTGAGTCCCTAATTGGAGGAAATAAATAAATGAATGAATGTACTATAATTTAAGACCTAAACATGCTTTATCATCCGGCCAACCCCCATCCCTGTAGGATAAGTGTCAACCTGATATCTCTATAACCTGGATGAAGTTTCAAAGGCTGGAGATAGCTGCTGGTTCTAACCACGTGCTTAGCAACATATCTGAGATCCACTCCAATCCTCAACCCCAGCAGAATGTTCACCCTCTGCGCCTCCTCCCATGACGCCAGCACATCACTGCAGGGCCAATGGCGTCATGACGACTGCGTCCCATAAGGCTGTGGATGGGGGGAGGGATACCGGGGAAGGAATCCAGGGGCATTCTACCTCCGAGCTACGCCTACAGCCCTTTTATTATTTTTTGTTTATTTGTTTTGAAACGGGGTCTTTCTAGGTTGCTGAGAGTCCTGATACACTGCTGCTGTTCTCCCCGCTGTGATCCTCTGGTCTCAGCCTCCCAGGTACTGAAATTACAGGCACGCGCCACCATGCCTGGCTCCATATATCTCTGAGAGAGCGGAAATAAGTCAGAACCAGAAATCAACAGTCAACAATTTCTCCTCTTTCCCCATCTTCTTTTGCTCTGGAACAACCGTTTACAAAATTCCTTCTGTGAAAATTTAAAGAGAGCCTCCTGCAAAATACATAGGGCTGACTACCCGATGCGTCTCCTGTGATTTCCCACCACGTTTATAACGAAATCTGGATTTCTTTAAATGGCCTCAAGGCCCTACATGACTCGGCCTCTACCTCTTGTTCTGCTTTTTTTTTCTAACACTCTTCCCTGGGAGAACCTACTTGTGCTCCCTCTCAGGACCTTTGAACTTGTTCCCTCTGCCTAAAGAAGCACCGCCGGGCTCCCTTCTCACGACCAGCTGCTTGACGTTCACTTCGCACCCTCTGGCCAAATGTCATTTGGTGGGCAGTCTTTTCTGGATGTAGCATGACACACTTTCAAGGAGATGCCAGACCTGACTTGTGCCATGTGCATCTCTTTACAACTCTAAATCACACTGGGAAGCCGGGCGTGGTGGCGCACGCTTGTAATCCCCGCGCTTGGGAGGCAGAGACAGGAGGATCGCGCAGGTTCGAAGCCAGCCGCGCACGCTGGCTCAGGAGACCCTGTTTCCAAATAAAAATGTAAAAATAGGTCTGGGAGTGTAGCCCGGAGGTAGAAGGGCTTCCAGGAACCCCAGTACCACCAAAAAAATAAAAAAATAAATAAAAAATAAATAAATCACACTGGTAGTTTGACGTCAGCCATGGTGGGAGTATTTACACAAAAGAAATTGGCAAACAAGAAGCGGGGCTCCTGCCACCCCCAGAACCAGTCTGGAGCACTCCAGCACCCCCTACTCGTTCCTGCCCTCCACCTGTGACTGTCAGGCATGTGGCGCTTTTCATAGCCTCTATTATCCTGACATCATTTTCCAGGGTACAAGTAAGCGCTGTTTACTTTCTCCTATTAACTCTCTCTTCTTATTCGTATATAATCTGAAGAGAGCAAAGTCATTCTCCAAAGTGTTCAGGCCATAGCCCTAACACTTAGAGGCATGTGCAGAACTTTAAAAATTCTTACCCAAAGATTGAATGAATCCAACTCAAGTTCTTTATATCATCCGCCCCACCCCTACCACCGCCACCTGAGAGTTTGCATTTCCTAACAGAGGTCTTTCATGGTGAAGATATTTCCAAACTGGGATTTTCTAGTAGCTACAGGTGTGAGAACTTTCAGACCTGACAGAGTATGCGTGCCTTACCGGTCACCAATTAAGAACTGGGAAGATGATTTAAAACATCATTTACCAGTTGCCCTGCTCTATGATATCTGCTTGGAAATCATGGAGAGCTCACCCGTGTCTCTTTTCATTGCCGAGTTATAGGTAGGAAAACGTCTCCGTCCTGAAGGGCACTCGCTGTATAATCCCTTAGTGAGGATCACAGGGCCATCTGGCCCGTCCGTCTCCCTGCAACAGGATCCCGGGATAACTGTGCCCTGTCACCAGCCGTGATTGGCACTGAATGTTCCCTTTCTCCACGAAGACAAGTTCATTATGGAGACAGCTTTCAGAGACTCAAAATTCTTGAAGACCTTTTAGCAGCTGATCGAACGGAACCAGGGACTCACGGGAGGGTTTTCCTGGTGCTCCACTGGGTAGGACGGATGAGAGTGGAGGAGCTGGCCAGGAGACGAAAGAGAGAAGAGAAGCTGGCCTTGAGAGGGAAGAAAGGCTCAATCCTGCGGAAGGCTGATGAGCGGCATATAATCAACAAAAGAGAGAAGATCAATTAGGCGTTCCGACTGATTTTCCAAGCATGCTGGGAAACATCAGAAAAGAAATCACTTAACATAAGTATGGCTGCCCTAAGGTGTGCAGATACGGGGGTCTCAAGCTCCAGGGCCTGCAGGGCCTACACAAGTAGACAGTGAGACCAAACACAACGGGGGACCCGGTGGTAAAATGAAGGTCCCATGCTCCCCTTTAAAATGGACAAGTGCCCAGCCCCCTACCGATTTTTGCAAAAAATGAATTTTTTTTAGACCAGTAGATTATGGAAGCGGTGATGGGTATTGTTCTCTCAACACTCATTCTTCCCTTCTTTGGTTCTGTAACCTCTTCTCCCACAGGAGAATCACAAAATTGATCCTGTTTCCATTCTGTTCTCCATACTGGTCTTGGCCAAGTAGAGCTCACTCCACCTAAAAGAGCCCCATGTGGGATGGGCGTGTGGCTCAACTCCAGCCATTGAGAGCAGCGTGGAGGCCCCCGGGATGCCTGGGCTTCCAATGGGAGAGGCAGAGAGACAGAGAGAGAGAGAAAAGTCTTTCTTTCTCTGGACAGAGCTGTATTTAGCTGTGATATTGGAATCTGCTGCTACCATCTTGGTACCAAGTACAGAGAGGTGGGGAGAGCCCCCCGCAGCATCTTCAGAAACAGCACTGGATCCCTGTCACTCCACAGCCAGAACCAAGCTCCAGAATTCACACTCTATGACACAATAAATTGTCTTGTTGTTTAAGCCAGCTCGAGTAAGATTTTATTGTTATTTACAGATGGTAGGTGTCAAGGGATCAGCCCAACCTTCAACTGTCTAAGAGAAGTGGGAACTGTCACATTAGAAAATTGTGAGCCGAGCTGGGCATGGTGGCACACGCTTACAATCCCAGCCTTTGGGAGGCTGAGACATGAGGATCGCAGTTCATGGACAGCTTCAGCAACTACTTAATAAGGCCCTTTGCAACTCAATGAGACCCTGTTTCAAAATAAAGAACTAAAAAGTAAGGCTGGGGGTGTAGCTCAGAGGTAGAATGCCCCTGAGTTCCATCCACAGAATCACAAAAAAAAAAGAAGAAAAAGAAAATTGTGGCTACTAATTTTTAATACTTTTTGAAAGAGTCTCTTTGACCAGAGCAAACTTTAGTGGGATAGACCAGGAGAGGACACACAAGATCATACACATATAAATTGTGTGTGTGACTCATAACTTCAATTGCCACCTTACCTCCCAGTTCTCAGCAGAATCTATCCCCAGCTGCACACCCTAGGGAGTTCCTAAGCTCCTGGAACTTTACCGGGAAGCTCCCCATCCATCAAGAACACACTCATCCCCGCCTGATTCCCAGAGCTTGGATTTCTGCATAATTTAGATGGAATGTCAATATCCAGATACACCAGAGTGCAGTACTCAGCAAAAGAGACATACAGCTGCGGAGAGGGGACCTTCGAGCAATGAAAGGTTTGTTAATTAAATTTCTTTGCCAGAAAAAGGTCATGAAAATGAGAAAATAGTTACCTTATTAAAGTCCAGCAAAACCAATAAACTTGAATTACTATGTATATTAACGTGGTTATTTCTGCAAACATGATCCACTCTTGTCTTCCAGCTTTGCTCATAACTTATCCCTCTTCCAAAATACTCTGTCTTGCCCTCTTCGCCCATCCTATCCTACCTAGAGTTTACTTAAGGCCCAGTTCAAAGCCTACCTCCCCCCGCTGGGGGGTTCTCAACCTGCTTCTGTCTGTGTGGTAGACACGGAATTCCTGGATCTGAGCCTAGGAAACTGAAAACTACCTGCTCCCCAAGTTAGCCTTCTACTTTGCAGGGGGGAGACACGTGCCAAAGAACTCATAAATACATCATTGTCATGGGTTTTGAGTCAGTGTCTGGATTTGTTTCCATAGAATTCTTTCTAAGGAGGTCATAGCATCTCAGCTGAATCCTAAGCTCCTGGAAAGAGAGGACCCGATGCTCTTGCTGCAGCTTGGATCGTAAGTGTCTGCAGAAGGCCTATGTGTCGAGGCTTGGCGCCCAGCCTGCGGCTCTATCAGGAGGTGGAGCCTAGGGAGAGTAAGTCAGGTTACTGGGGTTGTGCCCTTGAAGGGGATATTGGGAATCCAGCCCTTCCCTGCTCCTGTCTGCTTCCCAGCTGAGGCAAGCAGGCCTTCGCCAGGTGTTCCCACCATAATGGACCACGCCACCCAGGCCCAAACCACAGGACCAATAGGCCGTGAGCTGAAACCTCCGACTTCGTGAGCCAGAGTTTCCGTCCTGTTAAGCTGAGCGTCTTGGGTATTTCGTCAGAGTAACAGAAAGCTGATGAATACAGTTTTATGTTCCCCTCTGCTCGTCCATGAAATGCAAGTTGATAGTTCTTGTTTACGGGGTTGCCTTGAGACGTAAACAAGAGAACAAAAATGAAAATATACTAAACCCTACCTATCCACCAAGACACAGTTCTAAGCCCTAGGTGTGTTATTTCACTTAACCTTTAAAACAACCTTGTGGGGAGAGTGAGTTCATCCTCTTAATCTTGGCCTAAAATGTGGGAGGCAATTAATCTTGCCACCAATTAATCTAAGCCACAAAGAGGCTAAAAGGCCAGAAAAGGTCCACACAGCTTCTGCTGGGTACTGAAATTCCAGTACATGGGAGGCGAGATAGGAGATCACAGGTTCAAGTCTAGCCTCAGCAACTTAGGGAGGCACTCAGGAACTTACTGAGATTCTGTTTCAAAGTAAAATGGGCTGAAAGTGTAGCTAAGAGGAAAAATGTTTCTGGGTTCAATCCCCAGTACCAAAAACTAAATAAGTAAGCATTCAGAGAAAGGATGTTTTGTTTTAGGTCATAGCCATCACAGCTGACATACACTGAGCCCATCGCTCTTAAAAAAGAATGGCCAGAAGCCAGGCGTGGTGGCGCACGCTTGTAATCCCAGTACTTGGGAGGCTGAGACTGGAGGATTGTGGTTCAAAGGCAGCCTCAGCTACTTAGTGAGGACATTGACAACTTAGTGAGACCCTGTTTCAAAATAAAGGAGAAAAAATTGGTCTGGGAGTATAGCTTGGAGGTAGAATGCCCCTGGGTTCAATCCCCAGCACAGAGAGAGAGAGAGAGAGAGAAAGAAAGAAGAAGAAGAAGAAGAAGAAGAAGAAGAAGAAGGAGGAGGAGGAGGAGGAGGAGGAGGAGGAGGAGGAGGAGGAGGAGGAGGAGAAGGGAAGAAGAGTGTCCGGAGGAGTATCGCAGAGCAGACATTCCTGTCAAGCTCTTCCTGGCACTGGGGCTCAGCACAGGAGGCCATAGGTCCATTCTGCCAGCAAAAATGCAAACCCAGGTCCCCTGCCCTGCTCCGAGGTCACCCTGCAGCCGCTCTCTGTCCCATCCACTCTACCTCCACCTCCCAGAAGGGTTCCTCTCCCCCTCCCCACCATCACAGTGCCCTTCAAATGACTTTCAGCTCCCCACATTGTAAGCTTGGAAAAGTTTGCCTTTGGCCCCACTCCACACGAGCTGCTGGGAAATGCTAAATGAGTCATTTAAACAGACGTGTTGAAATTCAACCAGGCAAACGCGGAGCCTCGGATCCCTTCTTTGGATGGCAGGGGAAATATATCAGAGAGAATAAACTACACCATGGTACCCAATAAATTACCTGCCAGGTTAGAAGGAGTCGTGCATGTGTGTGTCCCGGCATTTAGCACAGGGCCTGGTCCACGGGCCTTGCATAAACATTTGTGGAATTCATGACTCGATAAATAAAACTAATTTACCCAAAGCGAATTTACCTAAATGAATGACCTTCGGGGCGGATCTGTCCCCAGGGGTTGTTGACACCTCCAAATCCTTTCTGGCATTTGCATCTGTCTTGAGGCTGGCTGCCTGCCTCCTGGGGGGCTGCGCCCCAGCACACCCCAGCAGGGTATCTCAGAGAGGGAATTGAGAAACCAGGGAGGAACTCTCCCCACCACTGGCCGATTATAACGGTGTGGCCAATTTCTGCTGCCGGTAGACCTTATTTTCATAAGCCTTTGTTAGAGATGTCTGTGGCCTCCCCACTCCATGTGTGGAAGTACTCCAATTGGGCAGTAGTAGAGGGTGGAGACTCTGGTCATGAGGGTGGCATCTCCCAAAATAGGGTCCACGCCTTGACAAGAAAAAGATACATTCACTTGTGTTCTTCCTGTCGTTGGAGGATTCGACAGGAGGTTGGCAGTCTGCAGCCAGGAAGAGGGTCTCACCAGAGCTGACCGTGCAGGCCCCTGATCTTGGCTTCCAGTCTCCAGATTGGAGAAATAATTGCCCGTTGTTTGTTAACCAGTCCATAAAACTGGGTTATAGTAACACGCACTGACTAAGACAGTGTTCTTCAAAGAAGCAGAGCCACACTAAAAGGCGTATAAATATGCACACACGTGTGTGTATAAAAGCACATACGTATGTGTGTTTGTTTCAGGGACTTGGCTGAAGTTTCTCCTGAGAGCACTGGTGTTGGACAGTCTCTGAAAAGCTGCGGGCCCCGCATCAGATGCCCACAGGTGGGTGGTTGGAGGAAGGATGGGTGTAAAGTGGGGAGAGAGAGACGAGATGGGACCTGCCAGCGCCTGCTGGGGCCCCTGGAGAGGGACAGACACCTGCCTGGGCTCTTGCTGTCCACAGTGGCCGGACCCCCCCCATTGCAGAGCTGAGGACACATGAGGCGGTGTGAGAGAGGGCTCAGGAGGAGGAGAGGGACAGCAGCGAGGGGCTGAGGCCAAGGAGACCAGCAGCCAGCGACCGACGTCGCGTGGGTCACCAGGGGCTGGGGCTTCGTGTCCATCCTCCTAGCCAGGGAGATGTACGCAAAACCAGCAACTCCCTGCAGGACCACTCCCGGCTCCGTGGGCTGTTGCCTCCTCCCAGCCAGCATGGTTCCCACAGGACAGTACACTCTCCTCCCTTCCAACTACAGGTCAAAGGATGGACACCGCTGCCCACAGTCACGAGCCCCAGGACACCGCGTGGTCCCTCGGGTCCCCTGCACGCTTGCCCACACCACCTTCGATTCTCTTTTGTATATTCCCAAGTTACCCACACAGAGGCTGCCATCTGTCCTGCAGGGGTCCCACGGAGGAGTGCGCTGTGCCCGTGGCACAGAGGAACAAACACAGCGTGCACTGATGGGCTTATTTGTGTCTTTTCTCTGCTGAAGCTCTACCTGTATGACAATATTAATTGAGCGTCTATAAACAGAGCACCTATGTGCCCGATAAATGTGCTAGGGGTGGAAAGATGAGCAAAAGGCTGGGCGGCCCTGCCCCCATGGGTCTGAGGTCTTGGCAAAAGACTTGGAATAACGCCGGCTGCTCCTCCAGTCTGGTGGAGCAGGCACATAAACCGTGGTGCTCATTAGGCTTCTGGAATCTTTCGAAGCCATGTTAATGGTGAGTTATAAAACACAGTTATTATGATACTGCGTCTCCATGAGACAGGGTTTATTTTGTCTCTCTTTTAAGAATATTCCCCCAAATAAAAGGGGAGTTAGAACAGATGCCAGACCGATGACTCCATAGGTTCGCTGTGTAAGATATCCCAACTCAGTCGGTCCTCACACAGTGCTGCAGATGGGTGAATACAAATTTTTTCTTTTCTTTTCTTTTTTTTTTCTTTTTCCTTTTTCTTTTTTCTTTTGTGTGTGTGTGTGGTACTGGGGAATGAATCCACAGACATTCTACTACCTCTTGGCTACATGCTCATCCCTATTTTATTTTATTTTTTTACATTTATTTGTTTATTTATTTTCTGGAACTGGGCATGGAGCCCAGGGGCATTCTACCTCTGAGCTCAACCCCAGCCCTGTTTTTAATTCTTTATTTTGAAACAGGGTTTCACTAAGTTGCCTCACTGAGTTGCTGAGGCTGGCCACAAACCTGCGATCCTCCTGTCTCGGCCTCCCAAGTACTAGGATTACAAGCGTACGCCGCCACGCCCGGCCCTATTTTATTCTTCATTTTGAGATAGGCTGCCACTAAGTCACCAAGGGTCTCACTAAACTGCTAAGGCTGGCCTCAAACTTGCGATCCTCCTGTCTCCGCCTCCCAAGTCCTAGGATTACAGGCATGCGCCACCATGCCCTACTACACGCAGAAATCATTTCTGTTCCTAGGTAAAAGGGGGAAAGAGGCTGGGAGAGGAGAGTTGACAAGCCCCGAAGACGCACAATTAAAAGGGAGAGAGGCGGGGTTGTTATTTCTGATCATGGGTCCAGATGAGCACACTCCCTGCCTTTTTTAACTATCACAACAGACCTACCATGGAGGGTTTTATGACCATCCCTTCTTTTATGCATGAGGAGCTTTAGGCTAGAGACGATACAGAGATATGAATCACGAGAGTCAAACTGAGCCCGGCTCCGCCTGATCCCCAAACCCACCCTCTTCCTCTGTTGTTGCAAGACTCATAAAACACCACTGGCAGGGTGCTTGTCACCGCTGCGTTTCAATCTTGAGTATCTCTCTCCATAAATACAGCGCGATCTACATATCTATAGAGATACGGCGTCACATATCCATTACTTCCTATTCAACACATAATACAGATATTCCATCTAATGCTACAAGCTGTTCTACTTCCAGGTTTGAATTATTGGCCTCTCCCAACCTCCATTAACCAAGTTTGGGGAGAAAAGCTAGCTGCCACATAAGTCTTGATGAGAATAAAGTCTCTTTATTACTATTATTATTCCCCTAATGGTCTGTGCAGTATCGTACATAACTTTTTAGTCCTTCATAAAATCCCGTTGATAAACATTTGACAACTTGTTACGATTTCCCAACTTTCATGGCCGCGTCTGTGCCGGCAAAGCTGGGATCTCGCGCCGAGGCTCCTAGGCAGGCGGCCACGGTCGTTCTCCGTGATGCCATAAAGAATTTTGCAGCCTCTCGCGACACCTAATTTATGACATGCGCGCTGATGGACGATGAAGATTCACTATGGCCATTATAAGAAACAGGCCAACCAATTCATAATTTTCAGGGAAGCTGGTTTTAACGGCCCTATTAGTTTTACAATTCCGACTTTTGTAAGCATCAATTTGTTATGTTTAAGTTATTTGCTCCGAGGAGTTGAAGCGCTCTGACTGGGGTCTTGAGGTCTGCTTTTCCAAACAGAGTTTACAGAGAAAGAGGATGAGGTGCTCAGAGTTCAACTAAGACAAACTCTATGCGGAAGGGGAAATCCAGGGACAGCTGAAAATACACACGGCCTTTCCACCCCTGCAATGCTTATTAAAAATGTATCTAATAAACCAGGGATGATTTGCGCTGTGGTCTATAGGCTGTACTCTGCTTCCCAGACTGCTCTAGCTCCGGTTCGCAAACTTCATGATAGTAATCCCTTTGTCCATTAAGGCATGGCTAAACTGTTAAAAGTAAGAAAGATATACATGGTCAAAAGGCACATTTGATTCTGGGCTGTGTCTGTTTAAACATATAGGCTTAAAAATGGGGTTTGAGATGTCTTCAAAGTACGTTGTAATATATAGATGGTCCTACCCGGTTGTGGTGATGCATGCCTATAATCCCATGACTTGGGAGACTGAGACAAGGACAGCAGGTTCAACTAGCCTTGGCAACTAAGAGATGCCCTCAGTAACTTAGTGAGACTCTATTTCAAAAAAATATAAAATAAAACGAGGGCTGGGGGTACAGCTCAGAGATAGAATGCCCCTGGGTTCAATCCCAAGGATGAAAATAAATGAATAAATACACACACACACACACACACACACACACACACACACACACACAAATATTCCCTACACAGATGTTCATCCATAAAATGAATACTTTTTAAACATTTAGGTATGGGACTGAGCGAACCACAGCCCACTGACCAAGTCCAGCCCTCCACCTGTCTGGGTAAGGCCCGTAAGCCAAGAATGGTTTTCACATGTTCTTAATCAAAAGAATAATACTATTATTTCCTGACATGTGGAAATCACATGAGATCCAAATTTGCTTCCTAAGCTGCTGGAGGTCTTTTAAGTTGCTGAGACTGCAATCCTCCTGTCTCAGCCTCCCAAGTACTGGGATTACGGGTCTATACTACCATGCCCAGCTTTCTGTATTTTTTTTTTTTTTTGGTGGTACTGGGGTTCCTGGAAGCCCTTCTACCTCCGGGCTACACTCCCAGACCTATTTTTGCATTTTTATTTGGAAACAGGGTCTCCTAAGCCAGCGCGCGCGGCTGGCTTCGAACCTGCGCGATCCTCCCGTCTCTGCCTCCCAAGCGCGGGGATTACAAGCGTGCGCCACCATGCCCGGCGCTTTCTGTATTTTTTAAATTCATCATAAAGCTCTAGTTTTAACACAAAGGGGATATTAAAAAGGTGTAACTTTAATAATTACTATGCATTTAGTACCTCTTGGTCACAACTCTATTAGAGGACCTCATAAAATAATTTGATGCTCATACATACATGAGAAAAACTAGCTTTAAATGCAGACTGAGGCGCAGGTAGCTCCTGTCGGGATGGCACTGTGATCAGGGAGGTGCGTTTTAAAAGATGAGGAAATAACACTTGGTGACTCTCCAAATCAAATAAAGTATAATCCTCCTTCACGCTGCACGGGATGCATTAAAATCATACAAAGAGCACTTTGTGTAATTTAAAGATGGAATTTGGATCTAGGTCCAGATCGTCAGCATCAGGCTGACAGCAGGCTGGGAAGCCATGTGGGAGGAGGAACAATCCTGCCTTGTGCTGGACCGGCCCCTACGTGGCCAGGTACTGAGTAACCCCGGCACGCGCTCTCTAACCCCACACAGACGTCAGGATCTCAGTTCTGACGAGCGTTATTATCAGACTTGGAGGGAAAGAGGACTCTGTGATCCAGGAGCCAAAGTCTTCAGCAAGAGAGAGGGATGGCCAGGGGGAAGGCAGACAGCCACAGCAGACGGGTTGATGGCGCGCTGATACGTGTTTATAACTGGCTCGGTGTTGTGGCAGGGGTAAAATGTCCCCTGGAGCGCTCACGTACAGATGTTCAGAGTTGATGTAATGAAGTTGAGGAATCTCTGAGTGTAAACCCATTGTGAAGGAGTCACTGCATGGTCACTGGAGAAGCTGGTTCCTAGGTGCTTGGCCTTCAGGACCGTGCTCTGTCTTTGAATTTTCTTGCTTCCAACCTTCACAGCATGGGAGCAGAGCCCACTCTCTCTCCCTGTCTCTGCTTCCCACTGCCATCCCTGAGCTCCATGGACCCCGGCCTCACATGGACTGAACCCCAAAATCTCCAAAAACCAGGGATCGAATAAATCTTTCTTTCTCTAAGTTGCGTGGTCAGTTGTTTGGGATGATAACGGTGAGAATGTTGACCGAGACCCTCTGATTTGTAGCACCGGCCAGCTTCCGTTGCACAAATACTTTCTCCATGGCCGATTTCAAACTACCAGCACAGCATGATGTCATTGGATGTAGAAACTGAGAAAGCATGTGCTTGCCTGACCCCAGGAGAGCCTGCACAGACCAGCTCCAGCAAACCAGCAGGGCAGGTAGAGGCCAGTACAGGCAAAAAGCATGAACCTCAGAGGAACAAAAACTTTTACGTGAAGGTGTAGCAGCAATAATAACAAAGATGGGCGAGTGAGTGGGATACCCCAACCCAACATCCCCTCCCCGAAGGACACGGGGAACATAGAGACTAACAATTTGCCTGGATGGAGTAGTGGCCTCAGAGAGGTATTCAACTGAGCTGGGAAGAGAGAAAAAAAAAAGTGTTCTTTAAAAGCAAGGAAAGTCTCAGGAGAGTTTGTTCACTATCACCAGGAAGAAAAATAAAATAGGGATGTTCTAGAAAGGACGCAGAGAGAGGCTGGGTATGGAAATCTGCAGCACCCAACACATTCTGGGTGTGACCGAGGGTGGCGGAGATGCCCCCCATTCCAAACCCAACCTGACAGCCAGCGAAAAGACCGCATCTCAGTGAATTCATCTTGCACGCCGTCATCAAATTATTATAATTTAGCTCCCGCAACTACAGTAGCTGCTCAAAAAATGCATTAGTACAGTAGAGCGCCGCGAAATATTTTGCACAGACAGCAAATGTGGTGAATTTTGCCACTTCATTGACTTTGTAAAACTGAAAGATCTCCCCCTTTGTCTCGTGGAGTTTCGCTAATTGCATCATTAGCGGGAGGCCATTTGACCAATGTGGGGAAGATAAGGAAAAAAAAAAAAAAACACGTTTTCTATATTTGAAGTAGAAACGCAAGTTAATATAGAGAAATGTCCGTGCCAACGAGTCGGAGAACCCATAGGAGATAAGATACCCAAGTGATTACAGAGGCTTCATCTTAAAAAGAAATCAAAAGAATTGATTTCTTTTATGTACAGTTGGCGGGGCTGTGTGAACAATTGTGGTTTCTGTCTCCATGTCTCAGCACGTGAAGAAAAATCTGAAGCGAGAGGGAGAAAAATGAGAGAGAAATAAGCCAGGTGTGGTGGGAATGGGGCTGTCAACCTTTACCAGAGGCAATGGTCTCTCGCCCTACGTGCGATCTGCTGGCAGCAATTGGTGACCTGGGGTGGCAAGCTGGGTATACTAACAAGCATTAATTGTCCATAAAAGGGATACACATAATTAATGCTCCCCGAGACTTCCTGAAAAGTGGGCCTATTGCATTTACAAAAATAAAGAATATAACTGTATAAAAAGAAATCCTCTCCGGAAAACTGCATGCCCACAGTTGTACTGCCAAATACCCAAGAGATGGTTAGATCAGATTTCAATTAGGATCCCTGGTGTCACTTGGTATCTGGGAATGTGGCCCGGCCCCTGGCAGCCGACTCTTACTCACTCTTACTTAAGCTACAGATGCCCGTGACGGCCATGGTGGACCCAGGAGGCACTTGCAGTAAAACCTGTTTGTCAACAAGTTAAGAACAGATGCGTGCAGTGGTACACGCCTGTAATCCCATTACTTGGGAGGCTGAGATAGGAATATCACAGGTCTAGAGCGAGGCTCAGAAACTTGAAGAGGCCCTCAGCAACTTAGCAAGACCTTGTTTTCAAATAAAAAATAAAATAGGGCTGAGGTTGTAGCTCAGATGCTAGCACACTTGGGAACTTTCTAGCAATGCCAACCCTTGGGCTTCCCCCAGTCCTTACTGATCAGAAATTCAGGGGGTGGGCTGTAGCTATCTCAGTCTAGCAACCCCCCAGGACACTCTGAAAGGAGCCCGACAGTAACACCACTGACAATCTGCATTTGTAACCAGCTCCCAGGTGATGCTGATGGTACCGGCAAAGAGAGCGACCACTCAGAACTTCAGGTATCAACAGAACATAAGAAATATAATCCCAGAACTTGGGAGGCTGAAACAGGAGGATAATCGTCCCTGGGCCAAAGGAGCAGCAAGAGCGAAGGCCCAGAGGTGAAGAGACGTCGAGGCGCATCTGGAGCAGAGGAGTAAGGGAAGGTGGGAAGGGAAGAAGCAGTGGCAGCAAAGGAAAGCCAGATGTCACCAGCTCTAATGAGACAGATGAGCTGGAAAACCACCAGAGACTGGGCATTTAGACGGGGCACAGAGGCCGGCTGAAGAGCCAAGGACACTGGAGCCAGGCGAGACGGCCATGCCTGTCATCCCAGGACTTGGGAGGCCGAGACAGGAGGATCACAAGTTCGAGGCCAGTCTCAGCAACTTAGCGAGACACTGTTTCACAATAAAGAATAAAAATAGGGCTGGGGGTGTATCTTTGCGGTAGAAAGACCCTGGGTTCAATCCTCAATACCACAGAAAAATAGACTATCGGGCTGTTTATTTGATATGTTATATGTTCTATGCCTGGCCTCCATATGTATACAAATCTACATATGTACCTATATATCATATAGAATTATAGCTAAATATAATGCATAAAATACATAATTATATATACTTACATTCATTACATACCTATTTTAATATATAGGATCATATAACTGTATATTATATACATTAATGTGCATTACATATGATGAGTAAGGGACACAATTGTGTGGCACAAAATTATGCATGTGATTGTATAATGATGCATTATTTACATTAATGCACATTTGCATATAAATGCATGACATAAGTATCACAACATGTGTGCACATGCGTGTGTGTGTGTGTGTGTGTGTGTAAACACGTTGCAGAGCAGCTTCAGAGCTTGCTGAGGGGCAGGATGTGGGCTGTGAGAAGCAGGAAGGACCAGGCAGGCTCCGGCTTGCAGAACCAGAGCTCCCGCAGGCCTGTCCAGCCCTGAATAACTCAGCCTATGGCTGCAGGGTCGAGGCCAGCCTCATCCCAGCTATGTGTCCTTGGGCCAGTTACTTACTTCCCTGTGCCAACCTCTACCAAAAGGAGATATTAGTGATTCTACTGTAGAGCGCTGCATCCACTAATAGTTTAGCGCTTCAACGCCTCACCCAACACATAAGCGTGAGCCAACAGGGGTCCTGTGGTCACGAAGCCAACGCAGCTGTGTGGACTGACTGCCCTTCCCCGGTTGAGTGCAATTCAGCAATGTGCAACATTATTTGGGGTAATTAAACACTCCAGGCTGATCTTCGAGTAGGATACAGACTAATAGATCCAAGCACACAATTATACATGTGTTTGGCAAATATTTACTGAGTGTTCCTCAGTGACCGGCCCTGTTCGTGTTTCTGGGAGATAGAGGAAACCAGACATTGTCTAGAAGGGGCAGAGCGGAGAGCAGCGAACCTCAGACCTTGTGATCAACCGCATACAGGGGCTCCCAAGGCCCCCAACTCCACCTGGCACCCCAAGCTGAAAACTTCAGGTCGAGAAGGTCAGTAGGAGTTATCCAGGGGACAAAAAGGTTTCCAGAAATTCAAAAGGTGGCAAAGATACCAAGAACAACTCAAGAATGACATTCACCCAGGGAATCAACCCCATGAAGAAGAAGACCCCTTTATTGCTTTTCCCATCAAGGATCCAGGACCAGGTCTACTTGGGCCAGCGTGGGTTGCCTGGCAACAATAAACCATCTCATGGTTTACAGGTACCATGGTGACTGGTGCCTCAACGAGCCAAGCCTGACTCGCATGCCCACTCAGCAGCCTCACACAGATCTCATCATCGGAAAGAGGAGCGGAGGGTGTTCCCCAAAAGAAATCTGGTAAAGAATACAAAGGAAAATCCCCGTTTTCCTTTACATAGAAATGGTTTCTAGCTAAAAACATGGCCACGTGAGTTCTGCATTCCCCGGTCTTGCTTGCAGTGAGGCTAAGTGTTAAAGACGTAGAAGGATGTATGACTTGCCTGTTTTGCCCTGACAAGGATGGAGAAAAATGCTCCCCTCCAGGCTGGGATTGAAACCCAGTGGTAGCCGCCCTGGGTCATGAGGACAAAGGGCATAACCGATTTAAAAAAAAAAAAAAAAAAAAACAGAAACAAGAGGACCTCCGAACACATTGGCAGAACACGGCTACCCCATCGGTTTGGTTTGGACCTCCCTTCCACGAGGCAGGGTCACTGTTTTAGGGGTCTGTGCAGAACAGACCATAATCCTAACTTATCCAAAATTTGTTTTATTATCATCACAAAGGGAAATGGAGCCAAAGACAATCATCACAGCACACCATGGGAACGTTAATATTAGAACTGGGGCTCTCGCCGGTGTGGAGCTTTTCATAAAACCTTCTCAGTTCTGCCAGACGTCTATTCTACCTGAGATCTATGGCTCTGATTTGCTCAAACAAAGCTCTGAGCCTCTCTCATTTACCAAAGTAACCAACCTTGCTTAATCTTGGCGCTATGTCTTCACTAGCGAATTCATCGGCGGCTCTCCTTGGGCCCTTCCGAGAGGCAAAAGAAGTCACCAAATTACTGAGCTGAGTGGAGCCCGAGGTCCCGCAAGAGGGAAATCCAGTCACCATAAAACCTCCTGGAAGATCTCAGTGAGACTCGAGTTTCCCTCTACTTTGAGAAGAGAGAAAAGTGCACACCAGCCACAAACGAATGTGTTTTGTATCATGTATGAGGAAGCAAAGGTAGTCCTCCAACCCAGCAGAGAGAAATAATATCTATATGCTCTTCGGTGCCCAAAAAGCTGTCCTCTCTCATTAACATTTTATCATCCCACTGTGTCCCCTTATAAGCAAAAGAACATTCCATTTCTTTCGATAATAATATGACTTAATATTATAACTTTCAATTATATATAACATGAATTATAGTATGAATGATAATAGCTAGCCTTAATTAAGTTCTCAATGTGCCTTAAATCCATTTTTCGCACAGTATTCTCAAACCACCTTGTCAGATGGGTAATTTATACCGTGTTACGGAGAAGACGACAGACCCACACAGAGGACGTATAACTGACCCGGGTCACCCAGTGGCTGGTCCAGAAATCAAAGGAAGACAAATTCCAAGCTTGCATCCCTACACAGTACTCCGCCTGCCTCCCAAACACCGTGGTAAACGTAGAGGGGGATGCCCAGGTCTGCCTTGGAGGAAGGACTTGCGGGTGGGCTGCTGGGGTTATGGAGGAGCCAGCCAGCGGCTTCTCCAGGGTCTACGCACGCACAGAGGCAGATGCCCAGTGCACATCCTTTCCACAGCAGTCTCAATGACCAAGCAAAGTGTGACTACAACATCCCACCACCCGAGGCCAACACAAGATGTCCTAGGGGCTCAGAGTGCATGCCAGAGGGCCCCATGGGGCTGGTGGAGGGCTGGAGGGCAGCACTGAATTCTCCTATTCCTCTGTCTGACCTTACTTTTTCTCTCCCCTCAGTAAGCAATGATTCCAATTAAACACACAGGGCCCTAAACTGGATCTCAGCACCAGGCCCTGGAGGACCTCCCCAGTGTCGCCAGTGTCACCATCAGAGGTGTCAAATGAATGAATGAATGAATCAAATGAATGAATGTATACAGGGACTAGCAGTGAATACATTCATTGAGCTTTGAGCCTCAATCCATTCAACAAGAGACTCATCTTTCATGGCACTTTAAGCACCGTGCTAGGAAAAGCAAAACAGACAAGATCCAGCCCCCTTCTCCCCGTCGCCGTGCTGATGGCATCTGGGGCTCAGGCCAGTGACTCTTTGTCTCAGCTGTTCAGTAGGATCACCAGGTATTTGTTTGTGTTTTTCGTTTAACCATATTCAGAATCCTCTAGGACTTGATGGGATAAGAATAAAGAGAAGGCCAAGAGCCTTAGACCAGGACTTCTAGAAGTTTCTCATGGACATGCGTCACCTGGGGATCTAGCTGATAGGAGATGCTGACTCGTGGGTCTCGGGAGCTGCTGCTGGTATCAGACCACACCGCCTTTACGAGATACCAGAAAGCACTGGATACATGGAAGTAGGGGATACAGAGCCCCAAGATGCCAATGAATTATTTGATGGTTTTGCATGATAAACAAAGGCCTGCAGATGAGGGTCTTTTCGGTTTTAAAAATAAAAAGAAACTACTTATGCCAGGCATGGTGGTGCACACTTGTAATCCCAGCATTCGGGAGGCTGAGACAGGAGGATCACGGTTCACGGACAGCCGCAGCTACTTAGCGAGGCCCTTTGCAACTCAGTGAGATCCTGTTTTAAAATAAAGAATAAAAAAATAGGGCTGAGGTTGTACCTCGGAGGTAGAATGCCCCTGCCGTTCCACACCCCAGTACCACTAAAAAAAAAAAAAAAAAAAAAAAGTTGAACGCCTTCCCTCTGCCGTTTTCCTAAAAGGATAAGAACAGAAAAAAAAAAAAAAATACAGAACACCAAACCACTTCTCCTTTAAAAATTCAAATATAAGCCAAGTATGGTGGTGCATGCCTGTAATCCAATAACTAAGAAGGCTGAAACAGGAGGATCACAGGTTCAAGGCTAGCCTCAGCAACTTAGTAAGACCCTCCACAACTTATTGAGACTATTTCAAAATAAAAAATAATAATGCCGGGCGTGGTGGCGCACGCTTGTAATCCTCATGCTTGGGAGGCAGAGACAAGAGGATTGCGCAGGTTCGAAGCCAGCCTCTGTGGCTTAAGAGATCCTGTTTCCAAATAAAAAATATAAAAATAGGTCTGGGAGTGTAGCCTGGAAGTAGAAGGGCTTCCAGGAACCCCAGTACCACCAATAATAATAGTAATAATAATAACAACAACAACAACAACAACAGCAACATAGGACTGGGGGTATAGCCCCGAGGTTGAATGCCCTAGGGTTAAATATCTCTAACCCCCCTACACACACATATGAATGAAATCAAATATGGCCTTGACTTATTTACTTATTTTTTGCACTTAGATCCTAATAATAAAGTGCGTCTGTGTGTATGTGTGTGTATGTGTGTGTGTGTGTGTGTGTGTGCGTGCACAGCTGTGGTGTATCAAGACTTCCTCTTTTCCCAACACAGTCGTCTTCACAAGCAACTTTGACAACACACTTTCATTTTGTCAGAGCTGCTGGCGTTGAATTCGCTCAGCCATTAAAAGGTGGGAAAGTGTCCTGCTGCTGTGCGGATGAGAGAAGGCTACTGTTCTGTCAGATGTCAGCTACCCATCAGCGGCGGCAGAGGAGGCAATTGGTACATGATGGGGTCAGCGAGACGCCCTCCAAACCTTAATTATCATGGTGCCCCCCGGTTCCTCTGGGCTTGTCAATGGTGGCCCCTGACAACCCCAGAGGCAGCCGCAAAGACAAACAGCACATCACCAACTGGTTAATTAGCGGCGCGCACGGAGCAACCCGAATTACAAGCCCACGGAAACACGCCACTGAGTTGCTTTTTGTCTGGTAGATTTGAGCGACCTGTGCGAGCGGAAACAGTAAGGTTTTCACGTTCCAGGAAGCATCTCAATTGTTCTCTTGGGTCACTTCACAAATCAGGAGGAAAAACCTATTACAGAAGAAGACCCATGTGCCTGGCCCTGTGATGATGCAGAGGGAGAGAATCTGGTCCATCCATTCTTCCTTCCCTATATTAGTTCAGCAAATATGTGGTTGTCTACTTGTTCTGACTACATCCGGGCACTGAGCTAGATTGTTGTTATAAAAAATAGAGGCATGTTCTGGCACATGGTATAACGTAGATTAACTTTAAGGACATTCTGCTAATAGGCCAGTTACAAAAGACACGTATTATATGATGCCACTTGCATGAGGTAGTGGGCTTGTCACATTCAGAGATGCAGCCAGGCACGGTGGCACACTCCTGTAATCCCCGTACTTGGAGGCTGAGACAGGAGGAGCGCAGGTTTGCAGGCAGCCTCGGCAACTTAGGGAGACCCTGTCTGTTGTCAAGTAAAAAATGAAATAGGGGCCGGGTGTGGTGGCGCAGGTTTGTAATCCCAGCATTCGGGAGGCGGAGACCAGAGGATCGTGGTTCGCGGACCGCCTCAAGCTAACTTAGCGAGGCCCTTCATAACTCAGTGAGACCCGAAAAATAAAGAGACTAAAAATAGGGCTACGGGTGTAGCTCGGAAGTAGAATGCCCCTGGGTTCCATCCCCAGTACCATAAATAAATAAATAAATAAATAAATAAATAAATAAATAAGGCTGGGGTGTAGCTTGGAGGTAGAATGTCCCTAGGTTCAATCCCCAGCAACACACATACATGCATACACACACACACACACACACACACACACACACACACATCATACATGCAAAGAACATGTGGTGACTGCCAGAGATTGGAAGGAGAGAGGAATGGGGTGTTAGGGTTTAATGGTTACAGAGCTTCTGTGTGGGAAGACGAGACATTATAGAAATGGATGGTGTTAACACAATTCTGTGTGGGTACCTAGTAGTGACTCTGAACCTGACACTGAAATGTGATTGAACTGGTGCACTTCACGTTGTGTATATTTTACCACGCTCTAAGATATTTTTTAAGGAGAAGGAAAAATTCCAAAGACGTGGTTCTCACTTCAGAGAGATTATAATCCCTTAGGGGAAAAAATAGGCATGAAATAAACTGAGAGATTGCTTTAGAACGATGTCCGGCACTATCACTACGAAAGAACAGGATGGGCACCTCCTGTCAGGGTCCCTGGGACTCATCTGTCTAAATGCCAAAATCGCCTCTCTGTTATTTACCTTATAGAAACATTCTTCACAAGGAGACCCCTTTAAACTCTCAAGTATGTGGAAGGTTTAGGATGAATCATTCTCTATGCAACCAAGAAGCCACAGCAGAGCTGTTTTAAGATGAAGTGTTATGAGGCCGTGCCAATTGGAGATCAATCAGAAACTGCAATAAACATCGTGGTAATTACAACAAAAACTAATGAGAAAAAATGATTTAACTCGTAAAAGTTTACTAGACACCCAGTCTTACACGCGCATATACCTATAAAACGATACGATGAAAAAAAAATCCATATGATACTACACAGTTTGCATATTTAATGGGCATGGTTATTACTTGTGAGCATAATATTCCATATTTCCTTGTCCAATATCCCTGCTCCTGCTGATTATGGGAGTATGGGCATTTTTTCAAGAAAACAAAAACAGCATGCCCCTTCTATACTCACCGCTATCATACAAAGGGTTTAATCTTTTGTGCCTTTGTTAAAAAAAAAAAAAATCCTTAGCAAAAGCTTCTCATTAAAACAGCAGAAATAAGCATCCAAAATTTTAACTTGGAACTTGTGTTGATAAAAAAAAAACCTATGCAAAGCTTTTAGATTGAATACTGCGCTTTCCTCCTTTGACAATGTGGCAAACTTTCAGCATTTCCTGGAATATTTCCCAACCCCTTAAGCACCTGAATCGCTTCTTGCACGTTAGATTCGTTGACAGGAAGGCTGTGAGAAGGGAGAAAATACCAGAAGGGAAAAAGAAAGAGAAAGGATATCTTTTAGATTAACCCACCAAATAACCATATCCTTTAACAGTGACTTTATCAGGTCTAAAGCAAAGAAAAGTACTGCCAGGATAATTAACAATTCTGGTTTTAAAAAGTCGAAGTTGATTATCTAAAGGGCAGGCTGCTCTTTAAATTAAAGATGATATCTCAGGCATTCACGGCAATATACGTTAGAGCTACAGATACGGTACATAAATACACAGATCAAGAGTCCACTCCCAGTTGTCGAAAAGGGTTGTTCCGGTGAAAATCTTGAGCAGTGGACTTGGTGAGGATGGAGGTCATCTTGCGAGAGCATGCTTTTAATCACGGGGGCAGATTTTCCACAGCTAATTGTGGCCGGGCAGATGTGGCCCCATATTTCAGAAGAAGCCAGAAATTCTGGTCATCATGCAAAAACCTGTTGTTGTTGTTGTTGTTGTTGTTGTTGTTGTTGTTGTTGTTTTTAAGTGCTGGCATATAGCACTTTTCCCCGCCAAACAAAATACATCCGTGGGCTGAGATTATTGGGTTTCGCTCATCCTGACCTATGTCACACTTGGGTAAGAAAATGTTCAGGAATCCACTGCGGAGCCTGAGATTTCATAACCCTGGCCTGGGATGCCCTTGTTGAAGTCAAAGAACCATCCTTGGGGCAAGAGAAGTGTGGGGTCCCTGGCTGGTTGTGAAAGCCCCTCCGGCTGGAGAGGTTCTCTGCTCCCTGGGTTGTGTGTACACATCTCTCCACTTCTTCCTCACTCTCCACACTCACCACAACACAAAGGGCACAAAAGTAGTTCCCAGGTTGCTGGGTTTCTGTATAAAGACTTGGGTTCATAAAGATACAAGGGAATATTTTTTAAATCTCCAGAGTTATCTTTGGCAAAATAAATAACGGTATTCCCCCTAGCTAGTTCTAGTTTCAGTTTCAAGTAGACAGATCTCTCTTTTAAAAAACCAAAAAGCTACCTAGTAAAGGAGAGAGAGGGAAGAGAGATTTGCCACACTTTGAATGTGTTTTTTAAATAAAGCAAAAAAAAAAAAAGTCTTTCTTCTGATGGGCTCAAATCTCAACTCTTTCAAGTTCTATTACTAGATTACTAAATTGGAAAAATTTAAGGATAATAGGTAAGTGTTATCAGCATAGGTTCTATTTTTTATTTATTTTTTTATTTATTTATTTATTTTTTTTTTTGGTGGTACTGGGGATGGAACCCAGGGGCCTTCGACCTCCGGGCTACACTCCCAGACCTATTTTATAGTTTATTTGGAAACAGGGACTCTTAAGCCAGCTGAGGCTGGCTTCAAACCTGCACGATCCTCCTGTCTCAGCCTCCCAAGCACGGGGATTACAAATGTGTGCCACCACGCCCGACTAGGTTCTATTTTTTTATATTTTTTATTTCAAATTTGGGGAGCACAGACTCCCCAGTCTGGCCAAATGTCTGCTAGTCAACATTCTCAAACAACTGACCACATACCTTAGACGAGAGAAGATTTATTTGCCATTTCTTTGCTCGTGGTTTTGGACATTTCAGAGGTTCAGTCCATGCCAGGCTGGGTCTGCAGAGCTCAGGGGATGACAGCAGGAAGTAGAAAGAGGGAGAAAGCAAAGCTCTGCCCTCACATCCCTGGGACTACATTGCATCAACTCTGAACATTAATACACGAGCTCTTCAGGGGCTGTCCTATATCTAATTACAACAATGCTCCACCATTCCCATTGCCTTAAACCCTACAAAGGCTCACATATACATTACCACCAGGCTTCTGTAGGCATTTGAATTTGTTCCTGCTGAACTCCATTTCTCTTCTCCATGTCCCTAGTCACTCTACTCAAAAGAAATCAACTTTCAGAAGAGCTCTCCCAGATGAGGCAATACAGCTGGGTACAAAAACAGACCTACTGTGTGTGGGACCATCCCAGGCACTAGCCACAGAGTAGTGATTACAAACATGGAGCTACCATCAGGGAGCTCAAGGTCATAAAGAAAAAAAAAAAGTTACCAAAGAGCCAGGCTCATCACAGAGTGAAAAGTGGGTCCGATGGAGAGGTGGAGAGGTACTTGGTGTCCGGGACCCAGACTAAGGCTTCTTTCTCACTGCATCTCAGGGACTTGGTCTCCAGTCCACTTTGGAGGCTATTACAGAGCCATCTGCAGCCAGTTTATTTGTTTTTAGCTGTCCAGGTGGAACCATGACCAACCTGAGTTGGGGGTTTAATAAAAATGAATGCTTGAAATTGCTAGCCACTGAAATTTGAGGGTCGTTTGTTATGCGGCAAAGCTGGCTTATGCGCTAACACAGTTCACTGACTCCTTGTTTTTATGAATGAAGAAAAATACTGACATTGATCTGCTCAAATAATGTCTGCACATCTGCTGACCCACTTAGTAAAAATAAAAGTCATACATGATGTTATAAATAGAGAAATGAGATAAAATGAGACGGCCAAAACCCAAGTCTTATTTTTCACCCCAAATGTGCTTGCCCTCACTGATTTTGCCCACTTTAATGCATATTGACTCCATCTTTCTTGAGGGTGAACATGGATACCATACTGACAATTTCCAAATTTCAGAAGCCAGAATTTCTGATCTGTGTATAAAAGCTCCTTATTTTTAAATACCAGTAAATATGACTGTGCCTCTTGAACAAAATATGCTATTGCTGTCATACCAGACTTTCTCTCTCTCCCTCCCTCTCACACACTCTCTCTCTCCCTTTCTCTCTCTCCCTTTCTCTCTCTCCCTTTCTCTCTCTCCCTTTCTCTCTCTCCCTTTCTCTCTCTCCCTTTCTCTCTCTCTCTCCCCTTCTCTCTCTCCCTTTCTCTCTCTCTCTCCCTTTCTCTCTCTCCCCTTCTCTCTCTCCCTTTCTCTCTCTCCCTTTCTCCCTCTCTCTCTCCCCCCCCTTTTTCTCTCTCTCCCTTTCTCTCTCTCTCTTCCTTTCTCTCTCCCCCTTTCTCTCTCCCCCTTTCTCTCTCTCTCTCCCATTCATTCTCATTCTCTCTCTCTCTCTCTCTCTCTCTCTCTCTCTCTCTCTCTCTCTCTCCTTATGGTTGAATCAAGAGCAAAGCCAGCGGGCTCTCCTGTTGAAAGATCTAGTCATTCTGCCCTTCTCAGCACCTGCACTACTTCAACCTGTATCAGCCACCAACATACCTCTGATCAAGGACTGATATCAAGAATATACATACATAGGCCAGGCGTGGTGGCGCACGCTTGCCATCCCCGCGCTTGGGAGGCAGAGACAGGAGGATCGCGCAGGTTCGAAGCCAGCCGCACGCGCTGGCTTAGGAGACCCTGTTTCCAAATAAAAAAAAATGTAAAAGTAGGTCTGGGAGTATAGCCCGAAGGTAGAAGGGCTTCCGGGAACCCCAGTACCACCAAAAAAAAAAAAAGAATATACATACATAGGACTCATAAAAACATAACATGCCTGTCATCCTAGTACCCGGGAGAGAGACAGGACACTTTGCAAGTTCAAGAACAGCCTTAGCAACTGAGCGAGACCCTGTGCAGCTCAGCAAGACCCTGTTTCAAAATTAAAAATTAAAAAAAATAGAAAGGGCAGGGGGAGGGTGTGCCTGGGAAGCTGAATGCCCCTAGATTTAATCCCTTGTACCATAAAACACACACACACAAAGCCGGGCATGGTGGCGCACGTGCTTGGGAGGCAGAAACAGGAGGATCGCGCTGGTTTGAAGCCAACCTCGCTGGCTTAGGAGACCCTGTTTCCAAATAAAAATATAAAATAGGTCTGGGAGTGTAGCCCAGAGAAGGGTTTCCAGGAACCCCAGTACCACCAAAAAGTAAATAAAATAAATAAAATTTATAAATAAAACACACACACATACATACACACACATATGGTCCAATTAAAAAGGGAGGCTGTATCTCAAAAGTAGAATGCCCCTAGATTCAATCCCTGGTACAATAACACACACACACACTCACACACACACACACACACACACACACTCACACACTCACACAGCCCAATTAAAAATGGTCCACTGAACTGAGCAGACCTGTCCGCTCTCTCTCAGAGCCTCGCGCATCCTGCCCAGCCACGCTGGCCTGGCTGTACCCAGTCACTTCCACCTGGCCTCGGCCCTGTCACTCTTTGACCCGGGCCCCGGCCACCTCTGTTTTGGGAGCCTTCTCCCGTCATCACTCAGGTCCTGGCTCTGAAGGGACCTCCTCCCAGGTGACATCTCCAGGGGCCTCTCAGTTGCCGTCCACAAGCTCCCTCCTGGGCCGCCCTGCCTGGTGGCCGTGTGTGTGTTTGCCTCCCTAAAAGGTGACAGACTCGAGGGGAACACAGCTCATCTGTCAGGTCCGCTGGCGCCACTGCAGCGCCTGGGACATGACACACACTTTGGAAACATTTCCTGACCAGATAAATGAAAGACGACAGAGGAAACGTACACAGCAAATAACGCCCACCCACAAGGAGTTTTAGGGTCACTGCTGTGGAATCGGGGCACCACGTGCATCAAGATGCTGTAAGATCTGATGCTGTAGGAAGAGGGGGAAAGCTGGGCGTGGTGGCGCACGCTTGTAATCCCCGCGCTTGGGAGGCGGAGACAGAAGGATCGCGCAGGTTCGAAGCCAGCCGCGCTGGTTTAAGAGACCCTGTTTCCAATTTTTTTTTAAAAAAGTATATAAATAGGTCTGGGAATGTAGCCCAGAAGTAGAAGGGTTTCCAGGAACCCCAGTACCACCAAAAAAAAAAAAAAAAAAAGAAGAAGAAGAGGGAGAGAAAATGAAGAGACACTATTAAAGAATACTGCCTTCAAGGGGCCAGGGAAATCTTTTATTTTCAAAAGGGTAGGGAGAGTACAGTTTAAAGTATACACTAAGGCTGGGCATGGAGGCACATACCTGTAATCCCAGTACTTGGGAAGCTGAGACGGGAGGATTGCAGGTTCCTGGCCAGCCTCAGCTACTTAGTGAGGCCCTCTGCAACCTAGTGAGACCCTGCTTCAAAATAAAGACTAAAAAACAGAGCTGGGGATGTAGCCTGGAGGTAAAATGCCCCTGGGTTCCATCCCCAGGGCTGAAAAAATTAAAAAGTATTCACTAAGATAGAAAATATGGGTTTTGCCGGGCGTGGTGGCGCACGCTTGTAATCCCCGCTCTTGGGAGGCGGAGACAGGAGGATTGCGCAGGTTGGAAGCCAGCCTCAGCTGGCTTAAGAGACCCTGTTTCCAAATAAAATATAAAATAGGTCTGGGAGTGTAGCCTGGAGGTATAAGGCCCCTGGGTTCCATCCCCAGTACCACCAAAAAAAAAAAAATATATATATATATATATATATATATATATATATATATATATATATATATATATGGGTTTTACCTGAATGACATCAAATACATAGGAAAACAATGAACCTTTGGCCAGATCCCCCAACTCCACTATTTATAAACTCCACACTGCTTGTTAGAAAGAGGAAGCCAAGGACCCTGCCCGATTCCTGTCAGAGCAGACACACTTGAACGTGGAGACCCGGGAACCCATCATGGCCAGATGATTTAGGACTCATCTTCCTTCCAGTCTGCAGTGGAGACAGTTCTGCCCTGTGGACATGAAGCTGACGTGCCTCCTCCCTTTTGGGATTCAAAACAGAAACGGAAAGCAACTCTCTAAATAGGGTCAAGATTCAGGTCTGGGAGATTTGCCAGCGCAACCAGGAACCAGACATCAAAGACGAAGAACAAGGGCACGACTTCCGAAACCGCGTCACACATCTGCAAGTGTTCAAATGGAGCGTGAACCCGCACACCAGGGAGGCCCACCAGGGAGGACGGACCCGGGAGAGCACCCGGCCAGACTCCAGCCCCGGGACCCAGGGAGTCTCTCTGACTTCCAGAGTTATTTCAAAAATAGTATTTGTCATCACGTGGGAGAAGAAATAGATCATCTGGGCCGGCCATGGTGGCGCGCACCTGTAATCCCTGCACTTGGGAGGCTGAGACAGGCAGATCACAGGTTCAAGGCCGGCCATTTAGCCAAGTCCTTTGCAACTTATGGAGACACTGTTTAGAAATAAAAAATCATTGCCGGGCGTGGTGGCGCACGCTTGTCATCCCCGCGCTTAGGAGGCGGAGACAGGAGGATCACGCAGGTTCGAAGCCAGCAGCACGCTGGTTTAGGAGACCCTGTTTCCAAATAAAAATGTAAAAATAGGTCTGGGAGTGTGGCCCGGAGGTAGAAGGGCTTCCAGGAACCCCAGTACCACCAAAAAAAAGAAAAGAAAAAAGAAAAGAAATAAAATATCATTAAAAAAAAAAGAGTTCTGGGTGTGTAGGTCAGAGATAGAATACTCACATTTTCAATCGCCAGTACAAAAAGGAGGAGGAGGAGGAGGAGGAGGAGGAGGAGGAGGAGGAGGAGGAGGAGGAGGAGGGAGGTGTGTTTCCTTGTTGTTGTTGTTGAACCCAGGGGCATTCTACTTCTTTTTTTTTTTTTTTTTGTGGTACTGGGGTTCCTGGAAACCCTTCTACCTCCGGGCTACACTCCCAGACCTATTTTATATATTTTTTTTTATTTGGAAACAGAGTCTCTTAAGCCAGCGTGGCTGGCTCCGAACCAGTGCGATCCTCCTGTCTCCGCCTCCCAAGCGCAGGGATGACAAGCGTGCCCCACCACGCCGAGGCCTTCTACTTCTGAGCTACACCCCAGCCCTATCTTATTTTCTTATTTTGAAACAAAGTCTCACTAGGTGGCTGAGCATCTCACTACTTACTGAGGCTGTCCTCCAGCCTCCCAACCTCCCGTCTCAGCCTCCCAAGTACTAGGATTACAGACAGGTGCCGCCATGCCCGGCGGTGTGTGCTTTTGTTTAGTTGCATGAGCTTACACAGAAGATGCAACCAAACCGGAAAGTATCTCATCTTCACTCGCTCAAAGCAAGACAGATCTTAAGGTGAACTTCCCATCCGGGACAATCTGTGAAGATTCATTTCTCTCCATTCCTTTAATATTTCCTATAATTCACTCTGATTGCCACATATAGCCGGTAAGAAATGCCTGTAAAAAGGGCTTTTAAACTCTCAGTTGTTTGCAGAATATTAGTAACACTATAAAAAGTTTATGTTAATTAATGCTGCATTTTAATAGATTTCCTGGAAGTTTGTAACTGTGCACTATAAAGGCTTTCAAGATAATGCATTATACCGTGGTTATCATAAACTCCAAAGCAGCTCAAATATTCCTTTTATGTCTCAATAACTTTCCCCCCAAAGTTACAGTATTTAAAAGATTCAAATGCGAAATAAAAAGAAAAAAATTTTCCCCACCGGGGGATATTTTAAATTTTTATCTCTCCCATCGTGATCAATCTTATTCCCGGCAACACCGTTACTTAGGCTTGCTTATAAGCAGGAAGCCGTCTGCACCTCCCGTGAGTGGCCCTGGGATGGAGTGGCCTCTATAAAGCCCAGGGCAAGATCTGCAGAGGAAAGACAGTTCCCAAACTCAAAACTCACAGTCCTGGGGACTGAGGCCCTCCACCTAGGACATCCCTTCTCAGTGTTCATCTCTCTTAGTTTAGGCTAAAAGGGTCATGTGTAGTTCAAGGAAGAACTAGTTTTCCTATGCATTAGAGGCGGGCCAAAGGGAGAGTCCGATGGCAGAAGTTCCAAGAGAGAACAGAATGATGAAACCTTCCTTTTTGTCTTTGATATGGCCGGCGAATCATAAGCATAGTGCCCTATGCATTCAGCCGGACTCTGAGAAATACACAACACACACACACACACACACACACACACACACACACACACTCCTCACCTCTCTCCTGCCAAACAGTACACGTGGTATTATGAGCGCTTTGTGGCTCCCAACTAAGGCCTCCGAAGCTGAGTATCTCTTCCTTTGCCCTGTTCCCTAAGCCCCAGTTATAAAACATTTGTCATCTGGGCTTGTACCCGGCAGCATCTGCGTTATATTAGACTTAATCTCAACTCCAGGGAAGGAACACATTTCCTGAACTTCGAAGCACTGTTAGGGGTTTTTTTTCCTTCAAAATTCAAAGCTTTCGCAGTGACCTTAATGGAAGACTCTTACTAGAATCTCAATATGATGGCAAATTATACATATATGTATGTAAGGGTGTGTGTGTGTGTGTGTGTGTGTGTGTGTGTGTGTGTGTGTGTGAGAGAGAGAGAGAGAGACAGAGACAGAGACAGAGACAGAGACAGAGAACTGACTACTGGTAAACAAAGCAAACACTTGAGCGAGGTCATCAATTTAAATACCTTATCTGAGAATTATGATAATCAGTTTTAAGATAACCAGCCACCTCAGCTTCTCCAGAACCATGGGATTTCTGACCTGACGCCTCCAGTGCTACAAGCTGGGGACTGAGGGTAGGTGGGGGCTCTAAAAGCTTGTACCATCAGCCAGGCGTGGTGACACACGCTTGTCATCCTAGTACTGGGGAGGCTAAGACAGGAGGATCACAGGTTCATGGCCAGTCTCAACTACTTACTGAGGCCCTCTGCAACCTAGTGAGATCCTGTTTCAAAATAAAGAATAAATAATACAGCTGAGGATGTAGCTCAGAGGTAAAACGCCCCTGGGTCCCATCCCCAGTACCAGAAGGAAAAACAAACAAACAAACAAAAAAAAACCTACATATTAAAAGCCATGTCACGAAATGAATAAGAGATTTTCAAAAGAAACACACTCTAAGCTATCTCAGCACCTATGATCGTGCATGGAAGGAAAATACACATTTGCCAGTGTTTGCCTTCACTGTTACGTGTCCTGAAACACCCAGCGCAGGTCTCCATCTTTGTTCCCTCTCTATTTCTCCCTCCTTCCCTTTTCTCTTTCTCTTTCTCCCTCTTTCTCTCTTACACAGAGTCCAATTTTGCAGCCACCATTTGAAATCTATACCTTATAGACCTCATTTAAACGTTTCCCAATAAGAATCTCCTCTGTGGATCCCTCCCCGTGCCGCCGCCCCACCTCCGGTCCCTCCAAATGTAAATACAATTAGCCGATTGAAGGCACACGGCGTGTGCTCTCTGCCTCTTTCCTGCCGGTCTCTGAGCCACGGGGTCCACGCGGTGTGCCCCGTTCACGCACGGTCCTCCAGGAAGAGCCAAAAGATGGAAGGGGAATCCAGCCCAAGGAAAGAGTCTGTGAAGACTTCTCGCCTTCCTAATCCCTTCTCTCTAATGTTTCTCCGTAAATTTGTCAGATGGGAATGAAATTGCCTCATAACTCTCTAGACGTGAAGAGCATCTCTGAAGAAAATTACGTACTTGTCAAAGCAAGGGGGAATTTATGTTGGTGTTCCTGAGATGTGATTTCATTCCGTCTATTTCCTTTGTGCACCGCGGAGCGACTAGAAACAAAAAAAAAAAAAAAAAAAAACAACGAGTTTATGGATATTTTTTTTCACTTTAGTGCATTTTTTGCTCCTATTCCTCCCTTTTGTTTTCTTATGCCCCCTCCTCTCGTCTGTTTATTGCCGGTGACAGTGAACTCGTGCCCAGCAACGCTGTGAGGAAGGTGGCAATGATTTCTACCCAGCCAAGGGAAGCAGAGATGATTTCCCCGCGGGCGACGCTGGAAGGTTGTGGGTTCCGTCTCTGATGCTGGCCAGGAACGATTTGGGTACAAAAGCCTGGTTGATGTTCCTCTCCGGGAGTGGCAAGCTTCCTGAAATTGAATCCCCCCACCCACCCACCCCTGCATTGCGCATTCTGGTTTGCGTTTCCAGCGCTTGCTTTGCTGAATTTAGAGGCTGCAGCGCCTTGCCAAATCGGTGGTCCCGTGTACCGCTAAACCAGCAGAGAATACAGAGACAGGCATCCCCAGGTTGGAGTCCCAGCTCTTCCAAGAATGGGCCAGGCAAAATGTCCATCTTTCCTGAAAGTAGCGTTTCGTGAGGGTAAAACACAAATGCTCCCCCAACTTAGAAGCTGCTTAGGACCACAGTAAACAGCCCTGGGTTTTTTTTTTATTGTTTGTTTGTTTGTTTTTGTTTTTTGTTTTGGTACTGGGGATTAAACCCGGGGCATTCTACCTCCAAGATACACCCCAACCCTATTGGATTTTTTTTTTTTTTTTGAAACAGAGCCTGGCTAAGTTGCTGAGGCTGGCCACAAACCTGCAATCCCCCTGTCTCAGCCTCTCACGTACTGGGCTATAACAGGCACGCGCCACCATGCCCAGCCACCCTGAATCTTAAGTCAAACAGGCTCTCTATTTTCAGCTCCTCTGCTTCTTGGCTTGGTGACCTAAGAAAATGAATCAGCCTCTCTGTTGCCTGTATCCTCACCCGGCAAGTGGAGTAGAAATAACCCAGCTACCCAAGAGCACTAGGAGGGTCAACGGAGTCCGCCGCATCGCCACGTGTCTGCTCACACTCTGTAGCTCCTGGCCATTTCTCTCTACCATATGCCAAGCATCTGGCACAAAGTATCTGTTCAATAAATATTTTTCCTTGGCCTTCTTTCTGAGCTCCTTCTGGAAAGCCTGTTTGGAGGGCTGTTTTTTTCGACATCCTACTCGAGGCCCATCGCACCCCAGGTGTCTGGGAAATGAAGAATTAACGAGCGCCCAGATGTCTGGTTATTGACGGCATTACATATATTTGGTCCGTTTCCCTGTTGATGATGTCGGAGTTTTGAAGGATTGGGGAGAATGAAGAAGATGTTCTTTTAATGTTCAAGCTCACCAGAAATGGTTCGTTGAAAAAAATCAAATAAAAAGCACTTTGGAGAGGAGAACCTTAAAAACAAGACAGAATATAGTCAAACAAGCCAACAGTTCCACCAGGCAACCACAGTGGCATATTGAATCTTTCTGGAAGTTGCTTCTTGCAAAAGGAAAAATAAGACAATATTGCACAGATGAATCTAGATGGATGGGCAGTATTTTTTCTGGTGGGGTTCCTTAAGGAAACGCTTGTCGGGAACCGGGGCGGTCACGCTAGCTTTATCTCTGTCCGTAATGGCCATGGGACCCCAGGGCTGATGTCCAGGGGGGCAAACTTCAGGTTTGAGCTCAGTCCCTGGGAGAGAAGGTGCGGGACCCCGACTCCAATCTTTCTCTCTGGTTTCACGGTCCTCAATTAGGTTACCCTGGATCCATGGCACTCAGAGAAACATTGCATGGAAAATTCCAGGTGGAAACAATTCCGAGGCTTTAGCTTGTGTGCTATTCTGATGCATGCAGTAAGACCTCACTCCTTCATGGACCCTGGGTCATGGCAGGATCGCAGGGCTTGCATCCAGGTAATCCTGACGTAGGAGCCCAACACTACGCCACAACGCCCACGCTCACCCCAGTGCATCTCAACCCGTGGACGTGTGCTAGCTTACACTATCACAAGAAGGGGTGCGTGCAACACAGTAAAGATATTTTGTGCGCAAGAGAGATCACATTCACATAACTTTTCTTAAAAGCATATTGTGGGCCAGGGATGGTGGTGCACACCTGTGATCCCTGTACTTGGAAAGCTGAGACAAGAGGATCACAGGTTCAAGGATAGCCTCTGCGAGTAGAGATGCTCTCAGTAACCTAGTGAGACTCTGCCTCAAGCACAAAAGAATAAAAGGGCTGAAGGTACAGTTCAGAGGTAGAATGCCCCTGAGTTCAATCCCTAGTACCATACGCACACACAGGCATATTGGGGTTGTTCTAAGTTATTATTAGTTACTGGTGTTACTCTCTTCCTGTGCCTAATTTTTCTTGCCTAAGCTGTATCATTTGCATATAAGAATAACAGAACATAGCTAGGTTTGGGTACGATCCACGGTGTCCATGAGGCTCTCACAGCATATCCCCATGATAAGGGCGAGTAACTGTGTGTATTCTCCTCCGGCTCTGAAGTTCTGTCCCCGGCACATGTGAGATTCGACTGGAGCACAGAGGTTGGAAACGGCACAAGAGAAACTTTCCACTGTATCCCAGAACTCACAGCTGGGGAATCTTACAAGTCAATCAGCCTCTGGCACGTGCTTTCATTACGCCGCCATAGGCGAGCCGCCGTCGGTTCAGGACGCAGGGAATGAACGCAGTTAAGCGAAGCAGGGACTAGTCCGCTGTCATCTGAACACCAGCGCCGTGGGAAACTGAGTCCACCGCAGAGCCTGGGAGGCGAACGAGATCTCGTTTGCCTTTGGTTAGATAATGTCCAACCGTTAACGGGGCGGCGAGGCTCAGGGAGGACCCACCTTCCCCCCAAGTCTGTTTCCTCTTCCACTCTGATGGGAACATACAGTGTTTATTACCCCCTCGTTCACCAGCCCCCAAATATCACTGCAACGTCTGTGCGGTGATATATGGATGGTTGTTACCCTTTTAATGGATAAAAAAAAGATTTAAGTACTTCATTCTGTTGCATTTTGACAGCTGCAAGCTATCACTTTTCCATTCACCTGCATTTAGCAATCCCATAAAGGAAGGCAATCTCAGAGGGAACAGGCGCCGGGCACTGCAAGGTGATAATTCTGTATCGCTCTGGCCTATAAATACCTGACAAGCTTTGTGCTGAGTCAGCAGTCTGTGACGGCGCGGCAGCCGTACCCTTTTATCTGTGTGAGCGTCTCCCGCGGCAGCTGGACCACCAGCCCCTGCGGAGAAAATCCATAGTATCGATCGGGCCATTTCTCCACTGTAATTCTTTTGTAGGAAATCCCTAATGACAAATTTTATCTGCACCACTTTTTGATCGCTGGTTTGATGTAAAAGGATCTCCAAGGCAGAGTTAAGCGCTGGGCCAAACTGCGTTCTCAAGCAGCCGTTTTATTTACTGAAACTACAGTTGTAGGCACACGCATGCGGGTGCGTAGACACACACACACACACACACACACACACACACACACACAAGAAAGAGAGGCAGAGAGGACCGGGAAACAGAAAGGTGTGGGAGAAAAGGTCGCGTCCACATTTATGATCGCAGAAATAACTTTTGCTATTTTGGTGTTTTGAGAGCAACGCACAGGGGATGTAGGGTCGGACGCTGAAACGGAGCTGGGTCCGGCTCTCTCGCCCGTCTCTCCTCGCCTCCGCGTCTCCCGGGACCTGCTAAGCTTCCTTACTCTGCGTCCCCAATATGTTAGAAGAATCTCTTTATCTGATGGTGTTCGCCAGAGATTAGCATCAGGCGTGAATGAGGGACCTGGGCGAACTTCTGTAAGATATCCAAACCCCCGGAGGAAGCAGCGAAAGGTTACATAAGAAGCTGTGTCCTTACAGAATTGCTGGCCTGGCTATTTCTGGGCATAAGTACAAAAGGGAAAGAAAAAAGAAAAAGAGTTCATCCGCGGAGTGTGTGTGCATAGGCCGAAGCATCCCTGGCTTCCCAACTCCCCGGGGCTCCAGGTGCATTGGGGAAGCTTTTCTCCTTGGTGAGACGCAGCCTCCCACCTACGTAGCCAGCTACATCGAGCATATTTGGGGCTGGAAGATTATTTTTTTTGTAGGGTTTCAGCAACATTTCCTGGATCTTCCTCTTAATACCAATAACACTCCCCTGCCCTGGCTGTGACAACCAAAACTGTCCCCACGTGTCATCTCTGGAGCTCGGGTGCAAAATGGCCTCCGGTGAGAAGCAGCGTCCACTGCTGGGGCTGAGGAGCGGGGATGAGAGGGAGGTAGCCCAAAGTGGGAGGGTCTTTGATTTTTCAGTTTGGTTCAGAACAAGCAGAAGGGAGATGAATCGTGGGTGGCGCCATCAAACAGAGGATGACCGAGCAAATTTTTCATCTCTGGAGGCCTGAGCTAGATTCTCTTCGCCCAAACTAAGAGTTCTTCTGGGCCAGCAACTTTGGTGACTGAATCTGAGCCCTTTGCGTAGGACCCTTGACTCCCACAGGGAACTTTCTGCCTGGCCCTGTAGGGCACGGGGGACCTTATTTCTAGGACAGGGTTTCTCAGCTGATGACGTGTCCCACAAAGTATTTACCGGGCTGTGGAGACATTTCTGGGTGATTCAACCGTGCTGGGAGGTGGAGGGTGCTCCTGGCTCCTCCAAGCTGCAGAAGTCCTTGCACAGGACGGACCTACTACAAGTACCCGAGCCGATAGTGCCCAGGGCAGGGACCTTGCGGGGGCTGATCCTCCGTCCCGCTCAACGTGTCTGTTTCTCTCTGATACAAACCAGACAAAAATCTTTAGTGTCTGCAAAGAGCATCTTCGCTCTCAGTATCGACCTCTGTCTTATGTCGAGCCCGGGTGTGAGCAGTTCTTTGCTGAAAAGCTCGGCCCTCCTTGGCAGGACCTCTCGCACTCACGAAGGAGTGCTCTGCGGTCCTCGTATCTTGGCCCGTGAGGGGCTACCTCTGGGGGACGTTTTCATCTATCTGCAAGGACTGCCAGCCATGAGACAATGTCGGGAGCTTCCCAGCTGCGGTGCTCGGACTCTGCTCCCGAACACAGGCACCACACGGCCAGCTCTGGTGCTAAGGCCATCAGTTGGTGTTTTCACAGGCCCTGCTTTTACTGTGTTTAGGCACCAAAACTCGAGGGCTGTTCATTAAACAGCTTAAGACTGACCTTGATGGGCGCCACATATCTGCCACTGATCAAATACTGCCTCTGCTCAGACCTCTACTCCCGGGGCCTCAACACTGATGTCTGTGGAGGTCAGGCTGGAGCCACTCACAGGCAAATGAAGCTGGGAGTTGTACAGGGTTGGAGGAGGGAGGCCAGAAAAAACACACAGGATGCCCGATTAAATTCGAATTTCAGATAAACATATAACACCAAGTATATATCTCGTAGTTTCAGAAAACAGTAAATAAGATTTCAGTATGAGTATATCCCCCACTACTGCATGGGATATACATATACTAAAAACTGTATTCATTTATCTGAAACTTAGATTTAACTGAGTCTGATGTATTTTATGTGTGTTTAATCTGGTGACTCACTCTGGGGTAAACTGGACAGAACTTACCCTAAAACATCATCTGATCTGTAAATAAAACCAAATGTTACTGGTAGAGAAAGAACAGCCAGTCCTAGGGCTGTCAGACACTTAATTTTTTTTTCCCACCTGGGAATTGAACTCAGGGGCATTCTACCTCTGAGCTGCGCTCCTGAGTCTTTTTAAAACAGGGTCTCACTATGTTGCTGAGGCCAGCCTCAAAACTACAATCCTCCTGTTTCAGCCTCTCGAATACTGGGATTACAGGCATGCACTACCACACCCAGCGATACTCAAATATTTACAAAAAAAATCTGGATTTTCACATGAAATCTGAAAATTCTACAATGGCACAACTACTGTTTTTTATTTAACACTCCCCCATGAGACGCAGCAAGCCAGTCTGCTGTCTGCCTTTATTGTGGGGCACAGACTCAGCATTTGGCAAAAGAAGCATAAGCAGTGACTGGGCCTTCATGAGAAACCAGGCATTGTTCTAAGGGACTCACGTGCTCTGCACACGCTGGGAGACGTATACCATTAGCGTCATCTTCACGGAAGACATCAGGAAAGTGAGGTACCTTGGTGAAGGTCACACAACAGTTCCTAGGTGGCACCGCTGGTGTCTACAACCAGTCTTTGCTGGAACTCATTTTTATACCCAACAAACTATACCATCTTTCAGAAGAAAGCCCGTAGTAGGGAGCTTCCAGTAGGACACCATCATCAACGAAGGTGGGATTGAGTACCTCCTTTCAGACACAAATTCTGTCCCTCCCAGGACTGAACAGAACCAGCAACAGCACTTCGCCGAGCCACATCAAAGCCTGAGTCTACAGGAAGAGCCAGTAATGTTGACACAGGCTGTACATAAAATGTTGATGTTTTGTTCATCACAGGGTTGTATTTTTTGCATTAATTTAGAGTTCTTCTGACTATTGTGCTAAACTATTACTTTATTGTCATGACAAAGATGTTTGGGTGCCCCCTAATATATGGGGTTCCCAGCAAACGTTTCATGGACATCGTAGGTCCTCTCAAAGAGAGCACTTCTATGTTGAGTGATAGCTTTTCTGATTTCTGAAGTTTTTCATATTTCTGGAAATTTTTCATACTCAAAAGTGTTTGCTACCTCTTTGTTCAAAACAGTGAAAACCTAGCAATAAATGAGATGTTGAACAGAAGGAAGTTGGTCACAGCACACTACTAGGAAGGAACAGGGCACATTGGTGAGAGGGCACTTACAAAGAGCTTCTGAAATGATGATAAATAATAGCGAAAGAAAAAAGAGAATAGAAATAAATTTGTAATATGGCCTAAACTCAGGGGCATTCTACCTCTGACCTACACCTGGTTTTATTTATTTATTTTGAAACAGGGTCTCACTAAGTTGCTAAGGTCCAGTGAATTTGCTGGGGCTGACCTTGAACCTGTGACCCTCCTGTCTCAGCCTCTCAAGTACTTGGATTACAGGCACATACCACCGTACCCAGCTCTAAAGTATTCTTTAGAAAACAGGGAAGGAAAAAAACACTGGAAAAATATATAGCGAAGGCAAGAGCAGTTTTCTCTGAGAAAGACTACAGGTAATTATTTCTTCTTTTTTTTTTTTTTTTTTTTTGAAAGGCAGTATATCACCCTAAAACATTCAAACATGCGTTTTGGAATTCAAAACTCTATTTAAATTCTGACTCTGGTATGTACTGTAAGCAAGCTTCTTAGCTTCTTTCTGCCTAAAACTAGCTACTTCAAGGATTTGTCACGATTATATGTGTTGGGGGATATACATGTAAGTGTGTGCACATTACACATACATAAACATGTGTCTTCCTCTGATTTGCACAATGTGCAGCAAACATGACATTCAGGACATGGTAGGTTATCCAATATTATCTTCCCTCAAAAACTGCAAAATTTTTATTAAAATCAAGTATAACTTTTATAATCACAAGAAAATAGGTCATAGAAAAGGTTAGGAAAGCCCATAGTGAAGGCAAAGGCACTTGGTGGAGCCAGCTACCATTTAGCATTCATTCCTCTGGACACACATTCCGTGAGAAACAGGGCATGTTTAAGAAACTTCCAGAAACAGACAAAGGATGCTGTCTCAGTCAACATTCTTACTGCTATCATCCAAAACAGCTGACCACCCAGCTTAGAGGAAGGAAGACGTATTTGTCCACAGTTTTTTGGAGATTTGGGGATTCAGTCCATGTCAGGCGGGAAAGAAAGAGAGCAAGGCTCCACTCTCACATCGCAGAAGCCAGAAAGCAAGAGAGCCAGCAAGCGGGAGATTCTGAGACACAAGCACAGTCCCTACGGCCATGTCACCAGGGACTCATCTCCTTCAGTCACTCTCCACCTGCCTAGGTGATCACCTAGTAAATCCATTACAATGCAATTGTCCACTGATGAGATTTTAACCCTCGTGACTTAATTATATCAGCTCAGAACATTAATACAAGGATTCTTCAGAGGATATTCTGTATCTAACCACAGCACCCAGAAATAGGGAAACTATGATACACTACAGAAGGGAAGGTGGTTTCTGCTCAGCCCTGGGGAGAGGGGCACAGTGTTGTCAGCTTCTTCTTCTGACTAGAGAAATAAATAAGTAAAGGCTATTTTCTGCTTCATATGCAAAAGTTCTGGCAACACATTCAAATTTTCTTAAATCTTTGGGGCAGATCAAAGCAAGCATGTTCATGACTCAGGCTTTTTCAATCTTGGGAACACTGACAACTTGGACTGCGCGATTCTTTATTGCAGGAGCTAACCCTGCCTCCAGATGGCCGAGGAGCTCTGCAGGCATTCCCACCTGTGCCCTGGGCACAGTCGCCCTGTGGATCCACCGCTGGCCCATGGCTGGCCTTGCCCCCATACCAACTGCAATCATTTCTGGTCTTGGCCTGACTTCCATCTCTCAATATCTGGTTTCACACCAACCTTTATTTTTAAAATATGCATTTCCTTTGCCTCCTTTTTGAAGAGGAATAAAATGGGAGCAGAAGTGAAAGAACAACAGAAAAGACAACACCGGGTGATAAGATTTGAAGGACGATGGGAAGCGGAAAATGACAACAGAAGAATGAAGATTCGTGAGACAGTGAGCGGCCAGAGGTCAAAACCGCCCCTAATCTCAACATACATAAAACCCAAGTCGTAATGAGGAGGAGACCAGCCTAGAGAATCGGACTACTGTTTTTCTTTAAAATAACTCTGAGGCCCTCACATTTCACTTGGGACCATATTCTTCATACAGTGATTCACAACTAATGAAACTGGGGGAAACCCAGTATTCAGACACCACCTTTATGAGGTTTCAGACAAGTGCTATAGATAATTCTCTATTCCTCCTCCTTTGTATCAGTCACGGATTCGTTTCTGCACTCAAAATGTTCTTATTTTGCTTGGGAGGATTCATAATATCTGGGTAATACCAGTGCTGCTCTTAATTTGAAATACTCCGCTCGCAACACTATATTTCAAATGCCGCAGGCATCTTTAATTTTGTCACGGTCAACTAAAATCAAGGAGCTTTTCCCCCTCTTCCTGGACCCTGAACTTGCCTTTGAACCAAAGTAGAGTTCTCACTAGGAAACGGAATTCTTTCAGAGTTAATTTCTAGTCTTATCTGTGGTGTTGGAAGAAATCCTACTAGGCAAACTTATGCACTCTAATGTAGGGGGTAAGTATTTTGATATGTTAAGTGTATTTAATTCCTGGTAATTTATTCCCACCTGGTGAGTCTTCTTCATTCAAAGTGGAGACTGGCGCAGCCAGCCCCCAGCTAGGTCTACTGCAGAGGATCTGAAGGACAAAAGTGTTAGAGTTTCAGCTTTTGAGTTTCAAAACCAAGAGCCAGGGGAAAAGAAAAGCTTTTTAAAAAGTCATCAAAGTGGCTGGACGTGGTGGTGCACACTTGTAATCTCAGTACTTGGGAGGCTGAAACAGAAGGATCACCATTCGTGGGCAGTCTCAGCTACTTAGTGAGGCCTTCCACAACTTGGTGAGACCCTGTTTCAAAATAAAGAATAAAACAGCCAGGCACGGTGGTGCATGCTTGTAATCCAAGCACTTGGGAGGCTGAGATGAGGATCCAGGTTCTTGGACAGCCTCAGCTACTTAGGCCCTTTGCAACGCAGTAAGACCATTTCAAAATAAATAATAAAAAAATAGGGCTGGGGTGTAGCTCAGAGGTAGAATGCCCCTGGGTCCCATCCCCAGTGCTGCAAAAAAGAAAGGAATGAAGGAAGGAAGGAAGGAAGGAAGGAAGGAAGGAAGGAAGGAAGGAAGATGGAGGGAGAGAGGGAGGATGGATAGATGGATGGATGGATGGATGGATGGATGGATGGATGGATAAAAAAATAGGGCTGGGGGTGTAGCTCGGAAGTAGAATGCCTCTGGATTCCATCCCCAGTACTGCAAAAAAAAATTATAAAAGAATATATGATTGGGTATTGCAAGTTTTTTTCTACCCAATAAGAGACTGAGAGAGGAAGGGTTAAGGGGGGAAAAAAGCAAATAGGTTTATCCTGATGGGACTGTAGGTTCTGGGGAAAGTCCCTGATGTTAGGCCCATACACACAAGACACATTCAAAAAGCTCACTCCCATTTAGGAACTGACCCTGATGGAGGGACGTGTGGGGATTTGTTCTTCCCTGGGTGGAATTCACACGGGTGGCAAGCTTTGTAGAGATGGTCTCAAACCAGCCTGGGTGAAATTGGCAGAATAGAACAGACCAGGCAAACCAGATGGGCCTGTGAAGGTTCCCAACATGTCTGCTCAATCTCTCCCTCCATCCCTTCCACTCTCCTGGAATCAATCAGCCTGTCTGTCTGTCTGTCTATCTGTCTCTCTTCTCTTCTCTTCTCTTCTCTTCTCTTCTCTTCTCTTCTCTTCTCTCTCTCTCTCTCTCTCTCTCTCTCTCTCTCTCTCTCCTATCCCTCCCACCCCAGCCCCATACAGCCAGGATCCATGCCAATGTGGATGTGGGCTGGCCATCAGGGTCAGGAGCAATGCATGGCACCAGACCGAGAGCAGAAGGAGCACTGGCTGTGTCAACCTCCAGCCATCTGTACCCACGACAGAGATGGAAGCCAATGTGCGGTTCCCATCCCAGCCATCCACTGACCCTGGGGTCCCACTTTAGTCCCCAGAATGTACATGCACTTACAGAGTATTCCCTACTGAATTATGTACCCCATAAGTCCTATCTTGAAGTCTTAGCCCCCAGTACTTCACAGTGTGACGATATTTGGAGAGATGGCCTTTTAAAAACGATTAAGTCAGAGTCCTGATCCAATCTGATTGTATAAGCAAAAGAAACTCGGAGACACACAGAGAAACCAGGGTCACCACAGCAGCACAGGTGACAGTCTGTGGAAACACAGCAAGAAGCCAGGGAGAGAGGTTTTGGAAGAACCCCAGCTCATGGCGCCTTGATCAGGACGCCTTTAGAACTACGAGAAAAATAAAATCTGTTGTTTCAGCCCCCACCACCCCCACAGTCTGTGGCATTTGGTTATGGCTACCCAAGAAAAATAAATACTAAAAGAGTTTGAAGCCAAGAGGACCCTTAACTGATGAAGAAAATCAGGTGTATCAGTCAGGGTGAGCCCAGCTCTGCTACAGTAACAGCCTAGACCCAACTTAAATGACTAGTGATGAAGCTTATTCTCTCATGAAAAAAGACCATGAAATTCTCTGGGAAAGCTACCCTCCTTGTGGCTGCACAGTGTTTGAAGCTATTTCAATTTCAAGGTGCTTTCCTATCAATAAATACATCCTTCCACAACTGAAGGTAGAGGAAGAGAGAATGAGGACGATTGTGCACCAACTCTTAAACGCTTCTACCCAGAAGTGACCCGCATCTGCTCACACTGTGTTGGCTTGAAATTGCCATATGTTCACGCCTAACTCTAGGGAGATGGGTGAGTGTCTCTGTGCCGTGTGCACAGAAGGAGAGAGGGAGCCGGAATCCCTGCTGAGTTACTGACATAAACACAACATGAACACATCGACCTAGATCACCCAGAATCAACTGAGAACGAGATAACCGATTTCCCACCCCACGGTGGAGTGAGAGCCCAGAAGAGGAAATACGCCAAGCCAAGGAAGTCTGACATTCCGCTGCTTTCACACCTGAATCTGCCATCTGTGGTCCCAGGATTGACTGTGAACACAAGCTGAAGGTCGGGAGAGTTAGATTTCCGGAATTGTCGAGTTTCCATCTTGTCTCAGTTATCTGTTACACAAGAGTTCTGTATCACAAACTGCCATGAAGCCTTGGGGGCTTCAAGCAAGACCCTCTGAGTTAGCTCAGGTCTGTAGGTGGACTTACCTGTCCTGTGCACCAAATCAGAGTCCACTGGCAGCATCTGAGCTGGCCTGGGCATCCTGGCCACTACAGCGGTGGCTGAAGCAGATCAGGGTGGCCTCTGCAGGGAGGACTTGGTTCCCTGTCTATGACGCCTCATCCCACAGCGAGCTAGTGGAGGCTTGTTCTCCTGGTTGTGAGAAACAGAGAGAGAAAAAATAGATAATTAAATGACTCAGAAATAGCACCCTATCACTTCTGTTGGTCAAAGCAAGATGTGAGGGTAGCAAGTATTCAAGGACTAAAAAAATAAAAAAGAAATAGACTCTACCTCCTACTAGGAAAGGCTTGCAAAAGGTTGGATACAAAGAGAGATGGAGAATCGGGACCATTTTTCTATCAATCTACCCCACATGTAGGCCTAATCTATAGGTAGGGTATCTCTTTTTTCTGGTAGTACTAGAGATTGAACCCAGGGGCATTCAATTCAAAGGCACTCCGAGCTACACCCCCAGCCCTCTTTTTTATTCTTTATTTTTGAAACAGGGTCTCACTGAGTTGCAGAGGACCTCACTAAGTAGCTGAGGCTGGCTGCAAACCACGATCTTCCTGTCTCAGCCTCCCGAATGCTGGGATTACAAGTGTGTGCCACCACGCCCCACTGGTAGGGTGCTTCTTAAACATCAGCGTACGTCAGAATCCTGGAAATACGTGCTAGAAAACACACCCAGGACCGAGACTCAGCAGGGCTAGCGTGAGGGCCAAGAATTTGAGTTTCTGTTTAGCTTTCAGAGGATGCTACTGCTGCTGCTGGTGCCGGTCAGCAGGCGACAGTTGGAGAACGGCTACAACACCCTCGCTTACAAATTAGGAAAAATGAGACATGAAATAATCGCTTGGTTTAAGCCCCGTGTCGAAGGCAGAATTAGCCCCCACGTCTCCAGCCTGTACTGTCTTTCTTGACGCCTGCGTCAACTCTACAAGTTGCTGTCTTGACTCCGTTCACCTCTGCCTTTGAAAACTGCCATTATTTTTATTATCATCATTAGTAATGATTAAGAAGATGGAGGGATGACAAGGTGTTTGACACTCTGTCCAAGGCATATCAAAAGCGCTGGGCCCTGCCTGAGAGGCACAGGCTGCAGCCAGACGTATAACACCCTGCCTGGGAAGCCCCCCAAGATCGCTCTTAAATCAAGCAGTCCCTGCCAACGAAGCCGTTAATCTCCCCGCTGGGTCCACGGCTCCCCATGAATCCCAAGTGGCCTCAGTGTTCCTAGGTGGGCTCCTGCACCCCCACAGGCACCTGCAGGAGTTGGGACAGATGGTAACTGTGAAGCCTTCCGCTGGCCACAAGGAGCGCTCCCTCCGGAAGTCACCTGGCACGTCTCTATAGAACCATGCTACCCAGTCGATTCTCCTGTTTCCTCTACGTATGTGCCTTGCTTCTGAACTACGGTAACCTCACAGAATCTCCCTGGCAGGGTTATTTTTTAGGTTACATCCTTGGCTTCTCTTGAACAACGTGACCAGAAATGGTCCCGTGGAAACCACCAGCCTCTTTCTTATTTAATTCCTCGATCCCTCCGTGTGCCTGTGTGAAGTGCCTTCCCAAATTCACACGTATGAAATGCCTTCCGTCCCAGGAACTGGAAAAGCGTTGATGTTCTTGGCAGTGAGAGTTGGGAAACCAGTTATGTGCCCCGCCGCCTCCTTTTACTCTTTGGCCACTAGGAAGCTCAGAGACAAATGTGAAACTCAACTATGTATGACTTCAGTGACGTGTTTCCTAAATTCTTTTTTATGTCTTCTTGATTTTGATATTTAATTTCTATTTTCCCCAATCCTAAATTTCTATATTTACTTGTTACTGCATTTTGCCTACCAAGTGTGTGTGTGTGTGTGTGTGTGCGAGTGTGTGAGTGTGTGTGTGTGTGTGCGAGTGTGTGTGTGTGTGCATGTGTGTGTGTGTCACTACTTCTCATTCTTTTTAGGAAAAAGTTTATAAGTGGCATAAACATATTTTGCATATTCCCAAGTCAAAGAAAACACTGATTAGGCACTGCCAGGTCATCGTACACCCTGAGTTAAATTTCTTGGTATCTGAGAAAGTGTGGCGGAGCACAGGAGGACTCAAGAGACACCTTTGTTTCATTTGGGGTAAGAAGAAATGGATCTCAAACCTCTCTTAATTCTTTCTTTTTTCTTTCTTTCTTTCTTTTTTTTTTCTTTTCTTTTCTTCTTCCACTGCTGAGGATGAAACCTAGGGCCTCGCACATGCCAGGCCAGCACCCTATCACTGCACCCCAGACCAAGGAAGTCCACTTTTAAATCACAGATCTGACAAAAGTCAGAAAAGCATGGAGTCAGACTTAGAAGTGAGTCCGTGTGCCTTTCCACCCCCTTCTCTCCACATGGAAGGACCAAGAGCTCGCTTGGGACGCCCACCTGTGATGCCCACCTGTGATGCCTACCTGCAAGGTGCACCTGCGATGCCCCAAGAGCCCCACAGCGAGGCCCTCCCACGCCAGCACCACCACTGTGAGATCCCTGCCAGGTCCCCAGGAAAACAAAATGTCCTGGTTAAAAGCACAAGGCAGTGTGATATCAGCCAGATGCACAATCCATGACGCGCCCGTAAGGTTAATGGGGAACAGACCCAGAGGACAGAGAGAGGAAACAAACACCTTTATTCCTACTTCATTTTAACGAAACCCAGATCAAAACAGTGCTTTAGATAATCTCGCATGAAAAAGTGAATCAGCCCTTGACACTTTTCTGATCAGTGACCGGAGATCCAGAAGGTCAAATAGCCCATGAGTTTTGGATCATCTGAAAATACTTCTCTGCCTCTTGGGTCCTTTTGTACGTGAGCTTTTCAGACATCTTTCTTTCTAACCTCACTCGGCTGTATTCCCCCGATTTACAGATAGTGATGGGCGCAAAGTGACGTAACCAACAGCTCTCGGGGTGACAGACAGACAGACAGACAGACAGACACAGACACACACGTGAAGGAGCCGGGACCCGGGACAGGCCGGCGGCTCAGGGAACGAGTGTGCACAAACACTTGG
>NC_137805.1:29218437-29357555 GCF_963383645.1 Muscardinus avellanarius
TCTGCGCTGGCAGGTCAGAGGCGGGGGCCTGGGGTTCTGCGTTCCTAACAGGCTCCCACGTGGCGCTGTTAGTTACAGCCAGCCAAGCCCAAATACATAATATGGGAGACAGATATGCTGTTCCATAGGCAATTTTTTAAAAGTGTTTTTTCTTCTGTCTGTCTCTCCCATCTGTGTGGAGTTTTCAGTGTTCCTCTGCACACAGGGAGGTTCACGGGGTCACGTCGCTGGGTGGAACCCCACCAGGACAGTGAGCATGCTCCTGGGGAGTGGGGTACTTCAGCCCTATCCCAGGAGGCAAGCGACACACGGAAGGCAGAGACTGGATTCTCAGGATGTGACCTGAGGCTACAGGCCCTGGCACAAGTCATGCCCACCAGCCACACTTAAAACACGCATCTAAAAATAAAACTAAGACTCTCAAAGTAATGATCCACAGACCACTAAACTCCAAGCCTGAGCCCCCACCGAGTGAGTACAGGACCCCAGGACGCTGCACTGGATGTGTGCCCAGGAAGCCTGTGTTGGTTGGTTGGTTCGTTGGTTGGTTGGTAGTTTGGTTGGTTGGTTGGTTAATTGGTTGGTTGGTAGTTTGGTTGGTTGGTTGGTTAATTGGTTGGTTGGTTAATTGGTTGGTTGGTTGGTTAGTTGGCTTGTTGGTTGGTTAGTTGGTTGGTTAGTTGGTTGGTTGGTTGGTTGGTCAGTTGGTTGGTTGGTTGGTTGGTTAGTTGGTTGGTTGATTGTTTAGTTGGTTGGTTGGTTAGTTGGTTGGTTAGTTGGTTGGTTGGTTAGTTGGTCTTGTCTTCTTTAATGAAGCCTACTCTTCATGACACTTTAAATGTCAAGGGCTAGTCGGGCGTGGTGGCGCACGCTTGTAATCCCCGCACTTGGGAGGCTGAGACAGGAGGATCAAAGCCAGCCTCAGCTTACTTAGTGAGGCTCTCAGCAACGTAATGAGACCCTGTTTCCAAATAAAATATAAAATAGGACTGGGAGTAGAGCCCAGAGGTAGAAAGCCTCTGGGTTCCACCCCCAGGACCACCAAAAAAAAAAAATGTCAAGGGCTTGGGGGGCTCAAGTACCCATTCATTGAAAATTAGTGACCTCAAACCATTGGCATCAGAAAGGATAGCATAGTCTCTTCTTTGCTTACTGCCAACAACTAGAGACACTGAGAAATAGTTAAAATATTATCTGCCATAAAGGAATCTTTATAGGTTCATGAAAGAAATTGAAAGGCTAGGATTGTTTCCATAGACAGAACAGCACACTGACTAGAGGAGGAAGCATAGAACGGGGCAAAGGAGCCAGGTGAGGAGGCGCACGCCTGTTATCCCCATATGTGGGAGACTGAGAAGGGAAGATCGCAGGCTGGAGCACAGCCTCAGCTGTGAGACTCCCATCAACCTAGCGAGAGCCGGTTTCAAAACAAAAAATAAGGGGCTATAGGTGTAGCTCCCTGGGTTCAATCCCTATTACAAAAAATAGATAAATAAAGAAACAAATAAAACAAATAGTGGCTAAGAAGAACAGCTCAGGAACCAGACAAGCTGGGCTCAAGTCCTATTGATCTTGGGCAGAATATTGAATCTCCCTCTCCCTCAATTTTCACTTATTTATTATCTGTTTGGGGGGGGTACTAGAGGTGGAACCCAGGGGCCTTCTATTTTGTGTTTGAAAACAGGATCTTGATAAGTTGCTAAGAGCCTCCCTATGTTGCTGAGGCTGCCTTCGAGCCTGCAACCCTCCTGTCTCAGACTCCCAAGTACTGGAATTAAAAGCATGTGCCACCACGCCTGGCTTCTCCCTCAATCTACCTATAAAGGCCAACGAAAAAGCTATTAATGTAGCTCCTATACCAAATCCTTGCTAGGTTTAATAACTTAGCACCCATAAGAAACGGAGAACAAAGTCTAAATGGAAGCTTTTTGTGTGTGTGGTACTGGGAATGGGACCCAGGGACATTGTACCTCCAAGCTAAACCCCCAGCCCTATTTTTTTAGTCTTTTTAATTTTGAAACAGGGTCTCACTGAGTTGCAAAGGGCCTCACTAAGTAGCCAAGGCTGTCCGCAAACCACGATCCTCCTGTCTCAGCCTCCCAAATGCTGGGATTACAAGCATGTGCCATCACACCTGGTCATAAATGGGAGCTTTTAAAGATAAAAGATAGCCAGGCATGGTGGCACACGTCTGTAATCCCAGCGCTTGGGAGGCTGAGACAGGAGGATCGCACAGGTTCGAAGCCAGCCTCAGATACTTAGTGAGGCTCTCAGAAACTTAGTGAGACCCTGTTTCCAAATAAAGTATAAAATAGATCTGGGAGTGTAGCACATAGGTAGAAAAGCCTCTTGGTTCTACCCTTAATACCACAAAAAAAAAAAAAGATAAGAGATGATAGAGCCAGACCAGCAAACCACAGGCCTGCAGCTCACTGCCTCTTTTGTCAATAAAGTTTTATTGGAAAACCACTGTGCCATCTGTGTGTGTGGTCTCTGACTGCTTTTGAGCTTCGATGGCAGAGTTGAACGAAGGCAAGCCTAAAGTGTTTACTCTCTGGCCCTTACAGGAAAAATGTTGCTGGCCCTGGGGGTAGGGGATGGGATGGTGAAATTCAAACATCTGGTCTTGGAGAGCAGAGGGTTTCACACCAGGATTCAACTTTCAATTTGTTCCAACTATAGCTATGTTCTCTTGAGCCTGTAAAGATCAAACCTGTGCTTTCTGATGTAGCATTGATCATACCGAGTCACCGCAGAGGCCACCACCCTTCCAGCCACAATAGCCAGATTAAGTAGATTTCGTTCAGACCTTGGAATAAATCTCCCAGCTCGCTCTGGGAACCCATCTGAAGTAGCTGTGAAAGCCACCCGGTTTGAGAAGCCGGTAACCCCACCCTGGCCTTCTGCACAAGTTCTAGGCTGCCTTGTGTCCACATCCATGAATTCATGCAAGCGAAACCCCGTGCAGGATGCCCAAAACCCAATGTCAGGCAGAAGCTGCATGTATCTGCTGGGAGTGGGCACCAGGGAACAGGTCAGAGGACAGTCAGAGGGAGCACTGCTTCCCACCCGTGTTAGCATTAAGATGCTCTCAGACAGCAGACATGTGGCACACACTTGCAATCCCAGCATCTGGGAGGCTGAAACAGGAGGATCGCTGTTCACAGACAGCCTCAGCTACTTAGTGAGGCCCTTTGGAACTCAGTGAGACCTTCTTTCAAATTAAAGAAAAAATATAGGGCTGGGGATCTAGCTCAGAGGTAGAATGTCCCTGGGTTCTATCCCTAGTACAGCAAATAATAATAATAATAATAATAATAATAATAATAATAATAATGATGATGGATGCTCTCAGACCACGGATCTTTTCATACGAGAGTCATTGTTACCATACCCATTCTACACATAGGGAAACCAAGAATCAGAGTGGTCACAGCTGACAAGTGGTAACGCCAGGGTTTGAAAGGGAAGTCTGGAGCCAGGGTCAACCTGTAGTCTAACCCGGGGCCACCTCTGCAGCCATTTGACTGCCTCAGCCCCCCAGCTCTGCCAGGGCAGGGGAAAGAAGTCATCACCCATGATATGCGAGTGAATGGGCTTGGCCGTGTTCCAATAAAACTTTATTGACAAAAAAAAAGTAGACAGCTGGCTGGCTTTGGCCCGCTACCTGCTGTCTGCAAACTACAAAGTTAGACTCTCCTAATAACATATGCGGCGCCTGAAATACTTCTGACGACACAATAGGAACGGAATGATCGCTAGCGTTATTGACTACCATTATGAAAATTAGCACTATATGTCTTTGCACTAAACAGCTGGTCCAAGTCATCTTCCCCAGAGGTGCATTAATTTCTGAGCAGAGAGCCTATTTTTTTTTTATGTAATTCCATCTTGCCGCCATCTAAGAGGTGGCTGCTACCACAAAATCCAGCATTCTGATGGGGTTTAGTCAATCACTCGACAATACAGCTTGACCCCGGCTTCCAGCTGGGACAGGTGTGGACGTCGGCGACGGCCGCAGGGTCACAGCGCAGCACGCGCTGCCACACACGAAGCAGCCATCAGCCTGAAGATTGCAGCCTGGCTCCTGGGGGCTCGGAAGCCAGACTGGGCCTCCAGCGACCTGTCAGCAATTAGGAGCCCGGAAAACCCGGACGGGGCTCCCCCGGTGGGGAGCTTTCATGGGGCCTGGCAGTCCTCCCGCCAAGGGCACTCATAACCCATCAAATGACAGAGTCCAATCTGCTGCGTTATGAGGATGTGGCTCAGCCTTTGACACTGGAGATAAAGTCAGACCGCCTGTAATGGGAGCCGACAGAAATGGAGAAAAACACCTCGGCTCGCCCCCCCCCCCCTGCACTTTTCTAGAAGCCAATCGCAGCCTCGGCGCGTTCTCCTTCCCCGAGTTCGCCGGGTCAGAGGAGAACACGGACAACAACGTCTGCGGCCGGTCGGGGGCCGTAATTCTTTCCCACAAAGTTACCTTTCCTGTTTCTATGAATTACTCTTACATTCTTGTAAGAGATATGGTTTGAGGTATTTATGGCGCATTCAATCCTGCTATCATTGATTTATTGAGCGAAACTGGCTCGGGGAGATGATGGAAAGGCCCTAATTCCAAAAAAAGAAAAAAGAAAAGAAAAGAAAAAAGAAAAAGAAAGAAAGAAAGAAAAGAAACCTTCCGCTCTGGGCACGCGCTGGCCTCCTGGCCTCCTGCAGATGACCAGCCGAGATAGACAGAGGGCACTCCGCTCCCCGGCGCCGCGTGCTAGGTGCAGTGAAGGAATCAATCAGACAAAAGCAGATTATTACAGCGTCTGTAGGAGATCAAACAGTGCTGGCACGCGCACCCACACACGCCTGATTTACAGGCGAGCTGATATAGTGCCGCGGCTCACTGTCAGGAGAACATGACAACCCCTTGGGCTCTGTGGATAAATTATTGCTGAAGCCCATGATAACATTTCTCCACCTAGCAACCAAACATAACAGGATGTGGCTTTTAGTACCAGGAGCCGAGTGATACCGAGAAGAGACGCACTGGAGCCTTCTGGCTCCCAAGGTGCGGGCGGAGATGGGACCGGGGAATAGGGGCTTCCAAAAAGCACCCGCAGCAACTCGAGGGTGGCTGACAACCCGGAGCCCCGGGCCCAGGCCCTGCCTGCCCTCGCGCATGCGCACTCCGGTTAGTGATGGATACGGAGCCCACAGCCGCCGCCCCCCAGATACACGAAGTGGACGTGGATGAAAGAGCCTTGAATGCCAACCGTGAGAAAAATGAGCCCCTTTCTGGATTTCCTTTGACTTTTCCCAATGGCCTCAAGGTGAAACTCTCCTCGTGGTGCCAAGGCACATCTTGAATACAGCTTGAACATTGGAAAAATCTCTTTTTTGAGCCAAGCGTGGTGGCGCACGCTGGCAATCCCAGCATTTGGGAGACTGGGACAGGGGGATGGCTGTTTGCGGCCAGCCTTGGCTACTTAGTGAGGCCCTTTGCAACTCAGTGAGGCCCTGTTTAAAAATAAAGAATAAAAAAATTTATACTTTAATAAGTGCAGCTTATTATTATTAGAGGGCGCAGCTCACAGGTAGAATGCTCCTGGCTTCCATCCTCAGTACTGGGGAAGAAAAAAAAAAGACCTGGGCAGGGAGGTAGCTGTTCTCATCCCCTTCCCGGGCAGAAGAAAACTGACCCCCACTTGGCCTATGGGAGAGACAAAGGGCAACCCGCTTAGCACTTAGCCATGACCACAGCAAGCCAGCTGGCCGGCTGAGCAGCCTTGGGTTCCACCTGCACCAGCAGGGATGGAATGGGACCCTCCTTGGCGTCTCCATGGGAGCAGACTCCAGAGGACACGCGGTCCGCCCAAAGGCAGTAGGACCACTGGTGATGGTGTGGTCTTCCTACCGGTTCTCTCTGTGAGCAACTCTTGTTTATACCAAACGCGGCATCTACTCCATCACTAGTTCTCTTCCTGGTCCCCACTTCCCTCGCTGTGTTTAGCCCATCTCAGGAATCCTACCTGTGGACCGCAGGGTCCTTCTTCCTCTCTATTTCTTCTTGACTCAGCCTACATCACCTCCGCCAAGACAAGTCTTACTTACCATCTACACTTAAGTTTCGTGCGAGTTCTGTCCATCCCATTTGCTTTAGCAGATTTGAATAATAAAAATGAATACATCGAGCCTACATTCTGGAAGATGCAAAATGTTATGATGAGGATGAAAGAGAAATGAGTTGACTAAAAGAAAATTAAGATATTAATCTGATACAGTTTTTATGAAACTATTTGTGAGACAATTGAGGAAACTGGACACTAACTAGATACCTGATGATATCAAGAAATTACATATTTTAGGTGTAAAAACTGGCGCTTTTACGTATGAAAAAATGTACATTTTAGAAATACACACTGAAGTACTTACAGGTTCAGTTATGTAATGGCTGAGATTAGCTTCAAACTAAACCAGTGTATTGCGATTCAGATCAACAAACAGTTCCTGAGTTTGTGATTAAGTAGATTATTGCAAACTGAGAATCATGACTGGTTTGGTAGATGGTGACCAGATTATTTTGAATGGCAAATAGAACAGAACTGATTAGAAAATATCATAGTTGTAAGACTATGGCGGTAAATGTCCTCCCATGAAACTTTAGGGTCGTGTGTGTGCGTGTGTGTGTGTGTGTGTGTATGTAGAACATACATGATAGATCATGATTCAAGATGTATTCCTCACCATGGGTTACAATTAATGAAGATTAAAGACCACAGATGAACACTGAGTCCTAACAACTGATGGGCCTGGAAGATGCAGGAAGGATGAGACATTGAAGGGCAGACACGAACAGACACACAGTGTGGACTTCAAGCACTCCGTTCAGGGAGACCCAAGGGCTGGGAGAAGGTAAAGCAGGTGTTAACTTAGACTCGGGCTTCGCAGACATGGAATATGCAAAATTAGTGTTCAAAAACGAGAAGGGGGAAAAGCTATCTCTCAGGGAGGAAGCTCGGCAGCTCAGAACTGTAAACGTACACACGTGAGCAGCCACTTGCGAGGATGGGAGCCCAAGAGGCGAAGACAGCGATGTGGGATCCCCAGGCCAGACGTGACAACCAAAGGCATGAAGAAATGGATGATCCTGAGGCTACAGACATGCCGTTTCTCTCCGGGTCATCTCCACCACAGATAAGCTCCTAATCATTGCATTAGCCCAATCCAAAACTGCACCAAGAATTCAACCATTCTATTTCTGAAATGCATACAAAGAAACGGTACTGGCAGCACAATGACTTGGCTAAGGATATATTCATTTGTAGCATTACCCAAAATAGCAAAATACTGGGAAGAATCAAATTGTTTGTTTGTTTGGGGCTCTTTTTTGGGAAGGAGGGTTGGCACTAGGGATGGAACCCAGAGGCATTCTACCTCCAAGCTACATCTCCCAGCCCAAATTTCGGAAAGGACATACTCCTTTATGTCCAGTTCAAACCATAATATTTTTTGTATGAAGAAATCTTAGGTAACTCATTTTTATCCTTGTCCATTTCTATAGATTACATGTTTGCTTCTACATACAAAAAGAATAAAAACATTTTAAAACAGCAAAATCATTAAAGAATGAGAAAAAACAAGAAATGCAGTTTCAATTTATTAGTCAGGTAAAGCAAGTGAAAAATCACATTACTGTATTTTCAAAAGATGTAGATTTATTTTCTCCTTTTTGCTGATCTAAATTTTGTATGTCTTTCACAAAGAGCATTTCATTTGATATTTATCCACTTGAAAAAGAATCACTTCTAACTCAGAATATTTTTCTCTTAAGAGCTTTTGGGAAGGAAGATACTACGGTCCAAACCCCAGAAACGATATCACTTGTGTTTAGACCAACTTACGTGAACGCTGTCTTATAAATTCAAACATTCCCAAGGACTCATTTGCTTCAGGAAGTTCAAAAATACTAATTTTAATCAAATAAAGCTTTGACAATTTTAAAATAAAGCAATAAGCCTCTCCTAGTCTATTATTAAATCTTCATACATGATTTTTCTCATTTTATTTCTGAAATTCATTACTCAAGCTTGCTCACTGCATAAAAGAAGAAGATACGCAAAGTGGTAGAAAGATCAAATCACTGCAAACGGAATTTTCCTTTCTTCTAAGAATGGGCCCAGTGATCGAATTTTAAAAGATGAGGTTTCACAAGTGTAAATCTCAAAAAACACAAAGCACAGGCAGCCCGTTTTCTACCAGTAGCCCATCTGGTCCTCGGCGCTGGCTCCTTAGTCTTTCGGGACCTTCGGCTCCTCTTCTCTCTCTCTGGCTTCTCCCTCCCCCCAACCCCTTCAAACACCAAGATCTCCTAGAGCCGAGTGTGTGTATCGGCTTGGCATCACTCTTCGAAAATACCCAACACAGGCTACTTGTGCCGTGAAGGGAGCTTTGCTTTGGCCCCTGGCTGGGGGAGCATGTGTTGGGGTGAGTATCCGTGTCTCCATCTCAAGCCAGGAAGCCGAAAGAGAGACTGGGCTCCCGTGATCCCTTTCCACCTCCCAAGGACCCAAGGCTTTCCCAGAAGGCCTCACTTCTTAAAGGTCCACAGCTCCTCCCATTGCCACCATCCTGGGGAACAAGCCTTCCTCACACAGAGCTTCTCCAACCTGCCCGCACATCGCAGCCACTCTGAAGATCCCTGTGGCCAGGCTGCCTCCCAGGCCCGGGAAACCACTGCCTCTGAAGGGCCCCGGGTGACAGCACTGGGAGAAGCTCTTGTGCTACACCAACACGCAGCCCAGTCTGAGAGCCGGTATTCTTGCCGCCCCTATCCTCTCTTTGGTTCCTGTCTTACTTCCTTTCCTTCTTTGACCTCCAAGCCTCAACTCCCGGCTTGCATTTCCTCCCCAGCCTTTTTCATGCCCATGATCATCAAATTGTGTCCTGTGTATGTTGGGACACATTATAGAAACGGAATGCTTAAATACTGTGTTGCTTAGGACTTCTTTGATCGCAAGCAACAGAAGAACAGAAGCTCAACTCAGTGGGAGGGGAATTTGTTGGCTCATATTATACAAAGCCGGTGGGGGGGGGGAGGCAGAAACAGCTTCAGGTAAGCCTCATGGAGATATGAATGGTTCCCCCAGCTGCCGAGACCTCTCTCCCCACTGAAAGCTAGGTTCTGCTTTCTGCCATGGGAAGGCATGCTCTTCTCTGGATGACTATAGCATTTCACATCCTAACAAATCCACGTCCAATAGAAAAATAAATTTTCCTTTCCCAGAAGTCTCTAAGAAAGTTGTATCATACCCTAGTGCACTGGTGCTGAGCAGGGCCAGGTGCCCATGGGCTCACCAGTCATGATGGCCAGAGGAGAGTCCTGCTCCCAGAGCCAAGGACCAATTTGCATGCCCATCAGAAGCCCACGGACTGTAAGTGGCTCCTGGAAAAAGGCCAAAGCACAGTTACAAGGAAAGAAGATGTCCGGTGAGAAAAGGCAGATTTGAATATGTAACCCCTCGCCAGGTGTGCTGGCCCATGCCTGTAACCCCAGAACTTGGGAGGCAGACACAGGAGGATGGCAGGTTCAAGGCCAGCATGCATTAACTTTGCGAGACTCTGTTTCAAGATTAAAAATAAAACGGGGCTGGGGATGTAACTCAGAGGTAGAATGCCCCTTGGGCTCAATCCCTAGAACCACACACACAGAAACAATATTTAACAACTATGTGTTCCGCGTAGGCACGCTGATGGGGTACGCTTCTGGAAAGAACTAAAGAGCCGGGCGTGGTGGCGCGTGCTCATGATCCCAGTGCTCGGGAGGCTGAGACAGGAGGTTCTCGGGACTCTGAACAACCTAGTGAGATCGTGTTTCCAAACATCCACTAAAAGGGGCTGGAATTGTAGCTCAGAGGTAGAATAGCCCTAATGTTCAATCTGTAGTTCAAAAAAAATTTAATAAAAGTATGCTCACACCAGAAATAAAAGATGGAGAGCTTTATAAGACAGACATCCATGGATGGTCCACAAGTATTCAGTAGAGGCAGACTGCACTGAGAAGGAGAGAAGAACCAGAACACATTTAGATAAAAATGCTTAGTGCAGCGGGGCGTGGTGGCGCACGCTTGTCATCCCCGCGCTTGGGAGGCGGAGACAGGAGGATCGCGCAGGTTCGAAGCCAGCCGCGTTGGCTTAAGAGACCCTGTTTCCAAATAAAATATAAAATAGGTCTGGGAGTGTAGCCCAGAGGTAGAAGGGCTTCCAGGAACCCCAGTATCACCAAAAAAACAACTACAAAAAAATGCTTAGTGCAAAAGCAACTAAAACATGGCTCCTAATGTATAACAAAGAAGTGTTTAAATATCAGTCCTTAAAGTATCAGGCATAGAATAAACTACCAAAAAAAGCAAGGTCAAAACATGAGAAAGTCCATTTTTAAAAACCTGGTGATATATGTAGTGAGAAACGTCCATCTTGCTTTGTGGACTTGGAAATTATTTTAATTTTCTGGCTATATTTGGTGCTGGGAGGATTATCTAGTACTATTTTTAGGTGAATTAACTTCTTCAGTTTTATCCTAGAAGCAAATATTTAGGTGATAAATCCTATGCGTGTGGAATAGTAAAGCCCTGGACTTCTTAGCCCTCCGTAATCAGCTTGGCAGTGTTTATCCCCTGGGGGTGGAGGTAGGGGTGCAGCTGTCCCATGGTCACAGGTGTCTAGGCAGGAGTGAAAGTGCTTCTTTAAAATAGCTCCCAAACCCTCTGACTATCTCTGCGGCTTGAAAGTTACATCCAATCCGATGGTTTTAATTGTCACCTTCCTCTGCATAATTCATGAATCCACACCTCCAGCCCTTCTGTCTTCCCTCACATTAACTTCAACAAAGATGAGTATCCTCTCTAGAGAAGGAACAATAACACACTCACGTCCCCGCATTTAAAGAGCTCCGAGCCTGCTAATGGGGGGAGCGCAGACAGATAAACAGGACCCAAGTATACTTATGGGCAAACCCCAGAGCACTGGAAATTCATTCGTTCACGTTACAAATATTTATTGTGTACCTATCAGGAGCCAGACATACTATACGGGAGGAGAGGGAATAAGACAGGTACGTTTCTGACCTCGTGAAGCCTACTGAAGGGAAACAGAATTAAAAAAAAAAAGCAAACTAATAATAAGATCATTTTGGAGTAGTAAGTGCTGTGAGAGAAATAAAGCAATTGGTATGGTACAGTCAGCATGAGGGAACGCGTGCTTCTTGCATACAATCATCAGCAACAGTGCAATAGTCAGGTTGTACAGGCTACCTTGAGGTAACAAAGAGCCCCCTGGTAATCAGGGCTTAAGACAAAGATTGATTTCTCCTTTGTGCTACTCATCCAATGAGTTGTTACAGAAACTGTTCATGGTAGTACCGTGAGACTGTCATAGTTCTGAACTGTGAGGATTAGTTTACCAGGAACTACATTTCCCAGAGTTCCTTTCTCCCCCAGTTGCAGGTGACCGTGGACTACCAGTGAGAATAGGCAGGCAGAAATGAAGAGCCCAAAGCCAGGCATGGTGGCACACGCTTGTAATCCAGGTATTCAGGAGGCTGAGACAGGAGGATCGCGGTTCAAGGACAGCCTCAGCTACTTAGTGAGGCCCTTGGCACAACTCAGTGAGACTCTGTTTCAAAATAAAGAATAAAAGATAGGGCTGGGGGTGTAACTCGGAGGTTGAGTTCCAGCCCCAGTACACAAAAAAAAAGAAAGAAAGAAATGAAGAACCCACAGGGTCTCTTTCCGGCGTGACTTCAGTCCTGAGTGAGACACACCTGCAGCTCAGGGTCAGAGGGAGCCAGCTCCTTTTACAGACAGCCAGCATCACTGAAGCCAGAGGTGCTGTGGACAGATGGGTTCCAGTGCACTTGGTCCCTCTGCCACCTCTGTGCCCTCCTCCCCGGCTTCTGGGCCCTCCGCTCCTGCTCTGCCTGGAAGATGCTCTCCACCTACAGAAGGCTGTGCTCTCCAGGGCGTGGCTGCGCCCTGATGCTACCTCTGGAGACCTTGGACTGAAGTCACACCCTTGTCCAGCTTCTTCCGTGCCCTGCCTGCCCCCTACCCTTGCTGGCTCGTCCTGGGAGCCTGTCCCTGCTGGATCATCTGCACATGAACCCTTGTCTCAGAGTTCTGCTTTGGCAGAACTACAAGAAAAACATGTCCTGAACGTGGAGTCACAAAGTTCTTTTAGCTGGTTTTGAAACCCAGTGCCCTTGGTTAGACACGCACAGACACACAGACACGAGTGCACAAACACCATACACACACACACACACACACACACACACACATTTATAGACATATGTGTGTATGTATTGTATTATATATAATATACACATATAAAACTGTGCCTCATATTTTGCTGTGACGCACAGAATTCTAATTGGGTTTACTTTCATTTATTTAATTAAGCAGCTAGCACTGTGCACCTGCTATATGCCAGACTCTACTGCTCTCTGCCTAAACTCATCTTCATTACGTTACCCTAAAACACCATTTTTATCAGGTCACCCTGTTGATCAACACCTTGAGTGGTTCCCAATCACTTGAAGTGGCTTTTCAGTGGGTTTCAATGTTTTCCCTTATAAAGGAATATATATGTGTGTGTGTGTGTGTGTGTGTGTGTGTGTGTGTGTGTATGCACAGAGTCTCTCATGGACGCACAATGTGAATTTTAAATTCATTATAATTTAATTTCAATATGTATAAACATAAAACTAGTTATAAACTCTTTATACTGACAGCTCTGATATAACTCTAAATCTAGAATAAAATTTCAAATTGTATTCAAACATAACTACAAAACCAATAAAATTTAAATATCTAACATTAATTTACTGTGACAGATTTGTTATTTTTTCTGCAACAAAATCGCTGATATTTGGTTTAATAGAAGAAAGACGTAGTCTCAGGATGTAGTCTCAAGGATTGGATACTTAATCTCTTTCTGTATTTCAACTTCAATAAGGAATAACCATTCTTGCCAGCATGCTGCATAAAATTATATATTAACCACTGCAATTTTTATTTTCTAATTCAGGATAATCAGAACCAAAACCCTGCCTAAGAATAATCCTTCATGCCAGTTGTATTGAGGTGTCCAATGATAATTCCACAGGCCTGTTTTGTTCCCTTAGAGATTAGGTTACCACTGTATTAAACAAACCTTTACCAAATAGGCTGGGTTTCCACAAAACCAAACCCGAGACAGATATCTGGAGCTAAGTATTTACTTGGGAAGGATTCCTGGTAAGCGCTGCTCAGCTGTGAGGAACGAGGGAGGGGAGGGAAGGCGGACCCTAGGGCGCGCATTAACAGGCAGGCGATTGCTAGGGCCACCGGAATGGGGCCCCAGGGGGTCTCAGGGGACCCCGTGAGCAGCCAGGAAGCTGGGGTATGTTGCCTCCAGCTCCTGTTTGTCACAGGTCAGAGATACTGCTGCTGGACCCCAATAACATGCAAGTACAGACAGGTCAACAGGCCATGGGAGAGAGAGCGCCAAGAACACCTGTCCCTGAGCAGACTATTTCCTCACTGGGGACCAGCCGCTGCACCGCCTACACTGCAGGGTCCCACAGGACGGGGCCCAGGCACACCGCAGGCCGCTCGCTGGACAGAGGAGGCCTGTCATGTCCATCCCACTCAGCAGAGCTTCCTTCTGCACAACCAACTGCAAGGCCTTCGTGCACAGCTGCCGTGACCTCACTCAGCCTCCGCCTGGTGGTACCACCATCAGAAAGTGATGTGATGGTGCTTGATTTCCTTAACATGCTCACAATGTTTTCTAGCTATCAAACTTTTTCAAAGCTAGAAGCTTCAGAGAGGTTTTCACACGCTCTGAGAACTGCCAGCCCCGTCCCCACAAGATGCGGCATCCAGAGAGCACTGGCCTGCGGAGCAGTGGTCCAGATGGCCTGAAGTTCACAGTCCTCCAGAGCCCGCCCTCAGGCTTCCTTCCTAAACACTTGGTGGTCTCACCGTCCACCAGCAAAGCAGCGACCACGCCTTCCTCTTACCCGCCGTGGAATTCACACCTCCAATGCGTCCTGGAATTATTCTTCACCTGCAAACATAAGAAGGGAGGCCGGTCTTCCTAGGTCACTCCGGACAATAACAAACACAATTTCTAAATCTCCGTGGGTAAGCCATCACAAGCTCTGCCTCACCTCCTTTGGTCTTGCGTTCTACTTAATACTTCATATATTTCATGCGTTTCCCCCATTTAGACTCTGATTTTTACATGGCAGTGAAGAATATTATTCTGGGACCATGCCAACGTGGTCACATACATGAGCTCAGCCATGTAGCGGTTCGTTGTGACCTTGAATGTCCACGTCGCCATCACCGAAGAGAGACACTGGTAGTTTCACAGAGGTGCTGTGGAGATAAATAACCTGGATGCACGTTGCTGAGTGTCAACACAGAGCAGGTTCCCAGGGCACACAATTTCGCTTCTCCCCTTGCAAACATCTTCCTGGCACAGTTTTCTTCTCAACGGCACTGGGAAATTCCCAGGGTCATCCTGAAGGCCTGGCCTTTGCGAGGAGTGAAGAGGTCTTCCGTTTTTCAACATGTTAATCGTTTAAACAGCCTTCAGACACATTTTATAAGACACTATTCTGAGAAGGGAACATTGGGGCCTCTCTTACCCTTCTCTTAAAAGTTACCCTGTCTGTGCTCAAAGAAAGATAAGAATTGATAAGGTTTTCATGGTCAAAGTTACATTTTTGTTTATAAGAAACGTCTTTATTTGGCTGAAACAGATGTTCAGCTAAAATAATTTTGCCAGGGCATATTCTCTCACAGATGTATGCTAGTGATTCACACAGACGGGATGACCGGCTAGCCAGGAGCCACGCAAATGGATAAAGTCTCTCTCTCTTTTGTGGGGAACTTCTATTAATGAGCTGGGTTCCATGATCATCATGACCCAGAGCAACTGTAAAAAAAATTCTAGGGAGCTGACTTAGTCATCCTCCATGACTGGCTTTGGTTTTTCTCTCAGAGACTGTTGAAGTCGGCTGTACGCCAATGGTTTTCACCGTGGCTTGTGGCCTGGTTTCTAAGAGGCCACGGCTTAGCATTCTACTTGTGATACCCAGACAAAAGACTCTCCTTGAGTTACAGTGAGGGAGAACATGGAAGACTCATCTGTGCCTCCTCGAGGATCAATAATAAAGCTGCAATTAATAGCATTCAGCTTTTAAAAAGGAAAGTCTCCTCCTTCCACCAGTGATTTTTAAAATCTACAATACATGATACCTTTGATAAGATGAAAGCCAGACGCAGCAGGAGGTGTCTACAGTTCACTACGTATTTACATCCTTTGAATTGCAGGAGGAAATAATTCCTTTTCAATGGGATGAGCCTTTGAAGTGGGGTAGTTAGGACCCATGAGTGAGCTTCTTGTGCTAACAGCAGTAGAAGTCTGTTCTTAAGGTGCTAAGCACAAGACTTGATATTGTGCTTAGATATTGTGGGCCCGGCGCGTTTGGGGTTTCAAATACTTCCACGAGTCCTGTGTGCACCTCTATTCTGGGCACTCTCCCAATCTTCTCTCAAAACCTTACAAAGAGTTTTCAGAGACCTACACTTTAAAAATATGCATTCCGGCCGGGCGTGGTGGGCACCCTTGTAATCCCCACACTTGGGAGGCAGAGACAGGAGGACCGTACAGGTTCGAAGCCAGCCGCACTGGCTTAAGAGTCCCTGTTTCCAAATAAAAAGTATAAAATAGGTCTGGGAGTATAGCCTGGAGGTAGAAGGGTTTCCAGGAACCCCAGTACCACCAAAAAAAAAAAAATATATATATATATATATATATATATATATATATATATATATATATATATGCATTCCCCACTATTAAGAGTGTTTTAATGAGCTATATCCAGAGCATGACAGGACTCTCTTGTTCGTGTGTGTGTGTGTGTGTGTGTGTGTGTGTGTGTGTTACTGGCAACTGAACCCAGGGGCATTCTACCTCCAAGCAGTACCCCAGCCTCATTTGAGTTACTATTTGGAAACAGGGTCTCGCTCAGTTGCTGAGGCTAGCCTCGAACCTGTGACCTTCCCATCTTAGCCTCCCAAGTACTGGGATTACAGGCATGCACCACCACACACCCAGCTTCCTTTTCATTTTAAGTAGTGCCTGTGTCATGTTTGGCTATAAATAACAAAAAAAAAACTCTAATAACACACAGATTTCTTTTCTGACAGTAAGAAATCCTGAGATGGACAATTCTGAGCTGTTCCAGCTCCCTGTGTATATCAGCAAGGATAAAGGTTCCTCTATATCCTGATTCTTCATTCTTAAGAGGATGTGTTTTATCCCCATTGTCACAAAACTGCTGAGTCTCTGGCCACCATGTCCATGTTCTATCAAGAGAAAGAAAATGGGGTTGGGGAAGTGCTATCCAGGTCTCAATTTCTATTGTTGATATTTTCCCAGTACCCTTTTTGCTCATATTCCATTAGGTAAAACTGGCTCAACAGGCCATCCATAGCTGCAAAGAAACCTTGAAGGTAAGTATATTTAGTCGGGTATATTTCTTCCTCCCCCCCAAAAAAATCAAAATTTTATTAGAACATGAGAATAAAATATGGGTATTGTCTGGCCAACTAGCAGTGACTATCATATTAGGATGTGTGAGTACCAGCCATCTCTCAATAGAAAAGCACATACAAAACTTAAATTGACTTAGCTAAATGTAATTAGCAAGTCAATAGGAGAGGAGAAGTAGGCCTTTCTCTATCTAAAGACAGATCTACATGATTAGATAAGCTAGCTAGGATGAGGAGGGGTTGACCTTCCTGAAAGGAGATACCTTGCCACACCTTCCTGGGGGAGGTACCTTACAGGATGTTCACTAGTTACGTAAACAAGATGGAGGTCAGGGTATAAAACGTCCGGTCCATGTGCTCTATCTTGGGGGTGATGAATTGGCCCGGACCACCCCCGCCATGCCATTTTGGCATGGGGCTGTAACTATTTTCTGTATTTCTATCTTTTTAACAAACTTCTTTAAATCTTCAACAACAACAAAAAAGCACATACATATAAAATATGAAAGCCTATTTCTTGAGACGTGTGTCCTCTTGTAAGAATCATACAGTTAGCGAAAGCATGGAACTGAATGCTAAGTGAACTGCGATAAATGAGCCTCAAACATCATAAGGTCAAACTGTGGAATTCCCTGATTGCCCTGCTGTTACACCTCTCTCCCTCCCTCCCTCCCTCCCTCCCTCCCTCCCTCTCTCTCTCTTCCTTTCTCTCTCTTCCTCATTCTCTCTCTTCCTCTCTCTTCTTCTCTCTCTCTCCCTCTCCCTCTCTCTCTTCCTTTCTCTCTCTCTTCCTTTCTCTCTCTCTTCCTTTCTCTCTCTCCCTCTCTCTCTCCCTCTCCCTTTCTCTCTTCCTTTCTCTCTCTCTCCCTCTCTTTCTCTCTCTCTTCCTTTTTCTCTCTCTTCCTCATTCTCTCTTCCTCTCTCTCTTCCTCATTCTCTCTTCCTCTCTCTCTCTTCTTCTTTCTCTCTCCCTCTCCCTCTCTCTCTTCCTTTCTCTCTCTTCCTTTCTCTCTCTCCCTCTCTTTCTCTCTCTCTTCCTTTTTCTCCCTCTCTTCCTTTCTCTCTCTCTTCCTCTCTCTTCTTCTCTCTCTCCCTCTCTCTCTTCCTTTCTCTCTCTTCTCTCTCTCCCTCTCTCTCTCTTCCTCTCTCTCTTCCTCTCTCTCTCTTCCTCTCTCTTTTCCTCTCTCCCTCCCTCTCTCTCTTCCTTTCTCTCTCTCTTCCTCTTTCTCTCTCTTCCTCTCTTTCTCTGTCTCTCTCTCCCTCTCCCTCTCTTCCTCCCTTCTTCTTCTTCTTCTTCTTCTTCTTCTTCTTCTTCTTCTTCTTCTTCTTCCTCCTCCTCCTCCTCCTCCTCCTCCTCCTCCTCCTCCTTCTTCTTCTTCTTCTTCTTCTCCTTCTTCCTCTCTCTCTCTCTCTCTCTCTCTCTCTCTCTCTCTCTCTCTCTCTCTCTCTCTGGAAATCCTTACTCTAAGTTAGAAAGGAAGTTTTGCATCATAACATGAGTTCTTTCCAAAAACAGCTTGCTTTAAAAACAAAATCATCCATGGTAAGTCTTACCAACCTGTTGTTTTCCATTTTACAATTAGAGCTCTTCTCTAGAAGAGTTTTGACCACCTGGAATCATATCCTAGAAATCAGCAAACTTTAAAATTCACATTTTCCTCCATGTCCTCTCCTAACATAAAATTCTTTAGAGAAAGAATAAAATCTGTTTCTTCACTGTCATATCCCAGATGCTCGCCACAGGGTCTGAAGTATAGAAACTAATCAATGAGTGTTTTATATATCTATTTACATACTTAAATCAAAAAGTATCATTTGCAAAAGTTATTATTATTGGAGTGCAAAGTAAGTTTAAAATGTGAATGTAAAGCAGAAAGTCAGAGTATTAATCATCTTAATTAGAAAGTGCATTATATAAAAATTCAAGATTATGTTTTGTCTGAACAATGAAATACTCTTAAAAAACATAAGATGAAAGTCAGTTTACAAACCATAATGAAAAATGTCTACGTCAAATCCTAACAGGCCCATTAAACCAGAAGCAAGATTTTTTAAAGGATATTATTAAACATTTTCCCCCAAAAAAAATTCGCAAAAAGCTATACTAGAAAAATAATCATAAGTGCAATTATTAAAAAGTATAAGACAAGCCAGGTATGGTGGCACATGCTTGTAATCCCAGTACTCGGGAGGCTGAGACAGGAGGATCGCAGGTTCACAGACAGCCTCAGCTACTTAGTGAGACCTGGTTTCAAAATAAAGGATAAAAAATAGGGCTGGGGATGTAGCTCGAAGGTAGAAAGCCCCTGGATTCCATACCCGGTACCACCACAAAAAAAAAGTATAAGACAAAAGCACTGGCAGATTATATGACCATTTTCTAAAAAATTCCAAAGGGATTCATCGAAAAAATTATAAATGGAAGTTTAATAAATTGATCGGATACAAAATAAATGTTTTGGATACACCAGCAATAATCAGTTGGAAAGTGTTTATGATATAATGTTGATGAGAAATACAGGCTTTAGCACACACAGTCATCTCAATATTGGAATGAAAATGGAAATCGATTTACAGGAATAGAGAAAGATGTAAGTAAATTATTCACCAGTGTTGGGCAATTGCTCCCCAGATTTATAGAAATAGAGAGATATAAGTAAATTATTTACTCGCCAGTGTAAATCAAGAGATTCTGGTTGTTGCTTTCACCTGTAAGAAATCTAGGGAGCATCCCAGGCCAGAAGAATTTCAGAGTTTCAATCAACACAGGCGACAGGAGCATCTACGACTGAGACCTTCAACCGAAGACCCACACGTGAAGCCACTTTTTTCTTTTATTACCAGCAGCTTCATAAATACGAGGCTCTCTCCAGGTTGCGGCTCATTTCGCCACACATTCTGCCTTGGTTTCAAGTTTCCTACAGGGTGATCACCATCTTTCCAAATTGCCTTTCAAAAGTGAACTTTGTAAGTGGTACAAAGTCTTTATTGTATAAAAGAAACCACCCACAACTCTAAATTTCCTTCAAATCAAGCCAGACCAAGAGTTAGAAGGTTAACTTCACTTTCATCCATACAGCAGAGCTTGAGAAAAAAACACACTAAAACACTTAAAATGGCATTAGGGAGCCTTTATGTATTTATGCTTTTATTATATTTTCAGATTTTCTATTAGGTTATCATTTTCAACGATTAGGCATTACTGCTAGAATATCTAAGAAATCTTGACCCATCCTCTCCCATTTTCCCCATTCCCTGTGTCTCCAACATAACTCTCAAATCCTTCCAGGACTTCTCTATATGGCTGCCACTCTGGTCCAACCATGGCCCCTTCCTTCCACATTGCTGTCATAAGTTCCTGATTGGTCTCCCTCTCCTGACACGATCAGATCTCAAAGTAGGATTTCTAGTTGGAATATTAATATACCTTCAGATATAGCATTTGGAAATATTTTATCCAATTCTATTAGTAACTTTTAACTCTGTTTACATTGTCTTTGGATATACAATATTTTCTTTTATTTTTTAGGGAGTTTGTATATTCTTCTGTTGCCTGTGCCATTGAAATCATATCCAAGAAATCACTGCCAATTTCAATGTTGTGAGGTTTTATGACCCAGATTTTCTCCTAAAAGTTTATAGTCTTAAGATTTATATTTAGGTCTTTTATCTATTTTGAGTTAATACTTGTATGTGGGATTAGGTAAGGGTCCAATTTTATTCTTTTCCATGTAATTATTATTTTTCAACAATATTTAGTTAAAAGATTATTATTTCCACCACCAATTGTTCGTGGAAACCTTGTCAAAAATAACTTGACAATATAGGGAAGAAGTTAGCTCTAGGCTTGTATTTAACTCCAATGGTCTATATATCTGCCTTTAGAACAGTACTACACTGTTTCAATTATTGTAGCTTTATATGGTTTGAAATCAGAAAATATACATCTTCTAGCTTTGTTTTTGCTTCGAGATTGTTTTGGGTATCTAGAGTCCATATTCCATATCAGGATAGATTTTTTTCTGAAAAATAAATATATGATAGTTTCACCTAAAAAAAAAAAAGAAAAAAATATTCTCTGGTAAGAAAGAAAGCAAAAAGAAATATTGAAATGTTATCTTTAAGTCATCAAAAGCTTGGTATCAGACAAATGAAACTGTTATGTGAGATTATCATTTTTAATTTTGGATAAATTGCTATAATACTAGATGTCAACCACTAAGCCAAGCATGGGAGGGAGGGATGGGGAGAGAATGGGGTGGGGATCGGGTGGGGGCTGACTGGGCGATGTGTGCATGTATGTCTACAAAAGTTTGTATCCCACTATGATGTATGAATACAGTGCACCAATAAAAAATAAAAAAAATAAAAAAAAAAAGCAATATGGGTCAAGACTGAGCACAGGATGCCGGTGCACGGTTAGAGGAAGCAAATCCTGTGCGAGCCCAGCCACAGCACCAGAAAAGGAAGTGAATCCTTGGAGGACCCGGAAGAGCCCACAGTACACAGCGTACACAGTACCGGAAGAGGAAGTAGAACCTGCGAGGGCCTGGACACAACACCGGAAGAGGAAGTAGAACCTGCGAAGGTTCAAACATAGCACTGGAAAAGAAAGTGGACACTACGAGGGCCCAGACGAGCACCGGAAGAGGAAGTTCTATCAAAACAGGAACCATAAGGTCCATGGGAGAAACAGAAGGGTGGTTAACGCCCATCCAGTTCCAACTCCAAACCACTCCTGTCTCATACATGTCTCTCTTTCCTGGGTTAATGTTAAGTCTCTAATAAAAACTAGAAGAGTGCTGGTAAGCAAAGGTTGGGCAATTTTTTATATGAAAAAGTAATAACTGTGTGCAAAATCTAAGGAAAGGTGACAGTCTGTGGGGTACAATTAGGCGATATCTAGGCTTATACCAAATTATAAATTATACATTAGATAGATATATCTGAGCAATTGGGGAGAGGAAGTAATTTTAAGCTAAAAATTCATTCAACAAAATTATATATTTTTTTTAGTGGTACTGGGGGTGGAATCCAGAGGCTTTCTACCTCCGGGCTATACTCCCAGACCTATTTTCTATTTTATTTGGAAACAGGGTCTCATTAAGTTGCTGAGAGCCTCACTAAGTAGCTGAGGCTGGCTTCGAACCCGTGTGATCCTCCTGTCTCAGCCTCCCAAGCGCGGGGATGACAAGCGTGCGCCACCACGCCCGGCTTTCAACAAAATTTTAAGGGTTTTTTTTTTCTACTTTTAATTATACTTATTACCAAATTTGTAATTGTGTGAATTACACAATTCTTGTAATTGTGTGAATTCTTGTGATTGTGTAAATTATACTTGTAAAAAGTACCATAAGGAAAAGGCAAACTGCCAGTTATTGCAGGATGTCACAATATATGTAACAAAATTTATGATCTTAATAAAGGACATACTCTTCCTAGTCATCAACCAAAAATAGAATGCTTCCCTTTGGAAAATGAGCAAGGAATGTGAACGGACCGTTTGTAAAAGAAAAAAAAAAAAACATTCACATCCAGGGAAGATGAAAAAGGTTCAAGCTTTTTCTGTGGTGAATAATTACGATAATTATGAAATAAAATAATGTGAATAAAATTGGCAAACGTGAGCCCAAAAGAAAATCTGATGTTTATTATAGGTGAGGACATTTCACTAATGGAAGTATAGATGGGAACCATAAATTTCACCACTCTTAAGGCATACTGGAAGGCCACATCCACCCCTAGACACTCCTGAGTGTCCCACACACATACGGCCTTATGTTCAAGGATGTCTTTTGCAGTATTACTGTGAGGAACTGGCAACAACCAACAAAATAACTTCATGAGAGCCTTTAAAACATTCTGAGTTTCCTTAATGACATTGGGACGTTGTTGTGGCTATTGATATTTTAAAATAGCTCACAAAATAACAAATTTAGCGTGATGCCAACACCATTACATTTTATGCATTTCTAATGGGATAGAAAAATCTTGAAGAGTAATGAAATATTAACCATGGCTATGTGATGGGTCTATGAGTACGTATTATCTTCTTGCCATTTTTCTAAGTTCTCATTAAACTAATGCATGCTTGTGGTCATCTGGAAAAATATAAACACACATGTATGTGGATGTGGATATATGTTTGTATTTCTCTAAAAACTAATAGGATTATGAGGCATAGGCCAATGGAGAGTCAAATAATATTAAGCAGGTTGAAAAAAATAACAAGAGTGCCCATGCTACTAGACCTTTCTTATTTACAAATAAACTTTGGGCTAATGGTTCTAATTATGTAAAGCTATTCGAAAGTTGTCTATATGCATGCTCCCGTGCGCACTGCCTGGCAGAGTAGATCCTCAACAAACATTTACCTATTGGAGGAATTAACACAGACCGTAGCACAAATGAGGACCAAGGTCTTCTTACCCTTTTATGATCATTTTCTTGACACAGTTTTGAACTCATCTAAATAGACTGCTGGTCCTGCTGCTCAATAACTTCTAGAAATGTCTTAATATTAACCACTCCCAAAACAAAAATTATTGCTTTTGATAGACGCTCTCTAATATCTAATTGGTTGGACTTCTGTAGTTCACTACAGCAAGGTGATTTGCTTAGCAACTTGGGGCACGTTTGCAATTAATTCTTTCCCATGAGTTCACAGTAATACCTGTTTAAGTCTAAAAGGTTCAGAGGGGCATCCTCAGAACTTCCTCCGAGGGCTGTTCCTGGGTGGCATAACACCTGTGGCAAAACTTGTTTCAAGATGAAATTTTCTAGGCCCTGCTCTGCAGCATAGCTCTTATAAGAGTTGTATGTTCAGTCATTTCTTGACTGTGTTCAGTCGTTTCTTGTGTGACAGTCAGTCACTGCAGAGACAGTGCTGGGAATTATAAATGGGGATTCTGGCTTTACTTGTAGATGCCAAGGCCCATGATAAGGAGAAAACTGAAAAGGTATAACTATGACACAAAATACATCCCTGCTTCCCTCACAAAACATATGAATTGAGAAGCGTCGTAAACGTTTACAATAGGATTTCATTAAAAGATATATTAAGCCGGGCATGGTGACGCACACCTGTAATCTCAGTACTTGGGAGGCCAAGACAGAAGGATTACAGGCTGGAGGACAGCCTCAGCAACTTAAGAAAACCCTGTTTCAAAAAATAAAAAATAAAAGCCAGATGTGGTGGCGCACGCTTGTAATCCCAGCACTTGGGAGGCTGAGACAGGAGTATCACACAGGTTCGAAGCCAGCCTCAACTACTTAGTGAGGCTCTCAGCAACTTAGTGAGACCCTGTTTCCAAATAAGTTATAAAATAGGGCTGGGGGTGTAGCCTGGAAGTAGAAAGCCCCTGAGTTCCACCCCCAGTACCACCCCAAAATTAAATAAATAAATAAATAAATAAATAAATAAATATAATTAAAAATTAAAAATAAAAAGAGCTAAGGGCGTTGCTCAGTTAGAATACTTGTAGATACACACACACACACACACACACACACACACACACACACACTTTCTGGTTAACTGGGGCCCAGCTTCTAGGTCAAGCCTACCAAGAGGATTCATCATACAAATCTTCCAATCAGAGGCCTGGATGTAATTTTATTTTCCTATAACTGAACTTAATCTGTAGTAACAAGAGAAAAAGTGAGTCACTTGTAGAAATCAGCTTCCCAAATGGCCCAGGCACCCCATCTCTCGGTATTCATGGTCTCCTCTCAGGCTGGACAGGGCTGCCCCAGGTGACCCTGTAGGATACTGGAGAAACTAATGTGTGGGGCTTCTGAGACCCGGTCCTGACGTGCGTTCTGGAATGACTTGCCCGGTGGGAAGCCAGATGCCACCTCTTGAGGATGTTCCAAGTGGCCTGCGATGGTTAGGTCAGGATGAGTCCTCCTTACAGAAGCTGAGACCTCCTATCACAGCCACACGAGACCACACGAGACCTCCTATCTTGGGAGCCATCATGAAAGCAGTTCGTCCAGCCCCGGTCACAGGGCCAGATGACTGTGGCCCTTGACTGCAACCTCAGGAACCAGAAGCTGAGCTTCCACGTGACCCCTGACCCTCCGAACAAGAGTGAGCATAAACCTTTCCTGTTTTAAGCAGCTAACTTTGCGGGGCATTCCTTGGGGAACAATAAATAGTGTGTTCCTTCTAAGAAAACTCATTCAAATTAGCAATGAATTTATCATCTCGACTTCCGGGAAGATGGCGACCTAGAAAAGCGGGGCTTAAGAGCCCCGCTAACAACAAATCTCCATTACCACAAAATCAGCACCTTTCATAGCCAGAAAACACCATCACCAGAGAAACAAAAGAATCACCAGGCTCCAGAGAGAAAGCGGACTGAGAACAGAGCTCAGAGCCACAGAGGAGATAACCGGCCTCACTCCCGAGGACGCGGCAGCAGCGCCATACTGCCGGCGGCAGCGGCAAATTCACCGGACGGCTACAGCAAGCCGAGTTGAGCCGCTGCGGAACAGCCAGGCAGGATTTCTTGCCGCAAGTAAAATCTAAAGCTCCCAGTGGCTGAGCTCAGCACACGCCGCAGGGATTCAGAGTGGAAATCAAAACCAAGAAGAAATATGCCAGCCTCACGGCCGAGGGCATAGCAGCAGCGCCATATTGCCACCGGCGGCAGCAGCAGAGAATTCACCGAATCCAGTACAGCTACATCTGCGTACTCAAGAACAGTGAGTCAAATTGCGGGCCACAGAGGAGAAATCCCAGTACTGTACTCCCTGGGACTTGACCCAGTGGGGGAGGGGCGGTGGCAGAGATATCACACCATAGGAGAACGTTCAACCTGGCACCCCCCACAGTCTAAAGCAGCCTCTATTGACTCCCTGGGTCGAAGATTCCGTGATACAACCCAGTAAAGGAGTAGTGGGGTCTGAGATACTACTGACTCGAGATCCAGAACACCTTAAGTGAAGTCATAGTGACCCAAGGGAAGAACCCAGAGAAGGCACAAACTTCCGAAATCATGGGAAAGAGGAATAACACTGGAGCAATGAATGCCCACAACCCCACAACATCAGAACCCGATAAAACAGAAAATCAGAGATTTCTAGAAGATCAAATCAGGAAAATAACTGTAGAAATAATAGAGGTGCTTCAAAAAGAACTCAGAGAGAGCCGAAAAGAGATAAAGGATGCAATTAATGAAGCAAAGGCCTCAATTCAAAGCACAAACAACCTATTAGACCACATGGAGAACAGAATCTCGCTCTTAGAAGATGATAATTCCAAAAATGAACGCATAGTTTCTAATCTAGGAAAAAATATCCGACAGCAGGAATCTGATATTGAAGAAATATGGGCCCATTTTAAGAGAGCAAACCTAAGAATAATTGGAATAGAGGAGGCAAAAGAAAGCGAAACTAAAGGGATCAACAATCTCTTCAAGGAAGTAATAGCAGAAAATTTTCCAAACATAGAGCAAGAGGTTGATACACAGGTCCAGGAAACTTATAGAACTCCCTTTAGACAGGATCGGAGAAGAGGATCCCCACGCCACATAATTGTCAAAATGACCAATGTGGAAGCCAAGCAGAAAATCTTAAAGGCAACAAAAACAAAGGGCCAAGTAACATTCAGAGGCAAGCCAATTAGAATCACTCCAGACTTCCCAAACCAAGTCATGAGAGCCAGAAGGGCTTGGAGTAACATATTCCCAATTCTGAAAGAAAACAACTTCCAGCCAAAAATTTCCTACCCAGCAAAACTTTCTATCAAATTAGATGGAGAAATAAGAAGCTTCCATGACAAACAGAAACTGAAGGAATTTTTGTCTTCAAAACCAGCACTAGAGAAAATACTCAAAGAGATTAACTACAAAGAAGAAATAGGTAACACACACCAGAACCAGAGAAACAAGAGTTTCCATCCAACAGTCAACTAAGATTGGTTATCTGTGGAGATTCATTACTTATGTTAGTCTTTTACCTATCTCTAAATGGTATTGTTTGCCTTTATTGTTGTTAATTTTTAGGATTTCTAGTTGGAATATTAATATACCTTCAGATATAGCATTTGGAAATATTTTATCCCATTCTATCAGTAACTGTTAACTCTGTTTACATTGTCTTTGGATATACATTTTTTTTTTATTTTTTAGGGAGTTTGTATACTCTTCTGTTGCCTGTGCCATTGAAATCATATCCAAGAAATCACTGCCAATTTCAGTGTTGTGAGGTTTTATGACCCAGATTTTCTCCTAAAAGTTTATAGTCTTAAGATTTATATTTAGGTCTTTTATCTATTTTGAGTTAATATTTGTATATGGGATTAGGTAAGGGTCCAACTTTATTCTTTTCCATGTAATTATTATGTTTCAACAATATTTAGTTAAAATATTATTATTTCTACCACCAAATGTTCGTGGAAACCTTGTCAAAAATAACTTGACAATATAGGGAAGAATTTAGCTCTAGGCTTTTATTTAACTCCAATGGTTTATATATCTGCCTTTAGAATAGTACTACACTGTTTCAATTATTGTAGCTTTATATGGTTTGAAATCAGAAAATATATATCTTCTAGCTTTGTTCTTTTTCAAGATCGTTTTGGGTATCTAGAGTCCATATTCCATATTAGGATAGAGTGTTTTTCTGAAAAATAAATATATAAATATATGATAGTTTCACCTAAAAAAAATAGAAAAAAATATTCTCTGGTAAGAAAGAAAGTAAAAAGAAATATTGAAATGTTATCTTTAAGTCATCAAAAGCTTGGTATCAGACAAATTAAACTGTTCTGTGAGATTATCATTTTTAATTTTGGATAAATTGCTATAATACTAGATGTCAACCACTAAGCCAAGCATGGGAGGGAGGGATGGGGAGAGAACGGGGTGGGGATCGGGTGGGGGCTGACTGGGCGATGTGTGCATGTATGTCTACAAAAGTTTGTATCCCACTATGATGTATGAATACAGTGCACCAATAAAAAAATTTTTTTGAATTAAAAAAAAATTTATCATCTCAAGAGTCAAACTCGATTCCTTCGGGACTCTACTTCATTCTCTGCTGTGAGGAGGGATAGGGTTCTATGTTCCAGGGAAATTTATTTACTCTCCTAATATTGGAGAAAGAGTCCCTTGGCCATTGGTTTCTGTATCTGTTAGAGTGATTCAGGCTGTAAATAACAGAATGGCAGAATCAAAACTGGTCAGATAATGCCCATGTTCACCTACTAACAATGTCTATAAGCACAAACTTCCAAAATCAGGTAGCTCAACAGTCACAGGCCTTCTGACAGCTACTCTTTTCTTGGTTTTCCCAGTAAGGGACTCCTTTTCCTGTGCCCATTTGTTCATTTTCTTTTTTATTCTGGTATTAGAGACTGAAACCCGGGACATTCTACCTCTAAGCTACATCCCCATTCCTCTTTTATTTTTTTATTTGGAAACAGGGCATTGCTAAGTTACTGAGAGTCTCACTATGTTCAGGAGGCTGTCCTTAAACCTGTGATCCTCCTGTCTCGGCCTCCTACGTACTGGGATTACGAGCATTCACCACCACACCTGGCTTTGTTCATGGCCTTTAAACACGTCTTTCTTAAGTTATGAGTCATTTCTCTATCAATTTCTAGGAGCTATTTGCATCTTAGGAGGTAAACTTTTATCTAAGTTTTGACTTCCCCAATTTATCTGTAGGCATGATTCTTTCTTTGCTTTGGTATTTTTTTTATCATGCACGTATTTGGTAACATACTTAAATGTATCAATCTTGTTCTTTTTTAACATTTAATTTCAAGTTAGTGTGATTTAATTATAATTAATTGTGATTACCTTAATTACAGTTACAGTTAAAATTCACTCATTTGTAATTTCTCTTGGTGGGCAAACTTGAGGCATGGATTCAAATAAGCTTTTCCTTCCGAGCCCCGTACCACTCACTGAGCGGTTCACATCAGCCACCACAATCTCTTTCGAGGTCACCGTCTTCTAACCCATAATTACCCCTCCTATTTTCTCTACGGCAACTTGAGGAGCTGAACAGGAAGCAGGAGTTACAGATACCTCTCCCACCATTACTGGGATTCAAGGAATCAGCACTGAACACTTCTGAACAAGAGCCAGAAAAATATGGCCAGTGGACAGATCTGGCTTACTCCCTGCTTTTACAAATAAAGTTTTATTGGAACACAGCTGCACCCACTTGGCGCCAGCTTTTGTAGGACGAGGACGGAATTGCCACGCCTCAAACATTTACTCTCTGATTCTTTTTAGGTTTCCAATCCCTGCAGTAGGATTTGCGAGCCCCTGAACCTGCCTTATTTCTGTTAAAGTCACAGCAGCCTAACGAGACGGTGGCACCCCCATTTCTTCTGGAAAAATAATATATAAGACACGGAGAAGCTAAGACGCTAGCCAGGGCAGCCCCGGGAAACAAGCCAAGTCTTAGCACTTAAATCCCACGAATGTGGCTTCTGTCATTTATCTTGGATTTTGCAGTTGTCAGAGTCCCTTCACACACGCCAGTTCTCTTGATAATTCCCATAATCCCATGGAAGAAAATATGAGCTCCATTTTGCAGATGCAAAAACTGTGTTTCAAAGAGAAAAAATACGGTTCCGAGGTACTCACAGATATTAAGTGGTGGAGTTGGCATTGCAATGTAGATCCCTGAGAAAAGTATCTGCTTCTTTTACAGCAGCTATTACCTGTATCTATTGCCTGTATTTCTTTTTTTTTTTTTTCTTTACTACTGGGGATTGAACTCAGGGGCCTTCTACCTCCAAGCTACACCTTGAGAGCCCTTTTTATTTTTATTTGGAAATGGGTCTCACTACGTTACTGAGGACCTCACTCAATTGCTGAGGTTGGCCTTGAACCTGTGATCCTCTTGTCTCAGCCTCCCAATCCCAGCTTCCCAAGTACTGGGATCGCAGGCGTGCGTCACCACACCCGGCTTATTGCCTGTATCTCCATGAAAACCCTAGCGTTCTCTGGCCCAGAGTACACTGCACATTTCAGCTAGGCCTTAATTAATGTTAATACAGCTATCTTGTCTTTAGTGTTGCTAATCTGTCAGAACAAAACAAAATTAAGGCCAGGAAATAGAAGAAATAATAGGAGGATAAGAGGGAGCCTGAAGTCTGGGTTTTTTAAATACTACAATCACATTAGATACAAACCTATAAAGAAAATAGGAAACTTTTGAGTGGAAAATTTGGAAAAGTGACACTGAATTCCTTTGGGCTCAGTAGACCCGCAGCACGGGTGCAAAATCTACCCTAGTTTTTTGTTTGTTTGTTTGTTTGTTTGTTTTGTTTTGTTTTTTCCTAGTCAAATTAAGAAAGAGGGCCACGGTACTGTTTGCTAAATCCATTTTCTCTAGGCAATGTTTGTCTTCCTCAAGAACTGGGAGGGTTCGTGCTGAGCCCAGAAAGAGAGATATTAAGCACATTTTTTAAAGCTATATTTTTAATAAACTGTGCCCATAATATCTAAGCGATTCACACCATCCCCCGAAGACTGTCTCTGTTTCTACCCACTTGCCCACTGGTTCAATAAAGTCACAGCTCTCTGTTATTAATAAGACAGTTCACCTCAGGTACCACTTTAATTTCCTGTATTTTTTTCCAACACAAAGTTAATTTACTTTATCCCTTCTCTCAAGAATGATAACAGGGTTTCTATAAAAGTGAACATCCATGATCAAAGAAAAGCTTGTATTATAAACAAATTATTACAACTGGGCTCCCTTTGAAATATTTTAACTTAATTAAGCTCAAACACTTTTGGCAAAGGTTTAAAAACTCACGAGTAATTGAAGAGCCATTCTAGTTGGCTGGATTATTCTTTTAATGTCGGGAGCCAGGGTGGGAAGATGGTTTACATGGTTATGACCTAAACTCTGGCAATAGTATTGGGTTGCTACACTTTTTTTCTTTATTTTTTTTTTTTGGGTGCTGGGGATTGAACCTGGAGTCATTTTACTTCCAAGTTACATCCCCAGCCCTTTTTATTTTTTATTAGGAAACAGGGCCTCGCTAAGTTGATGAGTCTGGCCACCAACCTGGGATCCTCCTGTCTCAGCCTCCCCGGTACTAGGATTACAGGCGTTTGAGGCTAGCCTTAGCAACTTTGAGAGGCTCTTGGCAACTTAGTGAGACCCTGTTTCAAAGTAAAATAAAATAGGGCTGAGGGTATAGCTCAAAGGTAGAATGCCCCTGGGCTCCATCCCTAGTATCACCAAAAAAAAAAAAAAAGGGAGAATATTGTGAATATTAAAAGTACTTCCTATTTATTAATGCCTTTGGTGTACCAGGTATGGTTAGAAGTACTTTATAAATATTATCTCAGTTAATTATACAATCCCTATGAAGCACATATGACATACCCAATACCTCTCATCCAGGTTCCTGGCTGCATCCTTTGGGGCCAGATGCGTTTTCGCAGCCAGAATCCTTTAAATTTTAAGAAGGAATTTGTTGCATTTGCTATCAATGATTGTTTAATGGTATGCCCAAACGTAACAAACGTAACAGTTAAACACAGCAAAGATGTGTCCCATTGGACCAGGCACAGTGGCGCACGCTTGTAATTCCAGTACTTGAGAGGCCGAGACAGGAGGATCCCAGGTTCACAGCCAGCAGCAGACAAGTGAGAACCTGTTCCAAAATAGAGAAGAAAACATTCTACTCAGAGGTAGAATGCCCCTGGGTTCGATCTCCAGCACCACACACAATAAATAAATAAATAAATAAATAAATAAATAAATAAATAACAAGGTGCATGCCTCGGCTTACATGCTGCTGGGCGTAGTCAGGACAGGGGTGAGCACATGGTTGCAGAAAGAAAAAAAGGAACTTGGTTTATGGCAGAGTAAAGAGGAATTCTTACTGTGCATGGTTGAATCAGGATGGTTTAACTATGGTTAAAAGGCAAGATGGTGAAACACATCTTCCCAGGCGCTCCAGCTGGAGCTGGAGGGAAACCAGTCAGATAAAGACTTAATTCTGCTTCTGGGCTTCTCTCTCCTTTCTTTCTCTTTCTTTCTCTTTCTCTCTCTCTCTCTCTCTCTCTCTCTCTCTCTCTCTCTCCCTCCCTCCCTCCCTCCCTCCCTCCCTCCCTCTCCCTCTCTCCCTCTCTCCCTCTCTCTCTTCTGAATTGCCCAGATTCTTAATCAGAATTTAAAACATGTATTAAATATTACAGGAGGGAGGGAGTTGGTCCTTTCTTTCCGATTTTACTTCTTTATGATCTGTTTAAACAGATTAAAAAAAAACTGACTTTTTAATAACTGCAAGTGATATTAGATATCCTGAATGGCCCTGCTCCTGATTCTGGATATGTTTAACAAATTAAGGATCTCGCCTTTATGACTAAAGCAAAATGCTTAGTGAGGCATGCTGGGAAATTCATAGCATCTCCTTTAAGGGAGACTAACAAGCCGGGTGCCATCGGCTTCTATTTTAATGCTGTAACTTTAACGGAACAACTCAATTCCAGGAACTCGGGCTCAAAAAAAAAAGAAAGAAAGAAAAAAGAAAAAGTCTTTGAGACTATGGCATGGCAAACACCTTTTTCTAAAAGCAAATTTTAAGAGCCAGAAATACAGCAGGAGCAAAGCCGGGAGGCTACCGAGGCTGTCTTCTCATGCCGCGGCCTCCCACAAGGTGGCGCTGCTTCTCGGCAGCTAGAACATGCTTCGAGGGAGGAAAAAGGACCTCTTCCTGGCATTGGTGAAGACTGGATATTGACCTCAAAGTGTTCAATAGGTCTGCCACCAGGAACCGCCTTTTTCCCTCGGAGGAAAGTATTCTGGAATGTATTTGCCTCGGCAATGTGCTTTTAAAACCTCCTGAGAGGTGGTAGCTGGATTCCCAACTCTGAAACGTAGCGGCTGTGTTTCCTTACTGAAGCTGCTTCTCTACCCTGTGCCTTAGTGCCCTCGCCTCTAAAACAGATGCCATAACAGTACCGATAACAGTAGCTAAGAGGGGAGGCTCACAGGCAGAAAAGCCCTTTCAATCCTGCCCGCCGCCCACAGTAAGAGGTGGTGACATCTCTGTGCCCACTCCAAGAGCAGGTTCTTAGCTATTACTGCGACCCTGTTTCCCTGCATCCTATCAGCAATATGGGGAGCAGGGGCCAGCATTGGACCCCTTTATTTTTATTTGTGTGTGTGTGGTACTGGGGTTCCCGGAAGCCCTTCTACCTCAGGGCTATACTCCCAGACCTATTTTTTATATTTTTTTATTTGGAAACAGGGTCTCTTAAGCCAGCGCGGCTGGCTTCGAACCTGCGCGATCCTCCTGTCTCCGCCTCCCAAGCGGGGGGATTACAAGCGTGCGCCGCCATGCCCGGCGCATGAGACCCCTTTGACAGGAGAGGAAACCCAGGCCCAAACCAGCCAATGGAATCAATGTCCTAATGTCCAGTTTATGACTAAGCAGAAACTCCCTTTATTAACTCATGTCTCAGTGAACATTCACTGCAATAAGCCGAAAAGACTGACCACGCAGCTTAAGAGGAAGGAAAACTTATTTGCTCAGTTTGGTTTGGTTTGGTGTTTTGGGGTTTTGTCCTTATTGTTTTTAGATCCTGGGTTCAGTCCACCAAGGCCCAGCGTGGTGGAGAGAGAGAAAGTGCTACAAAGCTACAAAGCTCTGGAAGCAGAGAGTGAGAGAGAAAACAGAAACCATAGGTCCCCAAGGCCACGCCCAGGGGCCCCGCCTTGGCAACCAAGCCCCACCTCCTGTTTCCAGGAGGGCTAAGGAGACCTTCTAAACTCAGACCACTGTATCACATCTACCTAAATCCACATTCTTAACTATTACAGTACACAGGCCAAATAAGATGGGCAATGTTAAAAAATTCAAGAAACGCATGGCTGGAAATAAGAGATAATAGCAATTGCAAACTCCCCACCCCCAAAATAGGTGTATTTTACTCTCCCCAACATAATTCTACGTTCTTTCCCTTCCCCGGTTTATCCCTCCTAAATTAAAGTTTTGCCTTAACATTTATTTCTGAAGCCTGCAGGAGATATCAATGACCTAAATCTTTTTAAGTTCCTAATATATGATTCTGAGGTGAACTTAAGAATCTCCCATTTAAAAAAAAAATAAGGTTAGATTATTTTAAAGATGAGAAAAGATGATTCCGCAATTCTATGCAAGGATAAAAATAGAATTCCAAGTCCTCTACCCCCAAAAAAACTTCCCACTTTCCTCCTGCTCTTTTTCCCATCTATCCTTGAAATGACCTTGGTTTAATTACCTGCATCTCAATGAGTCGCTCTACATAAGAAGTGAAGGTTAATTAATGAAGGATCGTTCCTTGCTCTAAGCCCACCAGGCAGTGGCTGACAGCAAGGTGCTGTCCACGCAGTACTACCCTCTGTCTCATTAGAAATGGTCAGATTGATGTATTTGCTTTGGACCAAGGAAAAGAAAGGAAATAGTTTAGTAATGATGGCCGCTCGCAGTGTGTGGTCGCAAAGCTCCCCACCTGGCACCTCTAACCTTGAATGGTGCTGCCCCGGACTGGCAGAATCGACAATATTAGACCAGGTAGAAATGCAAATATGAGATTCTAATGAACTGCAGGCACTTGCATTCCGGGTGCACAATATATCCACATTGCTCTTATACTATTATTCCTCTCAACAGTCTTAGTTGATCTTGTTGTTGTTGTTGTTGTCATTGTTAACTGAGTTATTCTAGAACATTGATGATACCTGGATTAAGTGGCCCTTAGTTGTGGGTCCATCCCATGCACCAAAGGATGTTCAGCAGCCTCCCCTGGCCCCTGCCCAGGAGGTGCCAGAAGCACCCTCCCCCAGTCATGACAACTGAAAATGTTCCCAGACATTGCCATCTATCCCCCAAGGGAAAAACTGCCCGAGTGGGGGCAGTTCGGGTTAGGGGGCAATTTTTCAAGGGGAAAGTTGGTGTGATTCCTGTATGTTTGTAGTGCTTTTCGGGTGCTTGTAAATTTCTCTTTTTAATAAAGAAAAATGAGATATCATATTGGGAGCTAATCTAAAAAAATAATGTATCTCTTAGGATTGTTGTTTTTGTCTTTAGCTTCTCGGGTTGAAATAATTTCAAACTGAAGAGAAAGTTGCAAAAAAAAAATAGTATATCTGCACACTCTCAAATGTTTTTTTCACAAAAACCATCGTCTAATTAGTAAAAGCAAGAAATTAACATCCAAACTGGTAACTCTTAAGTAGTTTGCAGATCTTACTCAAATATCGCTGAGTACCCACCAACATCCTTTTTCTCAAATTCCAACTCAGGACTGTACGCAAACATCTTGTCTCCTGAGTCTCCACCTGTGATAATTCCTCTTTCTTTGCTTTTCATGACCTTGACATGTTACTTAACTGTTTGTGCCTCTGTTTAGGTTTGTTTGATGTTTCCTGACAATGAGGTCGAAGGTCTGTGTCTCCGTCAACATTCCCAAAGCTATAATCCAAAGGGATGGACCACACAACTTAAATGAAGGAAGATTTATTTGCTCATAATTTTTGGAGATTTCAAGATTTAGTCCATGTAAAGGCAGGATTATCTGCAAAATTCAGGGCGCGGCCACAGGAAGCAGAGAGAGGAAGGAAGCAAGGGCTCCGCTCTCAAACGATGGAGGTCAGAAGCAAAGGAGAGCAAAACAGCAAGAGAATTCAAAGGCACCAGCACAGTCGCAAGGCCACACGCCCAGAGACGCGTCTCCTCTAGCCACACCCCACCTGCCCAGGTGACCACCCAGTAAATCCATTACAATGTATTTATCTACTGATGGGATTACAGCCCTCATCACTTAATTGCATCAACTCTGAGCATTAACACATGAGCTCTTAGGGGACATTCTCTAACTCTAATGGTGTGTGTGTGTGTGTGTGTGTGTGTGTGTGTGTGTGTGTGTTACTGGGTATTAAACCCAGGGTCATTCTACCTCCTACCTACATCCCCAGCCCTATTTTTTATTCTTGATTTTGAAACGGGGTCTCACTGAGTTGCAAAAGGCCTCACTAAGTAGCTGAGGCTGTCCAAGAACGGTGATCTTCTTGTCTCACCCTCCCAAACACTGGGATTGAAAGTGTGTGCCAATGCCTGGCTCCAGTATGCATTTTGACCAGAAAGCCAGACCAGTGTCGGCCCTCTTAGTGCATTCTATAAGAGGTGCCAAATACACTAAGTGCGGCCTCTTGCTGAAGCAAGGATCTGCAGAGTCTTTACTACACATTCACTACTTCTTCCTCTGTACCTAGCATGCATTTTCCGAGGAGATTCTTTTAGACTATGAGATGATGAAAATATCCTGTTTCTCAACTCAAATTTGCCCACTAATTTTAGCATCCATTGATGATTCTCACCCGCAATAGTTATCACTGCGGTGTTGGCCACATGGTGGGTTTCTATTTCCATCATCCTACATTTATACTTAGAATCCCAAGGTAAGAAATAGCTGGGTGTTTCTCTCTCATTTTTAAGTTATTTTTAAAGGACATTTTGTCTCACTACCATAAAAGAAAAAGTAGGATTAAAATATTTTAATGATAAGTTGTTATAGTAAAAAATAAATTCAATGAAAAGGATATATGACCATTTCTTTCTGGATATTGTGGCCTTGGAAGTTTCCCCATCTGATATATTATTTATCTTTGTTAAGAGAGAAAATGACATGGATTATAAAGGTACTAGCCGGGCATGGTGGGACATACCTGTAATCCCAGTTACTCAAGAGGCTGAGACAAGAGGATCGCAGGTTCAAGACCAGCCTTGTCAATTTAGGGAGGCTCTCAGCAACTTAGTAAGGACCTGTTTATAAATAAATAAATAAATAAATAAATAAATAAATAAATAAATAAATAAAATGGCTGGGGGTGTAGCTCAGAAGTAGAACACCTCCAAGTTTGATCCCTAGTTCTGCAAAAAAAAAAAGAAAGGAGGATAAGGAAGAGGAGGAGAAAGAGGAAGAGGAGGAAGAGGAGGACGGGGAAGAGAAGGAGGAGGAGGGGGAAGGAGAAGGAGGACAAGGAAAGAAGGAAGCTAAAATCATGAGACTCACACCAACTTTCTCCTTACTGCGCCATTGGAAGGATGAAAGACAGCTATGAAAGGCGTCACTGCTTCATTCAATATTATTCCAAGGAGGACCTCGTCTTTCTCCAGTGGCTCCTGTATCACCTTTGTGGAAACACCAGCCATCAGGTTGATGTAAGATAGAAGAAGTAAGGATAGGTAGAAAGGATACCAACAGGATGGGGGAGGAAACTAGCTTTATTTTTTATTTTTCAAATACTTTTATTGGTACATTGTAATTATACATCATACTCAAGTGTAGAGTGATAGAAATACCCAGGCACCAGTCCTTGGCGAGCTTTCCTTTGGATTGATAACTTTAAATTTGAGAAGCTCTATGCACACGCTCACCTTCACTCACCAAGCCTGTCTTTCTCCAGGACTAAATTTAAAAAAAAAAAACCTCTTGAAGCTTAAATTATTGTGAGTCCGGATGATTTACGCCTATAGGCATTGCAAGTTTACATAAGGTGTTTACTTTAAATAAAGCCAAGGGAAAATATAGAGACTTATGGTATGGGTATATTCCAAACATTATCTATTTGCAGGGTGATGTCAACTTAGAAATCCTCAAAGGACTAGACCTCTGTGACTGGTCCTGTGTGTCATGATAGAGGCAGGCATGGTGGTGGCATGCAACTTATCTAGGCCCTCCGCAGCTTGGTAAGACCCTGTTTCAGAGTAAAATATGAAATTGGGTATAGCTTAGAGATAGAATGTTCTTAGGTTCAATTCCTAGTACAAAAAAAAGGGAGAGAGAGAGAGAGAGAGAGAGAGAGAGAGAGAGAACGCTGAGCTCATTAGAATGACATTGGCCCTACACACATATTTCTCAAGCCCATTATTCACAAAATTTCTTTTAAAAGGGGCCTGAGGGGCCAGCTGTGGTGGTGCGTGCCTGTATTCTCAGTACTTGGGAGGCTGAGGCAGGAGGGGCAGAGGTTCAAGGCCAGCCTTAGCAATTTAGTGAAACCCTATTTCTAAATATAAATAAATAAATAAATAAATAAATAAATAAATAAATAGTTGGGGTTTAGCCAGAGATACAATGCTCCTGGGTTCAATCCCCAGCATCGCAGAAAATAGAGTCCAAGACCCCAAAGTGACCTCACTCTGAAGCGTCTCTTTTCTCTCTCTCTCTCTCTCTCTCTCTCTCTCTCTCTCTCTCTCTCTCTCTCATCTTGCTTTCCTGAATAAACTTTACAACTTTCTTAAATCTTTATTTATGTCTCTTTTAATACATCTTGAAATTCTTTTCTGTGGCAAAAGTCAAGAACTTGCCAGAGCTGAGGTCCCCTTTTTCCCTGCAGAGGGGGCTTCTTTGGACCCCTAGCCAGTGACTATTTGAAGTGGCTGGGGCCCAGGGAAGCCAATTGCCTGCTCAGTATTCATTGATAGATGATTTTGGCTAAAAGGAGTAAGACAGTATGCCTAAGAGACAGGGCTGGGCATGGATTGGGTTGGCGAGTGTCCATCATCGGGATAGTAGAAAGTCTCATATTATCAGGATGGTAGAATGTCCCAAGGGTACCAATGCAGCCAGACCAAGAAGGAACCAGAACCCAGAAAACCAGAGGACCGTGAGCCTTCTGCCTCTCCTTTCCGTTTTTCTATGTGTATCTGTTTTATTTTTCTCTCCATTTCACTTTCTCCCTGATAGAAGTCACCGCTCCCTTAGCATCTCGGTCCTCCTAGCAAAATATGGCACCCGAGGACACCCAAGATCAAAGTTCAAACCATACTCAGAACCTCACTGCGACTTCCGGCATCCCAGCTCTACATTCTTGAAAAGGAGAATCTGATTGGCCCGGCTTAGGTTAGGAGAACACCAGTGGCCCAATCAGCTTCCAGGAGTGAGCCGCATCAGGTAAGTGAAACTGAGCACCCTGGTAGGCTGAACAGTCACCCAGAACAGGTCCAATTAGGGCCGCCTGGGGCTGGAGGGCTGGCTTCTCAATGGCCGCTCCAGCCCCTTAAAATAAACCTTTCTCGGCATCCCCATTAGTATACCTGCCAGCCGCATACTGCTTATAGCTTTTTTTTTTTTTTTGCAGTACTTGGGATGGAACCAGGGACATGGTACCTCTGAGCTACACCCCCAAACCGATTTTTTATTCTTTATTCTGAAACAGGGTCTCACTGAGTTGCAAAGGGCCTCACTACGTAGCTGAGGCTGTCTGCGAACCAGGATCCTCCTGTCTCAGCCTCCCGAATGCTGGGATGACAAGCGTGCGCCACCACGCCGGCTTCGCTTTCCTTTTAAAGGATTGAGTCAGAAAATATATCATAGAATGAGCTTAGGTTGGAAGATCAGATATTTCTCTGACACTTTTCTAAACGTGCACATACTACCAAAACCAAGAGCGCACATCCTCCAGACGGTGCAGAAGCCCCCGCGCCGTGCACCCGTCTCCTGGATTTGAGAAGCTTCGCAGCCTTCGTCCTGTTTATTACGTCCCCTGCAGCCAGAGCGCTCCATGTCCAAATGATCTGGGCAGGTTTTAATCCATCTCTACTTTATTCTTTCTTCAATTAAAATTTTCTGCCTTGAAGACTTGCATGTGGTTGGGGGCGGGGGGAGGATGGCTTTTGATGTTTCTCTGATTTCTGTACACCGAGTACTTTTAAAAACAAGCCTTCAGTTTTTAGTTGTTTTTACCAGCATTGCCTTTAGATGGGTATTCTTAGTGGGGGGTCTTAAGGGTCGTTTAGGGGCACGGCTTCCATTATAAAGGCCGGTGCAGATCATTACCTAAAACGTACTTTAGAAGGGCTGAAGTGTGGGGCCATGAAGAGACCTTGACTCGTCCTCAAGGAGTCCTCGGGGACTCGGGATGAAGAGATGGGGACAGAAACCTAAGCAGACATGGTAGGAAACAGGTGAGAGGTCCACCCTCTCCCCAGGTGGGCTGTGAAGGTGAGAAACACTTGGTCCATCTTAGAAGTCAGGGCAGAGGGCATCCAAGCTGAGACCTGAATGGTTCTTAGAAGGCAGGGGAAGCAGATGAGGCCTGTCCGTGTAAAACTACTCCAGAGAGAGCCCGGGGGACGGGAGGGAGCCATCTGGCACCAGCAGAGGGATGGGTGGTGAGGATGCAGGGCGTGTGGCTTCACAGGGGGAGGGATATTGATGGACCGAGGCATCGGCGAAGGCGATTGGTCGGTTCAACTCCATCAGCTGTTATCCTGGCACCGGATGCTTCCCAGGACTTCTCATCTACAGTCGGTTAAAGGCGAGTAACTCAGAACGTGATGCAGGTGCAGGCTGCAGGGCTCAGAATCTCAGAGCAGGTGGAGGCTCAGGGCTTCCCCATCTCAACATGAGATTTTCACTTGGGTGGTTGGTTGGTTGGCTGGTACTGTGGATTGAACTAAGAGGAATTCTACCTCTGAACTATACCCCCAGCCTTTTTACTTATTTGTATTGTGTGTGTGTGTGTGTGTGTGTGTGTGTGTGTGTATCTGTGTGTGTGTTCATTACTGGGGATTGATCCTTGTGGCATTCTACCTCCAAGATACACCTCTAGCCATATATATATATATATATTTAAAAAAAAAAAACAGGGCCTCAATAAGTTGCTGAGCCTGGCCTCAAACCTGAGATCTTCCTGTCTCAGCCTCCCAAGAACTGAGACTACAAGTATGCACCACCACACCCAGTTTAGATGGGATAATTGTGTGTGTGTGTGTGTGTGCGCGCGCGCACACACGCGCGTGCAATCAAAGATAGAACCCAGGGACATTCTACCTCTGAGCTATACCCTCAGCCCCATTTTTTATTTTGAAACAGGGTCTCACTAAGTTGCAAAGGGCCTCACTAAGTAGCTGAGGCTGGCTACAAACCCGCAATCCTCCTGTCTCAGCCTCCCAAATACTGAGATTATAATCCGACTGGATTTTTTTTATTGGATTTCTAAAAGCCAAGAGTTCACACCTTCTTGGAGCCTGAGATAGGAATGTCTCTGGGACTGGGAGGAAGGTAGATTCACCCAAAACTCTCTGGCCCTTGCTGCCCAAGTGCGCCCCAAAGCCACAGCAGTGGACTCACCCGGAGCAGGTTGCCAGCACAGAATTTGCATCTTAACCAGATCCCCAGCTGATTGGTAGGAATAAGAAAGAGAAGGACCCAGAGCCCAGAATGTCAAAATGCACGTCTTGATCCCATCGGGCTGGAGTTAGGCCCAGGAATCCACAGGTCTAACTTCCAATGACAAGACTCAAAGCCAAGCACACTCTAGGGCAAAGACCACCCTGGGTGACCAGGAGCCTGCAGGGAGTCCCCTGGGAAAAGATGTCAACTGATTCCCCGGCCACCAGGTGAGCGCCAACCATCCACGCCATCTCTGCTCTCAAGGAACTGTGGGGTAGTTGGGGAACTAATACTTACTGATAAGAAAGAATTCATAAGCAATAAAATGGAGCAGATAATATTTCCACAAATTCTCTTGGGTCATCTACTACCGATTATCCTTGATGCTATCTGGAGGTCCAGTCCTGATATAAACAATCATTGCTGCTACGGCCTTCATGGTATTTACATCCTAGGAAGGGTATACACGGACAAAATATAAACAAGCAAACACACAGTAGAACCGACAGTGAGGGGATTCTGGGGAGACAGAAGCAGGGGAGACGGAGCGTGCCGGGGGAGCGTGGGAAGAGGGTCCTGCTGGCGGGGAGGCTGGGGAGATGGCGATAACCAGACGTCTAAACAGAGGCTTCGAGAGATGGGAGAGGGAGACGTGGCTCTCGGGGAAGACCGTAAAAGAGAAGACGCCCTGTTCAGAGAAAGCCAGGAGCTTCCTCTATCCAGACGAGAGTCAGGAAGGAGACGAACACCGAGCTCCTCGGGAGATGGGCTCGCTCGAGCAGCTGGGAAGGGGATGCAGGTCACCCATCCCATGGGCCACTGAGGATGCCAGCTTTTCCTCGACAGGACATGGGAGCCGCCGGGACGTTTAGGAGCAAAGGACTGGTTTTCTTTCTCTGAGGGCTTCCTTTGAGTCTCACCAGAGAATAGCTTGTACGGGCCAAAGGTGGAAAAAGGAAGCCCATGTTAAAAATAAATAAATAACTAGGAAAGGAACCAGCGTACGGCCCAGCATACGACACCCCAGGATCTTTCCAGAAGAAGTAGTCGATCCTCTAGAGCTGTACCCACGCCCATGGTGTAAAGCGCAACTCATGAAGCCAAGGTAGGGAACCGCCCAGGTGTCCACCAACAGACAAAGGGACAGAGAAACAGAGGAAATGTGGAGTACGGGCACACACGATAAAAATGAGTAAAATGAGGTCATGTGAGGGCCAGAAGGGGTAACGGCAGGCTGAGTGAGAGGGGGCACGCTCAGCATCGAGGGACCCGCGCTTTCTGCCATATGTGGAAGATAGAAACGGTGTAAAAAAACAAAAAGACAAAACAAATACCATGAAACCTGGGAGAAAGACCAGTAGAGCCTCTCTTCTAGAATTAGGAAAAAGAACAAAAAGAAAGGGAAAGTTTGGGGGGAAACAGACCACATAATGTTATGTGCTCAGATAGATATATCCCTATGAATCTCGCTAGCATATACAACGACACTGCACCAATAAACTTTAAAAAATAAATGAATACATAAGCCGAGAACAGCAACGGCAGGCCGGCATCTTACGGTATCAGCAGAGCTGTAAAAAGAAGTGGTTGGATTCTGGACATAGTTTGAAGGTAGGGCCAAAAAGGATTTCAGAACAGACAGAGTGTGAGCTGCAAGGCTGCGGCCGCCTCTGAGGCTCCTGGTGCAGCCGTGGATCGAGTACCTGGGAATTCCCAGCTCCTGAGATGGGAAAAGACTCTCGGAGCGGTCAGGTCGGGTTCTGTTGGAGGCGTGTTAAGTTTGAGATACTGATGGGCTACACCCCTGAAGAACCACAGAGAAGACAGCCGGAGATTCAAGGCCAGCGTTCAGGGAAGGCTCTCGGCTGGGTATACTGAGCAGCGTAGACTCCCCCATACTAATTCAGCACCTGCACACCATAGGAATTCAATAAGTGGAAAATGCACAAATACCAAGGCTTAGATCAGCAGAAATATTTGCTTACCGTTGGAAAAGCACTAGGCCTTCGCACCCTACTAATGGCGGGTCAATACTATGTTCACAGGAGAAGAAGAGCACTTTTTTTCTTCTTCTTCTTCTTCTTTTTCTTCTTATTCCAAATAATTTGCAAAATAAGTTAATGTGGTTTTCCTCCGTTTGTTTTCTTTCTCCAACATAACGTTAATAAACAAATTCGAAATCACACAAGTAGGAACGTAAATTATTTACAGTGTGTTCGAAGAGCTCAGAAGGGCTTTGTACAGTAAATAATTTATAAACTCATAGAAGGAGTTTCTTTTACTTTTCCACTAATTAAGGGTGAAATTTTTTACCAGTAAATCATGAGAGGGTTCAGGAAGAACGTGGAGTGAACATCAATTCCACAGGATCAGCGTTTACTAAGAGACCGCTGTGTGCGGGGCGCTCGGCTGACCAGTGATTGCAGATGGCACGGCGGGGCTTCCGCTCCGACGGAGCTGCCTGGCCGGAGCGGCGGCACAATTCCCGTGATCCTAGTACTTGGGAGGCCGAGACAAGAGGATCACAAGTCTGAGGCCAGCCTCTGCTACTTAGTGAAAACTTCAGCAATTTAGCAAGACCCTGTTTCAAAATTAAAAAAAAAAATAGGGGTAGGGGTGTAACTCAGAGGTAGAATGCCCCTGGGTTCAACCCCAGTATCATAAAAAAAGGAAAGCTGCCTGTTCAGTAAGGGGACCGACATCCTCAAGGTCAGGAGCAGAGGCCGCCATAGACACAGGCGCTGCCCAGCAGAGAGTTCTGGGTTCTGCTTGGCAGGTGGCTGCTCGCCAGGCCCGCCCCTTCATGCACAGTATTTATTGACTTCTCTGGGACAGGCATGTTAGTGGGATCCTCAGAAACTTAGCAAGACCCTGTTTCGAAAGAAAAAGGAAAAAAAGCTGAACATAGCCGGGCGCGGTGGCGCACGCTTGTCATCCCAGCACTCGGGAGGCTGAGACGGGAGGATCGCGGTTCGCGGCCAGCCTCAGCTACTTAGGGAGGCCCTCTGCAACTCAGTGAGACCCGGTTTCAAAATAAAGAATAAAAGGGCAGTCCCGCGGCTCACGGGCTGGAGCTGCCTCCAGACCCCGAGGAACCCGCCCTCTTCCCTCAGAAGTCAGCACCAAAATAGCCAGCGTGAAATACCACTGTGTTTTCATTCATTGACATTTCTCTCAATCTTACAAAACCATGACAAAAACCAACTTTCAAAACAGCTGATTCTGTTTATCTTGCCACCACGTACGGGAGGGAAGGGAGAGGCTGGCGGGGAAAAGACGCCAAAGAACGTTAGGTGCGTGTGTGAACGTGTCGCTCTGAATTTCCCTATTGTCTGTAATTTTAAAAATTAAAAAAACCTAGGTTATACTGATCTTTACTGCAAGCAAAATCCTGTGTTTCTTCTATGTAACAAATCCCAGCAACACCACCAGGTTTTTGCCTCTAAAAAAATTCCGTGTGTGTGTGTGTGTGTGTGTGTGTGTGTGTGTGTGTGTGTGCTGGTAATTGAACCCAGGGGCATTCTACCTCGGAGCCACGCTCCAGCCTTATTTTATTTTTTATTTTGAACAGGGTCTCACTACATTGCAGAGAGCCTCACTAGGTATTTGAGGCTGGCCTCAAAGCTGTGATCCTCCTGTCTCAGACTCCCAAGTACTGGGATTACAAGGGTTCCCACCATGTCCAACTTTTTTTTTCTGGTACTGGGGATGGAACCCAGGGGCATTCTACCTCTGAGCTATACCCTTAGCCCTATTTTTTATTCTTTTATATATATATATATATATATATATATATATATATTTGATTGGTGCATTATAGTCATATATCACAATGGAATACAAGACTTGTGAGGCTATCCAAGCACACATCATCCAATTAGCCTTTATCCAATCCCCATCCCACTCCCTCCCCATCCCTCAATCCCATGCTTGATTGGTGATTATCTTTGATATATTTGATTATGTACATCATGAGTTTTAAAGAGGTTCCAGGGAAAAGAAAGTGAAACCAAAGGGATCAACAATCTCTTCAAGGAAGTAATAGCAGAAAATTTTCCAAATATAGAGCAAGAGATTGATACACAGGTCCAGGAAACTTATAGAACTCCCTTTAGACAGGATCGGAGAAGAGGATCCCCACGCCACATAATTGTCAAAATGACCAATGTGGAAGCCAAGCAGAGAATCTTAAAGGCAACAAAAACAAAGGGCCAAGTGACATTCAGAGGCAAACCAATTAGAATCACTCCAGACTTCCCAAACCAAGTCATGAGAGCCAGAAGGGCTTGGAGTAACATATTCCAAACTCTGAAAGAAAACAACTTCCAGCCAAAAATTTCCTACCCAGCAAAACTTTCTATCAAATTAGATGGAGAAATAAGAAGCTTCCATGACAAACAGAAACTGAAGGAATTTATGTCTTCAAAACCAGCGCTAGAGAAAATACTCAAAGAGATTAACTACAAAGAAGAAATAGGTAACACACACCAGAACCAGAGAAACAAGATTTTCCATCCAACAGACAACTAAGATTGGTTATCTGTGGAGATTCATTATTTATGTTAGTCTTTTACCTATCTCTAAATTGTATTGTTTGCCTTTATTGTTGTTAATCTTTAGGATTTCTAGTTGGAATATTAATATACCTTCAGATATAGCATTTGGAAATATTTTATCCAATTCTGTTAGTAACTTTTAACTCTGTTTACATTGTTAGTAACTTTTAACTCTGTTTACAAAATATTGTCATACAATATTTTCTTTTATTTTTTAGGGAGTTTGTATATTCTTCTGTTGCCTGTGCCATTGAAATCATAACCAAGAAATCACTGCCAATTTCAATGTTGTGAGGTTTTATGACCCAGATTTTCTTCTAAAAGTTTATAGTCTTAAGATTTATATTTAGGTCTTTTATCTATTTTGAGTTAATACTTGTATGTGGGATTAGGTAAGGGTCCAATTTTATTCTTTTCCATGTAATTATTATTTTTCAACAATATTTAGTTAAAAGATTATTATTTCCACCACCAAATGTTCGTGGAAACCTTGTCAAAAATAACTTGACAATATAGAGAAGAATTTAGCTCTAGGCTTGTATTTAACTCCAATGGTTTATATATCTGCCTTTAGAACAGTACTACACTGTTTCAATTATTGCACCTTTATATGGTTTGAAATCAGAAAATATATATCCTCTAGCTTTGTTCTTTTTCAAGATCGTTTTGGGTATCTAGAATTCATATTCCATATTAGGATAGATTTTTTTCTGAAAAATAAATATATAAATATATAATAGTTTCACCTAAAAAAAACAGAAAAAAAATATGCTCTGGTAAGAAAGAAAGCAAAAAGAAATATTGAAATGTTATCTTTAAATCATCAAAAGCTTGGTATCAGACAAATGAAACTGTTATGTGAGATTATCATTTTTAATTTTGGATAAATTGCTATAATACTAGATGTCAACCACTAAGCCAAGCATGGGAAGGAGGGATGGGGAGAGAATGGGGTGGGGATCGGGTGGGGGCTGACTGGGCGATGTGTGCATGTATGTCTACAAAAGTTTGTATCCCACTATGATGTATGAATACAGTGCACCAGTAAAATAAAATTAAAAAAAATAAATAAATAAATAAATAAATAAAGAGGTTCCATTCTCCCCCATCCCATCCCCTCTGATTGGTTACCTTAATTGCTCCTCTATAGGGCCCTTTCTTCAACTAGATCTCCTCCTATTACCTATTTCTTCCTAGTCCTTGCGTATTAGGGAAAACATCTGTTTTTTTTATTTTCTGTGATATTTCTCTGTGTATGCCGCATTGTAAGTTTCCGAACCCACTCTTGACGGCCCCAGCACTGGCCTGGCCACCCAGCAGACTCTGATCCCAGCCTCGCTGGCTCCAGAACCAGCCTTGCCTCATGGCAGGCTCCGATCCCGGCCTCACTGGCCCCGGCACTGGCCTCACCCCTCGGCAGGCTCTGATCCCGGCCTCACTGGCCCCGGCACTGGCCTCGGCAGGCTCTGATCCTGGGCTCAGAGGCCCCAGCCCCAGCCCTGTCTCATGGCAGGCTCCGATCCCAGCCTCGCTGGTTCCAGCACCGGCCTAACCCCTCAGCAGGCTCTAATCCCGGCCTCACTTGCCCTGGCACCAGCCTAACGCCTCGCCAGGCTCCAGTCCCAGCCTCGGAGGCCCCAGCACCAGCCTTGCCTCACGGAGGGCCCCAATGCTGACCAGGCGGGCCTCGGCACTGGCTTCATCCCTCAGCAAGCTCCAATCCCAGTCTCGGAGGCCCTCGCTCTGGTCTTGCCTCACGGTAGGCCCCAATCCCGGCCCCGCTGGCCCCGGCACCGGTCTAACCCCCCGGCAGGCTTCTATCCTGGCCTCGGAGGCCCCTGCACTGGCCTTGCCTCATGGCAGGCTCCGGTCCCGGCCTCACTGTCCCCACCACTGGCCTCACCCCTTAGCAGGCTTTGATCCGAGCACCCTCTTCACACTGCAAGTTGTCCCAAGTTCCCAAGCGTGCGCGGTGGTAGCGTTGTGCCTCTGGGGTTATTTCTTCAAAAGATCCAGGTGTGTTGCATCAGATCTCTGCCTCTCCTAAGTACGGGCCGCTGACGTTGCCATTGCCTCTACCATCTCAAATCTTTCCCAAACTCCTTTCCCACACCGCATGTTGTCCAGTGTTCCTGAGCATGCGCGGCGGTAGCATTCCACCTTTGGGGCAATTTCTTCAGAAGTTCAGGGTGGGTTGGATCAGATCTCTGTCTCTCCCAAATACAAGCCTCCACCACCACCGCAGCCGCCGCTGCCAATACCGCCTTCCTCCTAGGTCTCCGCTGAGCTCCCTCCTTACAGGTGATGTCCAGGATTCTTAAGCATGTAAGGAAGAAGCAGGCCCCCTTCGCGGGGAATTTTTCCAAAAGTTCCAGGTCAGTTGGATATGTTTTGTCTGCATCTCCAGAATCCTGGCTGCCCCCGCAGCCATCTTGACCCCTCTCCAATGTTTTTTTTCTTTTTTCTTTTTCTTTTTCTTTTTTTCTTTATCTTTCTTTTTTTTATTAAGAGAAGACAGTATGTGTGGTTTGAAGAGGTTGTGGGATCAGGCACTCGGTAGCAATGAATTTTTTCTCCCTTCCAAGAGCGGAGCCCACAGCCTCACCACGCAGAGCAGGATCTGCTGTCCTAAGCGCACCACGGCCGACACAGCACAGCAGCACTGAGTTCCTCGGTACCCGCGGCTCGGCCTCCCACCCAGCAACAGGCCTTCCCCAGGAGCGGCCCGTGCCGCCTGCCCCCAGCCCTGCTCCAGGCCTTTCCGGGAGCAGGCCCGGCCCTATTCTTTATTTGAAACGGGGTCTCACTGAGTTGCAAAGGGCCTCACTAAGTAGTAGCTGAGCCTGGCCCTGAACCACGATCCTCCTGTCTCAGCCTCCCGATAGCTGGGATTACAAACAGGGTCTTGCTAAGTTGTGCTGAGGCTGGCCTTGAACCTTCAATCCTTCGGTCTCAGCCTCCCAAGGACTGGGATTACAGGCGTGCACCACCGACCTGGCTTCTAAGTAACTTTCTAAGTACTTGTACTGACTGTTGAACTATTCATTTTGGTATCAGCATGATTAACACAGCGGTCACATCCTCAGACTCCCCATCACCCCAACTCCCGGGGGTGCTGGCACTGCTACTTGCTGAGTTCCACTCCACACCCGCAGACAACAGAAGGCCACTCCGTCATGGTTAGGATTGGTTTTCTACTACAAGGATAGGAAATCTAAAGTGACAGTGGGTGAAGTTTCTTGGCCCTGGCCCTGCGTAGCCTGGGGCTGACCTGGTGGCTATGCGGTGGCGAGGCTCCAGGCTCCTTTGGCCTTCTCAGTCCTCCAGGTAGTTTCCATTCCCGTACTTGCTTCATGGCCCAAAATTGTTGCTGGAGCACCAACCATCATATCCATAATCCATCCATCAGCAGAGGAGGAAGAGACAAAAAAAGCACCCGCTACCTCCTATAAATGCATTTTTTAGATGGTGTCTCTTCCTCTTAAACTAATTGGACAAGAACAGAGATTCATGGCCCCACTTAGGAGCAAGGAAGCATGGGAAGTCAGGCCTTCTTTGGGACTGCCTCATGGCAGTTAATCACTCAAGGTCAATTATAGGAAGCGCGGGGGTGGGGGATATCGTCGGGGGATAATCGGCACTTCCATCCACTCCAATATGGTTTATGCCAGATTTTAATTTGTCTTTCTCAGCTTCTCCTTGAGTGCTAAGAAAAATAATGAGATATATAAAGTTTTCTGAAACCATGAAACCGAACTCATTTACCTTTATAATTTTCTATTAATGTACTACCAGGATTCATTTTGTATTTAATTCCAGTCTCTCACCCTTTAATGCCATCTTTTTAGACTTTCCACATTAGTGGTCTCAGTCATGTCAGAATTTCTCATCTCCTTTATGTTCATTTATTTTAAACTTTAGTGGTCTTCTAGCCAATCCTTTATCCTTTTTATTGCGAGAGCATGAAATTTTATAATCCCCTGAGCTTTGTTATTCGGCTGCTACAGGGTTCTTAACCTTCGCTAATTTATTCCCTCATTTTTGACTTTCAGATCTGAAGCCTTTCTTAATATTTTGTTTTGGAATGTGAAAATAACTTTTATTAAGTAGGTTTTTATTGCATTAATAGATTTTTATTTCGGTTTCTACAGTTATATTTAAGCTCCCTGCTAGTTCCGCCGCAGATCATTTTAATAACAATTTATAATGTAATGAAATATAATTTATATTTTAATATACCCAAAATGTACACGACATCATAAAGCCGGAGCGATTTTATAAAACTTTACCTGGAAATCATTTCGAAGAAGCATGGGTGATTCTGGATTCCCAAACAAGCAACTTTATTGATATTTATTATAACAGAAACTCCCTAAACAACAATAGTTTCTCTTTTTTAAGGGAAAAAAAAAAAGAAAAAGATAATGACAATTTATTCTAAAGTAGCACCTCCGTTTTGATTTTCCGTTCGCCTCACCCCCGGCCCTCGCTGCCCTGATTTCTCAAAGGCAGAGAGGGGATTGTATCTCCCTCTTCACCCCGTCCCTGCACGACCGAGAACCAGCTCCGAGGACTCCGGACTCGCCTGGCACCAGCAAGAACACGTGCGCTGGCATTAACTGAGACGTACAGGTTGTTACGGTTTGAGACACGATGTTATGGTTTGGGAAACTGTCCCCAGGGGCCCCTGTGAGGCTCCCGGACACAATTTCCCTCAAAACACAAAAAGATAAAAAGCGCGCGGGTTCTTGTCCTGAGCTAAGGACAAGTATGCAATAGCCCGGACTCTTGCTGAAGATGTAAAGTTTATTATAAAGATAGAAATCCAGAAGATAGTTACAGCCTCACGTTACCCCGGGGTAGCATGAGGGGTTGGTTCGAGCAAAATCACCGAAGTACAAAACAAGGAACAGACTTTGTACGCACATGGCCTCCATCTTGGTCACGTCGTTCTGACGTAGTAAACGGCCCTGTAAGGTCCCTCCCCTTACTTTCCCGCCAAGGTGTCTCTTTCCGTGAAGGTCATGGTCGAAGGCCGACCCCCTCCTCCCATCCTAGCTAGATTATCCAAGTATTACGTCAGCCTGTCTTTAGAATGAGAATGGGAAGTCCTAGTTCCCCTCTCCTGTGGACTTGCTAATTACCTTTAGCTATGTTAATTCACATTGGAAGAGTTGCCTGCTCTTTTTTTTTTTTTTTTTTGGCAGAAACCAAGTGCTTTCACCAATTTTTTTAAAAATAATAATCAGAGCTTATCAAATCTTCCTGGGCCAATTCCAATACTGGTACACAGGCAACAATAAAATAATGCTAATCCTTATAAAGCACCCTTCCCGCCCCCACTGGAAACCGGACGGAAATAGACAAAGACGAACCCACATGCAAATGTGAGGTATATATTCACATACCGGGGGAAAGAAAAACCAAGGCATAGGTGGGAAGGCTTTAAACCTTCTAGGTTTGAGAGGAAGACCAGGAACCAGCCAAATAAATACATATATTCTACCAGGGAATTGGTCCCTGACGGGAGTATCTCTCTTCAGACAAGAACCTCCCTAGATGTTCTGGATAACATCCCTCCTCAAAATCCAGTGGGTTTCTGGTTGTTGTTTTTTTTTAATTAATTAATTGATTGATTTTTTTTGTGTGTGTGGTACTAGGAATTGAATTCAGGGGAATTCTACCTCCGAGCTACACCCCTAGCCCTATTTTTTTTTTTATTTTCATTTTGAAACAAGATCTCGCTGAGGTTGACGAGAGTCTCGCTACTTGCTGAAGCTGTCCTCGAACCTGTGATCCTCCTGTCTCGGCCCCCCAAGTGCTGGGATGACAGGCGTGCGCCACGTGCCAGCCTCCCAGAGGTTTAAAATAGGAACTTTTGTTTTGTTCACGAGTCTGCAAACTGGCCGCTGAGGTCAGAGGTTCCGCTGGGCTGGGCCGGGCTGGCTTTTCTTGGCCGGGACTCTCTAGAGAGTCGGAAGGGTTCTGGCTTAGTTCCACGGCTGGCTGGTGGCCGGGGGCCTTAACCCTCTGGACAGTCGCATCCCCCACCAGTGAGCCTCCAGAAGGTGGCAACTTCCAGGAGCTGTGGGAGAGCTCACTGCAGGGGAGCTTTGCAGAAAGCATCTGCTTCTCTCTTGTTTTGGCCCTTTGTCTAGAGCAGGTGGATCAGATGTGTGGGATGGGGAGACAGAGGCCACCTCTCTCTGCACCAGAAACAACAATCGGGATTCTGAGCTTGCCACTTCACCCCCAGGGTATTCATGATACCTGCTATCAAATCCTGAATCCCCAGCTTCATTTGGGTATTTCTTGCACTGGGGTCCTGCCACGGCCTCATTTAGAAGCAGTGAGTAAAATAAACAGAAGCTCTGGCCTCCGGAAGCTCACATCCGAGCCCCTGGCTTCCACATCAGCACCCTTTTGGACCCCAGTCAAAGTCTGTGCCTTCTACACCCAATAATAGACACTTGAAGCCGGGCGTGGTGGCGCACGCTTGTAATCCCAGCATTCAGGAGACTGAGACCGGAGGATCGTGGTTCATAGACAGCCTCGGCTACTTAGTGAGGCCCTCCGCAACTCAGTGAGACCTGGTTTCAAAATAAAGAATAAAAGCCGGGTGTGGTGGCGCACACTTGTAATCCCCGCACTTGGGAGGCGGAGACAGGAGGATGGCACTGGTTCGGAGCCAGCCTTGCTGGAAAGAGACCCTGTTTCCAAATAAAAATATAAAAATAGGTCTGGAAGTGTAGCCCGGAGGTAGAAGGGCTTCCAGGAACCCCAGTAACACCAAAAAAAATTAAAAAATTAAAAAATAGACACTTGATATCTCTTTCCCCTTCTTTATGTGTTAGACTCTTCCCTTCCCTTTTGAGAACTTCTTCTCCTGTCTCCCGAGGTCTTTCAAACATGGCGATGTCCTTGTCTTGCCGCACACCCGATCACAAGACCCAGCCTGGCCAATCACACTGCCTTCCCCTGCACACAGCAATTGGTCCACAGTCGGGCAGATGAGCCAGGGACGACCAATCAAAGTCATTCTCAGGAACTCATAGGAAGCCGTTAAATAAACTGTCAAGCTGAACCTATAGACGCCACGAGCTAGCAAGGCTGATCGCCTTACATACCCCCAAGAGAATACATCCACCAGAGGGAGAAAATAAAGAGGCAAAACAGTCTTGGGGATGGTGTCTGAGCCCCGGAAAACAGCCATGCCTGAAGTCCTATCCACTCTGCTCCTGGGTATATGAGCCGATTGCTCAGGTCTGAGTCGCCTCTATGTCATCCATACCAGAAGGATATTGATTCATCTAACCCAGTATCGAACTTGCTGACCCAACTTCCCAAAGCCACCTGGAGCCCTGAAAGCCCCACCTGCTATTTGCAGATGCCGTTATATACACCAATCAAAGAGCAATGCACTAAGCAGAAAATGACAGGATACAATGTAACAACCATAAATACACTTTTTAAAAAAATTATCAAACCAAATAAAGTCTTTTATTTCCAGGTTTTCACCAAATTTTATTTGATTTCCTAGTGATCCTCAGAGACAGGCACACACACACACACACACACACACACACACACACACACACACACACAAATGTATAGGAAGGAAAACTAAGCGGACAAAAGTGTCTGGTGTGTTATTTTTCCCTGACAAAATAAGCTACGTATGATAGTACACGCCTGTAATCCCAGTGCCGAGGCGGCTGAGACAAGAGGACCATAGGTCCCAGACCAGCCCAGCAACTCAGCAACTTAGCCCCGGGTTCAAAATAAAGAGGGTTAGGGTTGTAGCTCAAAAGTAGAATGTCCCTGGGTTCAATCTCCAGTACCAAACACCACACACACACACACACACACACACACACACACGTTGTATTTTTATGCAAATGTGTGCTTCCACAAAATGTCCTTTTAGGGAAAGTTAACAATGTATGTTCTTGTTACCTATTGCGGTGTAGACGCCATGCCAAAACCTGCCCAAAAAGATTATTTTTGTTTTATTCATCCTGACAAAATTCGTCATTTTGCTTCGTGAACCATGTGACAATTTCCCCATAACGCAGAAAGACCGCGCCTTCCGTTCCCCCTCCGTTCATTCTAGTCTTTGCGTGCAGAGGGGATGGCGGGAAGGAGAGGGGGAAAGCTGAAATCCCCCTGGCGTTCGTTCCCCTTTTGCTCTCCAGGAAACAACATTTAACAGGGTTAATCGTCTAAGAAAGAAAAAGAAGAGAGATGGGCGTTTCTTTGTCAAGGAGGAGCGTTTAGTCGCCCTGGCACCAGGCTTCCACGCAGCAGAAATACTGCTACTACTGTTTTCCCTCTGAAGCACTTCCATAGGTGATCGAGTTTTGCGAGAAAAGACACCTGCTCTGCACTCGCTCTCTGCCTAATACCTCGGGGACACATCACTTAATAATTTAGTGCTAAACCATTTAGCATTTTAGGTCATCATGGATTATATTACACACAGGATTTCAGTAATGTCTGATAAAATTATGTGTTAGCTGCCTTATGTGTGCGTAAAACTTAATAAGTCTTCTTCCCCCCTCAAGTTTAATAACTGATTTTCTTACATTTATGGATGTGAGATTTTATGGCTCCTGGATAGAGTTGGAACCTAAATCTTCATATCTTATAAATTGATTTTTAGTTTCCTTTTTGACCTTATGAATTTCAATCAGACATTGACCTCTTGTTGCTCATGAATCTGACTGATTTAATGGCTTATAACAATAATAGTGGAGAAAGGCATTATCATAGGAGCCCACGGGGTCTGCGGAGATCCATAACTAGATCGGGGAGGCCCCCCAGCCGTAATCGTGCTTGACCTAAGAACCCCCGTAATGCCTGAGTTCCTCGCCGCGCTGGGAAGGACCCTCCTGTTACCGTCCTAACCAAGCCAAAGCAATGGGACCGTCCCCAAGGGAGGCTGGATGGCGCTTCTGCAAAGGTAGATACACCCTTAGCATCCGCCGGCAACGGGGAAGGCGCGAGAAGCCACTTTCATCCCCATCTTACCACGATGCAGAAGGGAAGTCACCTAGGAGCGCTGTCTTGGTGGGGGGTGGGGAGGAGACAGGATAAGTATTTTTGCTGGATTAAGAAAGTGGAAATTAATATCTTAATTGTCTTTGTCGACTGCATTGTTACCCCCGTGTTTCCTATTGTGACTGAGAATCTGCAGCACAAATGGAGGAGTTGAAGGATTTCTCCTTTGTTTCCCGGCTGTGCTAATTTCATTTAATTGGTTTACTGAATAACTGGGTGTTGATGTTCATTATTACTGATTAAGAAAGACTCTTAAACCCAAAACAAGAGCAGCTTTTCTTTTCTTATTCTTTTTTTTTTTTTCTTCTTTCCTTTTATGAACACAGGGGACCAACTTTTTATTCGCGGTGATCAACATTTCTCGAAAAATAAACAGCTGAAATCTGGGCTTACCCAAGAGCCTCCCCTCCATGATTCATTCACTCTCTCGAAAATCTAAAAATCCCCCAAATTGCTACCACATAATTCCGGCGGTGGAGTGCTGACTCACACTGAAATGACTTGGGGGAGCATCAATCTTTTCTGCTGAGAACTTAAGTGCATGCCCTACTTGCACATTTGCTTTGTAAATTGCTGCTTAAAGGGGAAAAGGAAGCAAATCTTCAAAGATCTTATTCTGAATGAAGCCCACTTCACATCCCACGTAGAGCTCAGCTGAACGCCGAGTTCCCCGACACTCATATCTCACTCCCCTCCACAAAACTGCAGGAGACGCAGAAAGGTAGCCAGGTTTCCTTCCATCTGACCGTATTTCCAACCCCCATTCCCTCCAAGTATCTGAGAGGATTACACTCTCTCACCGCCTGGAAGTCCCTCCTGATTGCTTTGACCAATGAAATGTAAGCAAATGTCTTGAAAAGTTGACACACACTCCTGCAGCTTCCTCGTCTGCCTGGGCAAGTTGAGGGAGGTTTAATGCCGTCGGGGTGGCTGCCTCAGAAAGCTGTTGAAACCATAATAGACTTGGCGAGAGTGAGAAATAACCTTTTATTAGCTAGGCATGGTGGCCCATACCCGTAATTCCAGTATTTGGGAGGCTGAGGCAGGAGGATCAAATATTGGAGGGCGGCCAAAGCAACTTCACGAGACTCTTGGCAACCTAGGGAGATCCTGTTTCAAAACAAAAAAAAAATAAAAAAGAGCTGAGAGCTAGCTTGGAGGTAGAATTCCCTGGGTTCGATCTGCAATACAAGAAAAAAAAATGAAAGAAGGAAGGAAGGAATGAAGGAAGGAAGGAAGGAAGGAAGGAAGGAAGGAAGGAAGGAAGGAAGGAAGGGGAAAGAAGGAAGGGAAGGAGGAAGGGAGGAAGGGAGGAAAGAAGGAAAGAAGGAAGGGAGGAAGGAAGGATGGTTAAATTAATGCTATCTTGAGGTATTTTTAATATAACATAATGAAGCCTGATGTGATTGATAAAGCTCCCCTTTTAACCTCATTTTGGAAAATTTCCTGTAGATATGGAAATTAAAAATGGAACATGTGAGACTGAGTCAGAATAAACCCCCTGATCCCAAGCGGCAACCCTATCAGGGAGAACCTCACATCCTGGGACAGACCTTTAGGCTAAAGCACGTCACCAAAGGATCCTACTGGCGTGAAGAGCCAAGTAAATATCATGAGAGGAATTGACACATCATGAAATGTTTTTAAAAATCTATTCTAGGAAAAAGATTAGGGCCCTAAAATCAAAAAGGCAAACAGAGGTAAAGTTGCCTTTTGCATTCAAATGCAGGAAACCATATTTCTAAGAAATTTCAAAAATCGTCATTCATAACACCAATGCCGAGCTTCCCAGGATGTACTTGGGCCTCAGCTTACTCTGGAACGCGCCCCAGTGCAGTGAGGTGGACAGAGGGAGAGAGGGATGGACAGGTGGATAGCTGAAGGATGCAAGTATGCACAGCACACGATTCATCGTGGAAACGAGAGTGAGCACAGAAAATTCTTGTGCTTTTCAACTTCCCTGAAGGTTGCGCAGTTTTTTTCATAATAGAATCTTTAGAAGGAGACTGTTTAGTCCAGCCTCGGTCACCTGCTGCACTAAACACCACCAAGTCACCGCTCAGGGGATGGGTAAATGTGATTTTCCAGGATGGAGGGCAGGGATATGGATGACTGTTGCTAAAACTATACCAGAATGCTGTGGGGAAAGGAGGGACCATTCACACCTGGAAGGAAGGGTGATGTAACCAAGGAGCAGAAGAGATGCTGAGCAAACAAAAGCGACAGGTAGCGCTCTGCCAGGAAAGGCACGGGAGGGGGATGCTGAGCACACCTGGAGGTGGGGAAAGTGTCCCCTGAGAGCAGCTGAGAGCGGTGCATCTGAGGAATCTGACGTGTCTCCATCAACATCCTCACTGCGCTCATCCAAAACAACTGACCACACAACTTAGAGAAAGAAAGACTCATTTGCGCACAGTTTTTTGGAGATTTCAGGTTCTGTCCGTGTTAGGACAGAGCTCAGGGAATGGTGGGAAGCAGAGAAAGGTAGAGAGCGAGGGCTCTACTCTCGTGTCGTGGAGGTCGGAGCAAGAGTCAACAAGCTAGGGGAGTGAGAAGAGACACAAGCACAGTCCCCACAGCCACACCTTCCAGGGCCCCCTGCCTAGGTAACCAGCCAGTAAATCCATTACAGTGGATTTATCCACTGCTGAGATGACAATCCTCATGGCCTCAGGGCTTCATTACATCAACTCTGGGCATTAATACATGAGCTTTTCAGGGGACGTTCTCTATATAACCAGAACAGGAAGGTAGAGCGTCTACGGAGGGGCAGAGCTGGAGATTATGAGAAGTTCAGATTACTATTTTGTATACCAGGGAGGATAGGAATAGACTGAGGACGGTGAAGCGGAAGAGTGACACGGAGCCTTACACCAGAGACTTCATTATGTGAAGTTCTAGAACAGGCGAAATGTGTCCATGATGAAAGCGAAATCAGAACCATGTTTGCCTCTGGGAAACAAATGCAGGATTGAATGGGGAAATGCCAGAGAAGATTTTCCTGGAATTATCATAGTATTCTATATGTTGAGAGAGGTTCGGATTACCTGAGTGCGCCTACTCCTAAAACTCTGGAAATATGCACTTAAGCTTTGTGAGTGTTTGCCAGGCATAGTGGCACACCTTGTAATCCCAGTACTTGGGAGGCTGAGACAGGAGGATCAAAGGTTCGCGGTCAGCCTTGGCTACTTAGGCCCTCTGCAACTTAGCAAAATCTTGTGTAAAAATAAACAATAAAAATAGGACTGGGGGTGTAGCTCAGGGGTAGAATGCCCAGTACTTAAAAAAAAAAATTCTTAGTTTCCTTGTAGGTGAATTTAACAAAAGAAAAAAATTGCCAATAGTGAATGCTAGTAAATGATTGGGAATAGTAAAGTATTTAGGCAGGAGCATGCTGGCTGAAATTCACTATTAAAATGAATCAAAATATAAGAGGTTGAGGTTGAGACAGGAGGATTGCAGGTTCAAGGCCAGCCTCCGCAGCTTAGCAACTTAGAGAGACGCTGGTTCAAAACAAAAGATGAGATAGGGTAGAAGTATAGCTCAGAAGTAGGATGCCCTTAGGCTAAACCCCCAGAACTAATAAGAAGGAGTATGACAGGTTAAAAGATAGACGTATAGATATGTAATAAGTACAAATCTACTATGTGAGTGGTAGAATCTGAAGGTGGACTTACAAAGTCTTCCTAATACGCTCTGTGTTTGAAATTTTTCATAACAAAGTGTTGGGTAAAGTAAGAAAAAAATGCCGGGCGTGGTGGCGCACACTCGTAATCCCCGCGCTTGGGAGGCAGAGACAGGAGGATCGCGCAGGTTCGAAGCCAGCCGCGCGCGCTGGCTTAGGAGACCCTGTTTCCAAATAAAAATGTAAAAATAGGTCTGGGAGTGTAGCCCGGAGGTAGAAGGGCTTCCAGGAACCCCAGTACCACTAAAAAAAAAAAAGGTAAGAAAAAAATAATTTGAAATGAGAGTCTAGAATCACTAATATGCTAAACACAGGTTTAATTTCCATATCCACCATGACTGAACTTAAACAAATAGATGTGCAGTTACCATCCATGGTATGCACTGCAAAGAGCGTATAGGAATCTGCTTCTGTCCAAGTCCTCTGAGGAGCGGTACAAACCTGGGACCGGACATGCAAGAGACTGATTGGCAGAAATCCCCGTGGATGACAGAGGAAGAGAAAGTAGGAGCGCACGTGGGAATGCACGGGGGTCCAACGGTCTTAAAGGAAAATAGAGAGGGAAGAAGATTTGGGAGCACAGGGCTTCGGACCGCGGCGCAGTTCTGGGAAAGTGTTGGCAAAGATGCCCCGGAGCGGACTCTGCAGGTCACCACGCCGGGGCATCCTGAGAAGGACGCAGCATCCGTGTGAGTGTCACGATGGGCTGGAGCTTCTGTCAGTGATGCTCTTTATGGCGCTTTTCCTCAAGGGAGAGTGGAGGGTGCGTATCCAGGGTCATGGAAAGGTTACAAAGGCAGGATGATACTGTGCTGGGAGGATGGACGGAAGAGCAGAACAGGTTCCTCCAATGGAAAGTGGGGTCTTGTTAAACAAGACCCAGTATCAAGAAAGCCAATAGTATAGACCACATGGGGCTATTTGGAAGATTAAATTAATTGATACACTTAGAGCGTCTACAACCATGACTAAGTGCTCAGTAAATGGTAGCTCTTGTTACTGTGGAGTGGAGAGTGTAGAGAGTGGTCCAATATCACTTGAAGATAGTGACAGGCTAGAGATTTATGCTAAATACCCTACCATCATCAACAAGAGTTTTACAATGACGAGCCAACAGAAAAAAAATGAAACTATATAAAGCATTTAATTCAATTCATGCTTAATTCAAAGGAAGATAGAGTGAGAACAAATAATAGATAAGACAAATCGATACCAAGTAGCAAGAGGAGTCATTGAAACATAGTCCTATTAATATTCACATTAAATGTAAATAGTCTAAATACTCTAAAGCAAAAATTGAGAGATCGGATTAAAAAGTAAGGCCAAGCTCTGTCCCGCCTACAAGACACCTACTTTAAGTATAAAGAGACAAATGGGTTAAAAGAAAAAGGATGGGTGAGGAGACACAGTTGTAATACTAATCAAAAGACAGCTGGGAACTGAGTGTGGTGGTGCACACATGTAATCCCAGTACTTGAGAGGCTGAGACGGGAGGGTCACAGACTGGAGGCCAGCCTCAGACACTTAGACCCTGTTTCAAAATAAAAAGGGCTGGGGTATTTCTCAGGAGTAGAATGTCCCTGCATTCAATCTTCAGTAGGAAGGAAAGAGAAGGAAGGAAGGAAGACTGGGAAAATATTTGCAAGTTATAGATATCTGATAAAAGGACTCATATCCAAATATATAAAGTATGAACTCTCAAAACTCAATAGTAAGAGATATCCCCAAAATATTTGAGCAGTCAATATTTCACGACAGGAACATGTGAAAGGACACTCAAGGTCTACTTAAGTCACAATGAGACACCAACCAGGCACCCAAGCAAAACGACTGAAATTCAAAGGTCCGGCCATTCCACGTGTTAGTGAGGATCCCATGCGGCGCTATGGGGGATGTCGACTGGCACCACCACTTTGAAAATCAATCAAAAGTGTCTTTAAAAGTTAAATACAAGCTGGGCGTGGTGATGCACGCTTATAATTCCCGCACTTGGGAAGCTGAGACAGGAGGATCACGCAGGTTCGAAGCCAGCCTCAGCTACTTAGTGAAGCTCTCAGCAACTTAGTGAGACCCTGTTTCCAAATAAAGTATAAAAAAGGTCTGGGAGTATAGCCTGGAGGTAGAAAGCCTCTGGGTTCCACCCCCAGTACCACCAAAAAAAAAAGTTAAATACACTGACGCCGAGAGTGTGGTGGCGCACACATGTAATCCCCGTGCTTGGGAGGTGGAGAAGGGAGGATCACGCAGGTTCGAAGCCAGCAGCGATGGCTTAAGAGACCCTGTTTCCAAATTTTAAAAAGTATAAAATAGGTCTGCGAGTGTAGCCCAGAGGTAGAAGGGTTTCCAGGAACCCCAGTGCCACCAAAAAATAAAATAAATAAAACAGGATCTCGCTAAATTGGTGAGGGTCTCTCTGAATTACTGAGGCTGCCCTCAAACCCGCAATCCTCTCATCTCGGCCTCCCCAATACTGGGATTCCAGTTGTGCGCCACCACGCTCAGCTTAATACGGCCACTGCCACTCCTACACATTTAATCAAGAGAAACGAAAGCGTGTGTTCATAAATGAACGCTCATAGTATCTTTTATTTGCAATCGCCCCAAACTTGAAAACAACCCTTCGGCCCATCAACAGGAAAATGGATGATTAAATCATGCGATAGTCATAAAATGGAATATGACTCAGTGATAAAAAAAAAATGAACTACTGAGACGTAAGAAGAGGGACGAATCTCAAAATCAGTTATGCTCAAGAAAGAGCGGGCACAGGTTATGTGAACTGATTGGTTAAAAATTCTAAGAAAAAGCAAACTGGCGCATACACGCAGAAAGCAGACCAGCGTCTACCAGGCTTGGGGAAGAGGGGCCGAGAGCGGGAGGGCTAACTCTCCAGGGGGCAAGGGAACTTTGGGGGTGATGGATCTGTTCATTACTGTGATTGCAGCGATTGTTTCCCACGAGTCTACGTATGTCAAAACTTATCAAATTGTACAATTAAATATGCGCAATTTATAGTATGTTAATTATACCTCAATAAAGGTGTTAAAACGATGGAGAGGGAGGAGGGAGCCCAGGGAAGGGAGGAGAAGCAGCCAAACCACAGCCGGAGCGACAGCAGCTGCTCCCAAGCAGATGTCCCCTCCGGTTTCCCCCCAGCTAAAATAAGTCACAAGCCTGCGTCCCGTTTTTACCAGGAAGGCTAGCGAGAAAGCGAAGGAGCCGGGTGTGCACACTGGTCGTCAAAAACGGGCTCCGGCATCAAGGGAGAAAGAAAGGAGCCGGAGAGATGGATTTGCCACGAGCAACCAATCGTGTCAGCTACAGTGCTGGGTGAGCCAGCCACAACCTTTAGCTCTGCCACAGGGAACACGTTGCTTCAAAGTAATTCCCGTGTGCGTGTGTGTGTGTGTGTGTGTGTGTGTGTGTGTTACCGGGGATGGAACCCAGAGACATTCTACCTCCGAGCTCCACCCCCAGCCCTATTTTTTATTCTTTATTTTGAAACAGGGCCTCACTGAGTTGTAAAAGGGCCTCACTAAGTAGCTGAGGCTGTCCGTGAACTGCGATCCTCCTGTCTCAGCCTCCCATATGCGGGGATTACAAGCGTGTGCCACTATGCCTGGCTCAGTAATTTCCCTCTTAAAAGACAGGTCCGATTGTTATGTCTGCTTCAGGGCAAGAAGGTGAGGGGAAAACTATTAAAGAAACGTTGAGTCTACATGGTCTAACACAGAAGGAAGAAGTTGAATCTTAAATTCTGCTGCCATAAGAGATCCTCTCAGGCTGGGCACCATGGCACATGCCTATAATCTCAGTACTTGGGAGGCTGAAACAGGAGGATCACAGGTTTGAGGCCAACCTCAGCAACCTAGTGAGACCTTGTTTCAAAATAAAAAAGAAAATAAAATTAGGGCTGGGGGTATAGCGCAGAGGTATAATGCCCCTCGGTTCTATCCCCAGTACATGAATTAATGAATGAGTGAATGAATGCTCTCTCAGATATGAGGTCCAGGCTCTTCACTGGCTTTACAAGCTGTGAAATACGGAGGCTGTAAAGTCAAATTCTAAATTCTGGCACCACGAGACACCTCCTCAGGCTGGGCGTAGTGGTGCACACCTGTTATCCCCAGTACTTGGGAGGCTGAGACAGGAGGATCACAGGTTCAAGGACAGCCTTAGTAACTTAGCAAGAGTGTCAACAACTTAGCAGCTGTACAGGGAGGCTCAGAGTGACCCAGCTATTAAAGTAGGGTCAAATTAGGGAAAACAACTTCAGGAAAGAAAAAAAGGAAAATAATTGGGGCTGCTTCATCACCACCACCATCATCATCATCGTCATCGTCATCATCATTATTTTATTATTATTGTGTGTGTGTTGCAAAGGATTAAATCCCCTCAAGATACAGCCCAGTCATTTTCACTTTTTTTTTTCTTATTTGGAAACAAGGTCTCCTTAAGTTGCTGAAAGCCACACTAAGTGGCTGAGGCTGGCTTTGACCCTGCGACTCTCCCGTCTCAGCCTCCCGAGTCCTGGGGTCACAGGCGTGCGCCACCACACCCGGTATGGTGGTGCTTTTAGAAAGAAGTAATGGGCAGAGGGAGCAGAAACTACAGCTATTGCTCCATGCTCAAAACTATTAATAATGCTAATGTGATAAATGGATGACTTCTATGTTTTCTCACTTTTTAGTTAATTTTTTTCTAAAACATGCACGGTTTTATGGGGAGGCTGAGACAGGAGGATCCAGGTTCACAGACGGCCTTAACTACTTAGTGAGGCCTTCTGCAACTTAATGAGACCTTGTTTCAAAAAAAATAAAGAATTAAAAAATATGGCTGGGAGTGTAGTTCAGAGGTAGAATGCCCCTGGGTTCAATCCCCAGTATACAAAAAAAAAAAATTTAAACATGCATGTTTTTTGACAATCTATGTAAAGAAAAAAAAACCTACTACATTTTAAATTATATTATTCTTGTTCAGCACCAAGTATTTTCATCTCTACGATTATATTGTATGTTTAAAAAAAATGTGATGTTTAGGTGAAAGCAAACCACTGCTTGGCATCCTAAAATCTGACCATCTATTCCAAAGTTATTTGAATGCCTCTGGCAATAATATCCTGAAAAAATAAAAAAATAACATTCAATGACATTTCCTTTCCCTAAAAAAACGTCAAATTATTTGCAGAAGATACCGTGTGGATTATGAGTAAATCAACCAGTATTTACTTCTATTCTTCTGAGAGATTTTCTGGCTCTATTTTCTAGGGTTCGCTGGAAATAAGTTCTTTGGGGGAGATCTCATGATGTCTGCGGTTCTTTTATTTATTTTTTATTCCTTCACTTCCTTTCTTGTTAAGCCATATTCCTCAGAAGACGCAACGCTAGCTGACTACATAGATTTGCCCCCTCTGTTTATCCTGTAGTCGCCTGTCAACGCAAATAAGTCTGCTTTGCATTACAGCTTGGAAATTAAGTCGTGGGAGACTAGACTCCTCTCGTTAAGGGAAGCGGGGGAGGCGCGAGTCCGACCCGGAGGACCAAGTGGCCGAGACGTGGCATCCCTGGCGAAGGACGGCCTTGGAGTGGGGAGCGGGAACGTCCCGGGGTGGACTCCTCGTCCAGCGATGCCGCTCCGTCCTCTTCAACCCAGAAGCATCTGCTCTGTCCACATCTTATCTTAGCAAGATCACAGGTTGAGAAGGTACAATTTGTAAGCTTTTAAGGTAAAAGTGAATTCTCGCCAATGCCATTAGCATACCTAAAAAAGAAAATCTCATTTCCTACTCGGCTTCCTCTACACGGGAACATGATCTCAAGTGGGATCCTAATCCCCGAGAGATTCCCCCCTTAAAATCCTCGAGAGATTCCCCCCTTAAGATGCAGGAAGCACAGAAATCGAGGCTGGGGCCAGGGCCAGGGCCGCCTGCTCCCCTTGAATCCACCCCTGTGTTTCCGGGACTCTTTACGCCTGTTGTGCGCTTTAAATGGGTCAGCCCTGGACCCGCTCCATCTTTTATAACCCACCCAACTCGGAGAGGCATCCTTAGGCTTGTTTTGTGGGCGTCAAAACTGACTTTCGATTGAGTACCTTGTCGATTAGAATCCATCCATTTTTCAAAATATACATAAATATAAATATGTAAAGCTTGTCTCTTTTCTGTTTTTTTTTAATTTATTTAATTAATTGAGATAGGGTATCATTAAGTTGCCCAGGTTGCTCTGAAATTCAAGATCCTTCTCCTACCTCAACCTCCCAAGTAGCTGAGATTACGGGGTTGCAACACCAAGCCCAGAAAATATGTGATTTTAGTAAATACTTCATCCATGCACTACATGTCAAATTTATCTTCCATCTTACCTGTCATATGTGTTTCCCAGATTTAGAAAATCCCAAGAGAAGAGAAAAGATGAAAAAAATAATAATAATCTGCTTGGTCCTTGACTTGCCAGATCCTGTAGGTGGGCCTCCCAGGTTGCATTACTAAGACCCACAGCAAGCACCAGGCATGGTGGCACACACCTGTAAACCCAGTGCTTGGGAGGCTGAGAAAAGAGGATCACAGTTTTGAGGCCAGCAAGTGGTAACACTGAGAGACACTGTTTCAAAACAAAAAATAAAATGGGGCTATGGTTCTGAGGTAAAAATACCCATGGATTCAATCCCCAGTACCACAAAATAAAAGAGAGAAGAAAGGAAAGGGAGAAAGAAAAGAAAGAAGGGAGGGAGGGAAGGAGGAGAGGCAAGGCGCATCAGGGTGCACACCTGAAAACCCAGTACTTGGGAGGGTGAGACAGGAGGATGGAAGGTTTGAAGGCAACCTCAGCAACTTAGCAAGACCTTGTATCCAAATAAAAAAAATAAAACAGGATTGGAGGTGGAGCTTGGAGGAAGAAGGTCCCTGGGTTAGATCCCTAACACTGCACAAAAGAAATAAATTAAAAAGAAAACAAAACTAAGACCAAGTACAAGCAATGGGCTGGGATTTGAACCCAAGTCCTCTGAGGAAGCTGGAAGCTGGTGTAATCAACAGCTCGGAATGCAGGTGTGTACATTACACTCCCAGCTCCCACATGGAAGGCTACTGAGCCCTCCAGCCAGCACAGCCTGCCCCAACTTGCCGGCCAAGTGTGTCCCTGGACCTCCAGCCTGCCCCAGCCCAGCCTTCAGATGTCAGTGACCACACCCGGTGCTTGAACAACACCTGGACAATCACCCTGGTGAGGAACTTCTGGTTTCTACACCTACAGGAACTGTGAGGTAATAAATGCTTGTTGCTGTTTTAAGCCACTGGGGTTTGGGGTCATTTGTTACACAGCATAGATAACTACTACAAGACAGTACTCAAACACGCTTTCAGTTAGCAGAAGTCAAACTCTGTGCCCTTTCTGCTTCACCAAACAAAAACACCTTTCAGCCAAGGAAAGACGCTTCCTAGTATATTTCAAACCCTTGAGCACGGGGTCATAAATGAAAGTAATAATGGGATGTTTTTAGCATGGGGGGCTTTGAGTGATGCTATTCTGGCGACCACCACCTTATTCACATGCACGAAGGGTCGTACCATTTGAGCAGTTCCGAATTTTATTACTAACACCACCAGCTCAAGCACCTGACCTAATACAACAACAAATCTGTAGGCTAGTTTGCATTTCCAATATCCATCCGCAGATCTCAAATATGCCATCTTTCTCCGTGATACCCACCACTTGTGATATATTTCTTTCCCCCTGGTTTTTCTCAGCAACACAGAGCAATGAAAGAGAAGCAATATTTCTAGGGAAGAAACTAGCCGTTCCTCTGCGCTGGTCTTTCCCATCGGAGGCGCACAGGGAGCAGGAATAGGCTTAATATTTTTGTATTAACAAGACTCATAGTAGCAGCAGGCCTCTGCAGCCCTAGCCAACACATAAAAATAAATCACTATCTTATCAACCTGTACAAACGCTCCAGGTCCTGTCTCCCTGCACAAAATCCTCATCTATTGTTCCTGAAAAAAGTTTCAGAATCACAGAGAAGTCTTTAGCTTGTTTCCCGAGTCTCAGGAATGCGCGGATCGACTCTTCTCCTGTCCTGTCTTTAATGTAGGAATGTGTCTATATCTGCTTTCCCTGTGGTCTATGCTGCTAATGATAATGGAACTGGGTCCCTCATGTTCAAAAGGGATTAACAACACCTGATTCTGCACCAACCACTCAATGAACACTGACTGTGGATCCTGATGCCCATGTCAGGTGCAATCCCACCATGAGGTCAGGAGTCAAGAGAGCTGTTATGGTCAAATAGGAAAGGTCCCCAGAAGAGTTCAGGGTTGACGTAGTTAAGTCATGAGGGTTGTAATGTCATTAGTAGATAGACCCATTGTAATGCACTGACTGGGTGGTCACCTAGGCAGCTGGGGTGAGGCTGTAGGAGATGGGGCCCTAAGGGTGTGGCCTTGGGGACTGTGCTTGTGTCGTTGAACCCCTTGCTTGTGCCGCTGTGATGAGAGAGGCAGGGCCCGTGTGCTTTCCCTCTCTCTGCTTCTCAGTGCCGTAGCCTGAGCTCCAGAACCTGGCCCAACGTGCACTGAACCCGGCATCTCCAGAAAACTGTGAGTAGATAAATGCTTCTTCCTCTAAGCTGTGCGGTAAGTCATTTTGGATTATAGTGATGAGAATATGGACCCAAGCAAGAGCAAGACCAGGGACATGAATCTGATGGGAACACACAGGAAGGTCCAACTTAGGGAGACAGGTGTGGTGCTCCTGGGCATCTTTGCAAAGGAACTGAAGTCAAAATATTATGGTGCTACATGCACAGCCGCGTTTATAGCAGCACCGTTTACAAGAGCCAAAGTATGGGCCCGCCTTGGCGTCCATCCACAGATGAATAAATCACAAAACTGTGGTACAGACACACAATGCAATTTCACCCATCCATAAGGAAGAACAAAACTATGTCGTTTGCAGGACACTGGATGGGACAAGAGAATATTATGCTAAACGAGACTAGTCGGTCTCCGAAAGCAACTAGTTGTATTTTTTTTCTCATCTGTGGAAGACAGAGACAAATTGGGTACCAAAAGAGACCTCAGATAAAGAAGTAGAGACTCTAATGGAGTGATGGAGGAGGGTTAGGGGATGGAGGAGGAAAAGCAGAGACGTGATGAAGTGGTAAGCTGTGTGGTAAGTCATTTTGGATTATAGTGATGAGAATATGGACCCAAGCAAGAGCAAGGCCAGAGGCACAAATCTGATGGGAACACAATTTAAATAATATTTTGCACAGATATGAACTTATCAGAGTCAATCTCAATGACTTATACAGGAAAGGGGTAGGATCAGGGAGAGACCGGAGGGAAACACCCCAAGTGCTGTGTGCATGCACGTTCCCGCCATTGTAGACTTCATTACAATGTATAACCATGCTGCAGCAATATGAGTATAAAAATTAGGACTCTATCGATGGATTCATCCACTGATGGGGTTAAAGTTGGAGCCCTTGATCCAATTACATCCCCAAAGGCCCCACCCTGGTCACAGCTGCATTGGGGATCAAGCCTTCAACACAGGACCCTTCGGGGGACATTCCAGGTCCAAAATGGAACATTTCACCCCCGGCCTCCAAGGCGCATGGCCATCTCATGGTATATAGTGCATTCGGTCCATCTCCAAGAGTCCCCATAAGCTTAGCAGTTCCAGCATTTCTCAAAAGTCCACCATCACTGGGCGTGGTGGCACATGGTTGTAATCCCTGTGCTTTAGAGGCTGAGACAGGAGGATCGCGCAGGTTCGAAGCCAGCCTCAACTACTGAGTGAGGCTCTCAGCAACTTAGTAAGACCCTGTTTCCAAATAAAGAATAAAAAAGGTCTGGGGGTATAGCCTGGAGGTAGAAACTCCCTGGGTTCAACCCCAAGTACCACAAAAAATAAAAGTCCAACATCTCCTCTGAGACTCTAAATAACTCTCATCTGTGAGCCCTATAAAAATCAAAAAGCATGTTACATACTTCCAACATATAATAGTGAAACAGGCACAAGGTAAACATTCCCAGTCCAAAAAAGGAAGAACAGGAGAATAGAAATGGGGGATCAAACCAGAATAAGACAAAGAAACAGCCGAGTAAACGTTAGATCCTATAGCTGTACATGACACATCTGGTCAGACCACACTGGGATGTGCTCACTAAGGGTCTGGGCAGTGCCACCCCATGGTGTGGCTGGCTGCGGCCCACGGGCCTTGATCTGGGGCCAGCTGTGCTTACTGCCTATAACTTTCCTTGGCCAGCTTCCAGGTTCCTGAGGATTTAATGCCTCACAAGCACAAGATGGCTGTGCCCCTTCCAGCAGCACATCTCTGTTCTGGTCAGGAAAATGGAGAGGGTCAAGAAGGTAAAGTACATATCCCAGGGAAGCCTGGCTACACTACCTCCCACCCCAGAGAGCTTTCCTGAAAGCTATAATCCAATTATTTCATTTATATTTTATTGGTGAAAACTGTATTTTCAAGGAAAGTTGAGAAGTGTACATTTAAAAAAAAAAAACTAGAACTGTTGATGCAGCCAACAAATTGTTTTCACAGTAAAAAGGAAAGAAAAATGGATATTTTGTGGTAATCTAGCTTTTTTACCCCAGCCTGCAACCTGAAATTTTCACACCTAAGAATATTTGACAAAGATACGAATAGGAGGCTGTTCATCACAATGTGATTAATATAGAAAAAAAACCCTGGCAATCACATAACTATATTTAGCTGATATTGTTATTGTCCATCTAGATTCCTTTTTTTTGTAGTTCTGGGGATTGAACCCAAGGCATTCTACACCTCCAGCTGATGTGTGTGTGTGTGTGTGTGTGTGTGTGTGTGTGTGTGTGTGTGGTACTGGGGTTTCTGAAAACCCTTCTACCTCCGGGCTACACTCCCAGACCTATTTTTTATACTTTTTTATTTTGAAACAGGGTCTCTTAAGCCAGCGCAGCTAGCTTCAAACCTGCGTGATCTTCCTGTCTCCACCTCCCAAGTGCGGGGATTACAAGCGTGCGCCACCACGCCCAGCGTCCAGCCTGATTTTTTATTCTTTATTTTGAAATAAAGTTGCAGAGGGCCTCACCAAGGAGCTGAGGCTGGCCGTGAACCCGGATCCTCCTGCCTCAGCCCCCCAAGTACTGAAACTACAAGCATGCACCACCACGCCCGGCTCCATCTAGATTCCTTTAAGGGGCTGACATCTCTCCCTATCCAACAGCAGTATAGGTTGACAGCCAGAAGCCGGCAGGTCTTCCCTACAGAATTATAGGATTGCCTGGATTCCTCCTTCCAATTCCACCTCACCTGCTCCCTTAATAAATCACATGTATAAGAATACCTCTCAGTAGAGTGTGGAGGAATATACCTGTAATTCTGGTACCTGGGAGGCTGAGAAAGAGGCTGTTTGAGGACAGCCCCCATAATTTAACAAGACTCTCAGCAACCTAGAGAGACCACGTTTCAAAAATAAATAAATAAATAAATAAATAAATAAATAAATAAATAAGAGCTGGAGGTGTGACTCACAGGTAGAATGCCCCTGGGTTCAATCCCTGGACACACACACACACACACACACACACACACACACACACAGAGTCCTCTCAGGCGATGCTTCTCAGAAGCTCATGCTTAAGAAGACATACATCAATAGGAGACTGACCACTTAGATTAAGGAATAATCATATGATAATGAATGCCAGTTAGAGTTAAGCAAAGTTACTTACTCTATTGGCAAGCTGTCTGAGATATTTCATTGAATTCAAGAAAAAAAGTCACTTGAAGAACATTATGTATAATCGGCTCTGAACTGTATAAAATAAAAAGACTCCCTCAATCTGCTTAAATATATTTAGAAAAAGTCTAGAAGAATACAAAAGAACTGTTGGCATTTGTTTCTTCTGATGGACATTTCATCTTCTCTTTTTCTGAATTGTTCAAATCAAGAGAAATGTGGGGTGCTTTTTTATTTTTTAGGACTAAAATTTTTACTTACCTAGGCACAGTGCTGCATGCCTTAGTCCCAGCTACTGGGGAGACGAGGGCAGGACAATCACATGAGCCCAAGAGCTGAAAGCCAGCCAACATAGCAAGACCCAAGGAAAAATATGCGAGTTCTTAGAATGTGTCCATCTTCTGCTATGAGCAGCTGTTGTGATTTGGGGCTGGCATGCTACTTGCTACCAAAGGATTTCAACGTTAAAGGAGTTAAGTAGAAGTCCAACTCTGCTACTTACTGAGTCCTCTTAAGCAAGGCATCCCACCTCTCAGATGCCAGCCTTTAAAATAAATGCATTAGGCGGGCATGTTGCTACACTCCTGCGTACCCAGTACTTGGGAGGGTGAAAAAGAAAGATCACAGATTCAGGGCCAGTTTCAGCAACTTAAAGAGGCACTGCTTTAAAATAAAATAAACAACAATTTTGCTGGGGATGTAGCTCAGAGGTAGAATGGCCCTGGGTTCAATCCTCAGTACCAAAAAAAATAAAAATACCAATGTGGTTGCACATACCTGTAATCCCAGTACTTGGGAGATTAACACAGGAGGATCCCAGGTTCTAGATCAGCCTTAACAATTTGTCAAGACCCATAGCAACTTAGAAAGACCCTTTTTATTTCCAAATTAAAAGGGCTGGGAACATAGCTCAGAGGGAGAACATCCCTGGGTTCAATCCCCAGTACCCAAATAAATAAACAAATGCATTAACCTACCATGCTGAGAAATAAAGTCATGTATTCATAGTTTATTCTGTGAACTATAAATCTTTAAGTGAGACCTACTGTTGTTATCAGTGATGACACAAAAAATATATCAAAACATCAAATGCCCGTAGATAAAAATTTGAATTGTACCACACGGTAGGCCACAGCTATGGCTTTGTGATGCTCCCAGCATCCTTTAGGAAAGGTAGAGAATGGAACATCTTCTCAGAGGAGAGAACTGGCAGGCTCCAGCTAGTGAACTCTCAATTATCAAGATGTGGCTATCTGCTGAAGATGTCTAATGCCAGTTTCCATCAACACCCACATCCTTTGACAAGTTCTCTCTCCCCATTCGTCCATGTTTTACCAAATAAAAATAAATTTCCTTCCTAGCCTACATAAAATGTAATTAGAAAGGTGTATCTGCAGCCCTGAGTCAGATGTGGGCTTCCAAAATCTCACATAAATGATTTTGGGTTTCTCTCTGTTTTAAATTATCTAAGCTACTGCTCTCCTTATTGGCACTGATAACTGAGTGTTAACTACATTACACGCAATTAAATTCAAAATATTTGTGCAGCAATTATATGAATTCATCAAACCTAATGGTACAGTCACAATTTCATGTGAACTCATCAGAATGGCTCAGGGGGGGAAAATTGGCATATAGAGATATATCTCCTCCTGCTGACAATGATAAAGTGAACATTGCATCCTGTGTCTTCACATTAGCTGAGAGTTATCAATAGTAAACAAATCACAAGATTCTAAAAATATTGACCCAGCTACTATCAGTATCTTTATGGCCCACCTTCAAGTTTACCAAGAGTGGAGTTTGACATTTTCAGTGAACACAGAGCTTCTCACCACATTAATACATGACTCCTTCTCTACTTGGGATTGTTACCCTTCTCACACAGGAGAGCTTGCTCAGCCATGGATTGAAGACCCCCATGGAGAGACCTTAGTTAATGAAAAAGGAAAGTTGGGAAATACTCTAGATTTCCCACCATTCGTGCGTTAATTCGGGGGCATGCCCCACACAATTCCTCAGAGTCTCTCCAAGAGGATGGATCCCAAGCACCCACAGCCCATGCTGAGCCATCGTTCACTGGCTAAACCCTTTTATTTTTCCTCAGATTGTCAGTAGTGCTTCCTGAGACCATCTCTTCCGATTTCACTTCCTGCACCCAAAACCTTGACACCGGGCTTGCTTTGGGGAGAAACTCAGAAAACACACCCCCTTTTAAGAACTCAGCCCACTTAAGATACTTGGTGGGGGTCAGGGAAACTAACGCACCATCTACGCTTTATTCTCACTTTCCTGGACACCCCTATAGTTCAGATATTTGACATAATCTCCAAGAACCAAGCGAATCTTTGGGAGTGTATGACACAAAGAAAAACAGGGCTATTTTTGCACAAAGTACTCAGCAAGCAGTGCAGGTAAAGACACATCCGGTTTCTAAAAATGGCGGCCTCCTGCTTGTGGCGGAAGTTCCTGCTTGTGGCGGAAGTTCCGGTCGCCATTAGGGTTTCCCTGGTCCCGGCCGCAGTAGCTGGATCACTGGATCAGTTCCTTCTGCAGATTGTTTTTGGCCCTTTTCCTGGTTTCTCTAGTCCTCTAGCTCTCTACACATCCTGTAATGAATTCTTTTCTGTTTAAATAAGCCAAATTTCATTTTCTGTGTCTTGAAACTAAAAGGGCCAACTAATATAGTTTGTTATGTGTTCCTTATGTATAGAAATAACAAGGGCATCCATTATGACATTGTCTGTCAGCAGCAAACGCGGAGACAAGCTGAATATCCATCAGTAGAAATCTGATTGATGGTAAAGTATCAAGTCAGTAGCTGAAACCAACAAAATAGGTCTGAATGTGAATATATGGAATTATTCCAAGACTAGGTTTTTCTCTTTAAAAAAAAAAAAAAGGCAGACTTGCGTGTACAGTTTGCTATACTTTCTGTAATTATACACACACACATATGTGTATATGTGAATATATGTATATATACACACATATATATGCACATGCATATAATGCATATCTACATATATACCCACATATGTATGTACATATATAATGATAAATAGTATCATTTAGATAGTTATCTGTAAAATAGAAGAGATGAATGCTTGCACAACCAGTAAGTATCTCTATATGAGTTTGGTAACAGAATTTCCATTAAGGGAGAAAAAAAAATTATCCAGAAAATCAGGTGTGATACCAAGCCGAACATTTCTCTCTATATTTCTTAAATCTTTTGAGTTTATACTCATGAACATATATTGTGTCTTCAAAAATTAAAATATGTAAAGGTGTAAATGAACTTAAAATTCTGAAGGGAAATAGACAAACAGCTTCCCAGGCCCTGACACACTGCATCTAAGGTGAGATCAAAGGTGCTATATTTTTAGCAAATAGCTCCAGCGTCGGCTCCGGTGCTGAGGTATGCTTCTGAAACCTGGTCTAGATTCTCAGAGATCAGGAGTGATATGTGCATTGAGTCTCTTCATACTGCCCAGATCTCTGCACTGAATCCAAATTAATATTGTATTTTTAAGTCAATATTTTTTTAAAAAAGAGGTTCTGCTGGGAAGAGGCATATTCACTGGTGTCCAAAGACTTTGCCAAGTGTGCAGAGAAAACATCAATATATTGACTACCAGCATCGTTTCCTAGTCTAATAGTAACTGTCCAGGGGCATAGGTTCTTATTTGTACCAACTTTCCCATCTTTCCTGAAATATTAAATGGAGACAATCATGTGCTCATAATGTGCTTTTTATTTCTACATCGGGTTTCACACATGCAACATAGGTGCACACACTATTTTTAGGTCACAGGAACCTTAAGGTTGTTGGAGTGTTTTTCCACTGGAATATTTCTGGAGCATGAGGATGAAAGTCGATCTTTGAAAGTTGAAAGGTGGCTACTGTCATTGAATTGCTACCTTTTTCAGCTAAAATGTCCCCTGCCCTATCCCAACTTTTGTCTTTTCTTTATTTTTTTTTCTTTACTTTCTTCCTCTGGGCATCATGCCAAACATGTAAATAGGTGACCCACTTTATCAATCTTTGATAAACTTTTAAAGCTTCTGCCATTTCAGACCAGTTTATTTTTATATGCCATCTTCCATAAAAACAAAAATTCTCTCAGAATATTCTGTTGAGAAAAAAATAAACCATGGTAAAATGGTTTAAACATTTTTAAACTCTCTTGGCTAGGAGAATCAAGAGTTGAGCACATTTCAGCTGGGCATGGTGGTGCACACTTTGTAATCCCAGGACTCAGGAGGCTGAGACAGGAGGATCACAGGTTCAAGGCCAGATTCCTCAACGTAGGAAGGCCCTCAGCAACTTAGTGAGGCCCTGTTTCTATATTTAAAATAAAATAAGGCCTGTTTATATTTTAAAAATAAAATAAGGGTGAGGGTATACCTCCAAGGCCAAATGCCCCTGGGTTCAATCCCTAGGAATACACACACATATCACACACACACACACACACACACACACACACACACACACACATTAAGCATATTTCAATAATTTCCTTTAAGATTGCAAGTCTTAATGTAGAAGGTTCATTATTCTTAGTAATTCCTGTTTCGGAGAACACTGACTAGTAAAAACATATGCCTAGGTTCAAAGTGTTTAGAGTAAAAGAAACACACAGAGCCGAATTGAGAAAGCATAACCACGTCCCATCCAGACCTGCCGCCATCGGGTGCAGCAGAGTCCCACACAGCTCCTGGCCCCTCGGTTCCGCCCTGTTAACCCCCCACCCGGTCCTCTGCACCACGCCTGACTTAGCATCCCTCCCTCGGGACGCTTCCCTGCCCTGGTCTCTCTGGCTGCCACCTCCACACGTTTCCCCCTACCATTTCTTGGCCTCATTGTTTTTCTAGAGTCCTCCATTAATCCTTGGGTTGTCCCAAACTTTGTTTTGAGAAATTTGTGAAGATCTCAATGTACAACATCCTGGTCCCTGACTCCCTCCCTCCTCCCTCCCTCCCCCTCCCTCCCTCCCTCCCCCCTCTCTCCCGCCCTTCCTTCCTTCCTTCCTTTCTCTCTCTCTTTCTTTCTTTCCTCTCTTTCTCTCTCTTTCTCTCTCTCCCTCTCTCTCATCTATATCTTCAAGGGATTTTTCCATACAGTACAGTCTTCCATTATGCTGACCAACATATATTTAGTGGACTACTCTTATATTTTCTCAGCATCCATTCTCCCTAATTTTGGTAATTGACTTAAGATCTTCTTTGGAAAGCAAGGCCTTCCTCATCTGTGTTCATGTGTTTTCTGCTTGTTTGTTCCTAGGGATTGAACTCAGGAGCATTCTACCTCTAGGCTCTACCTCCAGCCTTATTCTTTTCTTTAATTTGGAAACAGGGTCTCAGTAAGTTGCCGAGGTCCTCAATAAGTATCTGAGGCTGGCTGTGAACCTACAACCCTCCTGTCTCTGCCTCTGAAGTATTAGGATTACAGGTGTAGGCCACCACTCCCGGCCTGTGTTCATGTGTTTACGTGGGGTTTACCCCAGGTCCGGGTTTCAGAAATGAGCACAAGAGCTGATTGGTCCAATCACAGCTTCTCATTCCCCTGGCCACAGTGCCTGGATTAAGGCTGAGCATGTGGTCTAGTCAAGGCCAATAGATGTGAATTCCGGAATTTTCCACTGGAGTTGCTAAGCTCTAGACATTAGAGCAGAAGTAAACAAAGTATTTCTATAAAAGGTAAAAGTAAATAATTGAGGCTTTTTAGACCATCACGTCTCTGCTGCAGCTACTCAGCTTTGCCACAGATGATATATAAGCAAATGGGCACAGCCGGGCTCCCATATAAACCTGAACTGCAAAAACAGACAGAAAGCATTTGGCCTGAAAACTGTCTTTTGATGATGTCTTGTCTAGAGTTCCTGGTGGCCATCTTTACTAATCTGTGGGAAGAACCGGAAAACAAAGTCAAAATAGAAGAAGGCAGCAGCTTGAATAGAAGGTTTCTGCTACGAAATTTGAGCAGCTAGATCAAGCCATGCCTGAAGCTAGGGCTACAATAGACACTTTGGAGATATGAATGCGAATTTGCTGGATAGTTGCCCTCCAGACGATCTCCACCTCCAAACCACCGAAACCTGCCAGTGTTGCCTTGTATGATAAAAAGGATTTTGCAGGTAGGTTAGGTAAAAAAAGAAAACAGATCTTCAGCTCACTGAAGAAGAGAAGACATTGTGATCAGAGAAGCAGAGACTGGAGGGTGTTGCCACTGGCCAAGGAATTCCAGCAGCCATCAGAAGCTGGAAGAGGCAAAGGGGGGAGCGTCCATTCGAGTCCCAAGGAACACAGTCCTGCCAACACTTTGACAGTGGCCCAGTGGCGCACATTTCAGAGATCAGGCCCCCATAACTATGAGTGCATAAATTCCTGTTATTTTAAACGACGGAGTTTATGGCATTTTGTTATAGCTTCCACGGGAAGCCAATACAAAGAGCACAAGCTTTAAATCCTATTTTTGCTGAAAGTAGTTGGAGTTGGGTATGCGTCATGTGCCACCAAATGATTCTCCACTCATTGAATATTCAAATCTTTCTTTTGAGAACATCCTTTCTTCATCCCAGCTTCTGCTCAAACTACTCTTTCTTTACACTGCCAGATTTCTTAAAAGAGTAGATTATACAAGTCCATATGCCCTTCGCTGAAACTCTGAGAATAGTTTCGGAATTCAGGTCTGAAGTTACAATAGACTGCATTTATAATTTAAAATATTCACTGCTCTCCCCTGAGCTGGCCCTCTCAGAGGAGACATGTCCATCTCCACTCTCTTCGGCACAGATGGCCACATTATTTGGCTTGTCTTGTGAAAGGTGAGCATTTGTTATGTGCGCTGTTTCCAAGAAACTCAGAGAATCATCATGTGCTTCTATTGTGTGCTCATTTTCCTGTGACATGAGCTTGGCTGTATCCCAGGCAATGGCTGCTCCATCAGCCTGGGTCCCTCCTGAAGACTGCAAGAAGTAGAATCTCAACTGTCCTACAATGGACATGTAACACTGTACAAGCCCTTACTATTTGGGGGATTGTTTGTTACTGCAGCATATGTTACCCTATCCTGACTTATACCGGGGCATATACTGCATAGTAGGTAACACCCCAAGGCAGCTGAGCCAGTACACTAATTAATACTCTCAAAAGAGATGCAAATATTTTCTCTGAAGAGGGTTCATTGAAATATGTGTGCATAGTTCACATTATTCAGAGCCTTGGGGATTTCAGCAGTGTGGGATTTCAGACTATATTTGTTCTATTGTGTCTGTATCCACTCCTCCACTTGCAATCTGTCTTCCATCTCTCTCTCCTTTCTTTCTCTTCTCTCTCTCTCTCTCTCTCTCTCTCTCTCTCTCTCTCTCTCTCTCTCTCTCTCTCTCTCTCTCAACTGCAACTACTCTCTTGCAATCATTGAATGTGTTATTCCAATCCCTCCATCCCTGTTTTAGTACTCACACTCCCTGAGCTCAAACTGGTAGGGCCATTACCATTTGACACCGTGAGGCAAAACTTCCGCAAAACTTTATCCTCCTATCATTTCAGAGACTAACTTGGTCAACATTCTCACTGCTGTGACTCCATAAGCCTGACCACGCACAACATATTTGCTTTACTTGTGACCACACACATACACACACACACACACACACACACACACACACACACACACACAACCTACTTGCTCACAGTTTTTGGAGATTTCAGATATTCAGTTCATGTCAGGCCAGGTCTGCAGAGCTCAGGGCATAGCAGTGAGAAGCAGAGAGAGGGAGAGGGCAAGAGCTCTGTTCTTGCATCATGGAGGCCAAGCAAGAGAGAGCAAGCAAGGGGAGTCAAAGACAAAAGCACAGCCCGTAAGGCCACACCCCAGAAGCAAAGCCCACCTGTCCAGTTACTCCCCACCTGCCTAGGAGTTACCATCCAATAAATCTATTGCAATGGATTTCTCCCCTGATGAGATTACAGCTCTCGTGAACAGTCAGTCCTGAACATTGATGCATGAGTTTTTCAGGGGATATTCCATATCTGACCATAACAGTGACCCAGGTTGTATTTTGTATTCTTTTCCATCTAGTTCCCTGACTGGTGCCTCTTATTACTCAAATGTATTCACTACTGCAGAGTCAAGTCTCAATTTCTCTCTCTTCTCTTCTCTTCCTATTATGTTGCCTCCAGGCAACTATTTTCATCTCCTGAAACATCAACTCTCGTCTCTGCATAGATGGCTCCCCATGCAATATTGCCAGACCAAATCAATAGCTCCAGATATGACCTCCTTCTTAACTACCACCTCACCCACAGAAGCGGGCGACATTCTTACTACATCAGAGTATAAATTAGCCAATAAGGACCTCTTCAGCGACGAGCAACTCGGAGTAGACAATTCCAGTGAGACTCATTAGAAAGGGAAATTTCTTAGGATTATAAGTTTGAATCACAGAGGAAGGGATATGAAATAGCATATTCAATATACTTTTAGTTTATGTTTGAAACACAAACCAAATAAACGGTGAGGTTGGGTTTGGCTTGGCAAGCAATACAACGTGCTGACGGTAAAACTTAATAACATCTTTTTGTTCGGTCATAATTTGAATCCTCCTGAAATAGATTCTGAGACAAGGGTTATGGAGCAAGCTGCTTATTTCATATCTAATTCAAAGAAACATCGGGAGAGGCACGGAGAAGAGAGACCCAGGAGGCAAGGCTGCCAGTAGAGGGTTAGTTAACATTCTGGGTATTTGGAGATCAGTCCTTCTCAGGTCCCCTGGCATTCAGTGTAAAACACACCTCGGAGTTTTTCCACCCAAGGGACAAAGGAATGGGGTTACTGATATACCAGGGACTCCCACTGTCCCTTGAGGAAAGGCTAAACCCCAGGGATGTTCATTTCCCAGCATTTCTGGCATGTTTAGCTGATGGGAAAATAGCTTCCAGGAGCAAGAAAAAGTCCTCTGGCAAGGAGAAGCGAGCCCTGGGTGTTGGGATTTGGGTCAGTGCGCAAGGAAATGGTGAGGCAGGGGGCAGAGGTTGGACACTGAGAGTATTTCAGTTATGTGGCTTGCCAGGCATGGTGGTGCTGCCTGCAATCCCAGAACTTGGGAGACTGAGACCTGAGGATCGCAGGTTCAAGAACAGCCTTAGCAATATAGCAAGACTCTCGACAACCTAGTGAGACCCTATTTCAAAATATAAATAAATAAATAAATAAATAAATAAATAAATAAATAAATAGACCTGGGGGTGTAGCTCAGGGTAGAACACCCCTACGTTCAAGTCCTAGTGCCAAAAGAAAAACAGTAAAAGTTACAAGGGGTGAGGGTTCAATCCTCGGTGCCAACGACAAGAAAATAAAAAATTCTAGTTGAAGGAATACGTGTGCCCTCCCTATCTGTGGGTTCTGAAACAAATCAAACAACCACAGATCAAACATATTCCATGAACTTTACAGCTGTACTGAACATGTGCACACTTTCTTGTCATTATTTTCTAAACATACAGGACAATAATAATTTTATGACATTTACATTGTATGAGGTATTATAAGAAATTGAGAGATCACTGAGAGTGTACAGGAGAACGTACATAACCATGTACACACCATCTGATTCAATGTTCATGGATTTGGGTATCCAGGAAGGGTCCTGGAGATAAGTCACTCATGGGCGCTGAAAGAGACAAGTATTTTCTTACATTTAAAATATGAGATGAGCCGGGCGTGGTAGCACACACTTGTAATCCCCGCACTTGGGAGGCGGAGACAGGAGGATCACGCAGGTTCGAAGCCAGCCGCGCGCGCTGGCTTAGGAGACCCTGTTTCTAAATAAAAATATAAAAATAGGTCTGGGAGTGTAGCCCAGAAGTAGAAGGGCTTCCAGGAACCCCAGTACCACCAAAATAAATAAATAAAATAAAATATGAGATGAGCCGGGCGTGGTGGCGCATGGTTGTCATCCCCGTGCTTGGGAGGCTGAGACAGGAGGATCGCACAGGTTCGAAGCCAGCCTCAGCTACTTAGGGAGGCTCTCAGCAACTTAGTGAGACCCTGTTTCCGAATAAAATATAAAACAGGTCTGGGGAGTATAGCCTGGAGGTAGAAAAGCCCCTGGGTTCCACCCACAGTACCACAAATATATATATATATATATATATATATATATATATATATATATATATATATATATATATGAGACAAAGCCAGGCATGGAGGCTGAGACAGGAGGATCGCTGTTCACGGCCAGCCTCAGCTACTTAGTGAGGCCCTTTGCAACTCAGTGAAACCCTGTTTCAAGATAAAGAATTAAAAAATAGGGCTGGGGGTGTAGCTTGGCAGTAAAATGCCCCTGGGTTCCATCCCTAGTACTGCAAAATAAATTAAATAAATAAAATAGGAGCCAGGCATGGTGGCACACACTTGTAATCCTAGTACTTGGGAGGCTGAGACAGGAGGGTTGCAGGTTTGCAGACAGCCTCAGCTACTTAGTGAGACCCTCTGCAACTTAGTGAGAACTTGTTTCAAAATAAAGATTAAAAATAGGGGAGGGGGTGTAGCTTGAAGGTAGAATGCCCCCTGGGTTCCATCCCCAGTACCACAAAAATAAATAAATAAATATATAAATACATACATACATACATACATAAACAATAGAATAAAATAAAATGGAAGAGTCCATCCTTTAACAATAAATTGTACACCCTCCAAAAATGTTATTTGATCTTCAAATATTAATTGTCATTGCAAATAAAAAGCCAACACAATAGAAAGAAGCATTGGATTGTTGAAAACATGCATAGTCCGACTTCCCCACAATGTACTGTCCCGCCTGCCTGCAGAGGCCTTGTCTTGCTCAGAAATAAGTAAAGCCGGGCGTGGTAGGGCCCACTCGTTATCCCAGCATTAGGGAGGCTGAGACGGGAGGATCGCGGTTCGTGGCCAGCCTCAGCTACTTAGTGAGGCCCTTTGCAACTCAGTGAGACCCTGTTTCAAATTAAAGAATAAAAAAAGGGCTGGGGGTGTAGTTCACAGGTAGAATGCCCCTGGGTTCCATCCCCAGTACCAAGAAAGAAAGAAAGAAAGAAAGAAAGAAAGAAAGAAAGAAAGAAAGCAAGCAAGCAAGCAAGCAAGCAGGGAGGGAGGAAGGATGGACGGACAGGCTTCCAAGATGAGATTCATTACTCTGATTAGGATATCTGGTGGGCCGGGAGAGTTGGCACACAACTGTAATCTCAGCACTTAGGAGGATGAGACAGAGAGGTCATGGGTCTGAGACCAGCAGTGAGACAGTATTTCCAAATAAAAATTAAAGTAGGGCTGGAGCGGGGCTCAGGGATACAGAACCCCAGGCTCAATCCCCAGTGCTTCCGAAACAGAAAAATAATTCAGTAGAATGCACATGGGTTCAGTAAGTATGTGTGTGTGTGTGTGTGTGTGTGTGCACGCACACACACTTTATATATATTATGTATATACATAATGCACATATATAATATATACATACATATGGTATATATGCATACATAATAGATATATAACGTATAAATGTATATGGGGGACTACACAGTGTTCTAGATCCTCTGGATGCAGGGGATTTAACCAGACAAAAGTCCAATTCCCCACCTTTGAAAAGCACATGGATGCCCGGCGCGGTGGCGCACGCTTGTCATCCCCGCGCTTGGGAGGCGGAGACAGGAGGATCGTGCAGGCTCAAAGTCAGCCGCGCTGGCTTAAGAGACCCTGTTTCCAAATTAAAAATTATAAAATAGGTCTGGGGGTGTAGCCCAGATGTAGAAGGGTTTCAAGGAACCCCAGTACCACCAAAAAATTTTTTAAAACAACATAGATTAAGCTGGGTGCTGGGCGTGGTCGTTTATGACCGTGATCCCAGAGATGAGGGAGGTTGAAGCAGGAGGACCAAATGTTTGAGGCCAGCTGCTGCAACTCATGAGACCCTCTCTCAAAATCAAATTTATAAAGGGGCTGGGGATGTAGCTCAGGGGTAGAATTCCCCTGGACTCAATCTCCAGGACTTCCAAAACAGAAAACGAATCCAGGTTAGACGGGGAGACGGACTGGTAGAAGAATAACTACCAGTGTTAACACCAAAAATACTTTGCAGAGAGCCATGAGGTTCAGTGAGGAGAGGCGCCCGGATGAGCCGAGGCATCTGGTTTCTGATTGCTCAAGCCGTATCTTGCCGTTCATGTAGGGACTGGCCAAAAAAGAAGAGAGGATGCAGAAATACAACCCCAGCAAGGGTTTGGTGGAGCCAAGCAGGGAGATGTAAGAGTCTGTGTGACCCTGGGTGTGACTCTGGGTGTGACACCTCCAGGGGGCTCCCGCATACACTCTATGGTGACAAGTCCCACCATGGCTTCCTTTTCCGGAGAAGAAAGAAGGAGGGAGAGAGGGAGGGAAGAAAGAGGGAGGGAAAATTTTTCTAAGAAAGATCAAGACTGTTGCTTGCTGTCCTCATAAGAAAAAATTATCATTAAGTTCTTAAGTATTTGAAATTATCATTACTTATCATTACATTATCAAATACTTAAGAACTCCTTCTATTTTTGTTTATACTGGGGATTGAACCCAGGGGTATTCTATGTCTGAGCTACAGCCCCAGCCTTATTTTTTTTTTTTTTTTTATTCTTCATTTTGAAACAGAGTCTCAAAAGTTGCTGAGGTTGGCTGAGAACCTGCGATCCTCCTGTCTCAGCCTCCCAAGTGCTGGGATTAGAGCACCACCACACCCAGCTTAAAAACTGCTTCTAAGTCCTCATAAGCAGCGTGCTGCTGCAATTTTACCAGATGAGTCGTAACTCAGGTGAAATGATGGGTCCCATATTTCAGGAAGTAAAGTTTGTTGTATGTTCCATGAAGACAGATTTTTTATTATAATTTATTAATTTATTTGAATGAAAATCAGTGTGTGTGTGTGTGTGTGTGTGTGTGTGTGTGTGTGTGTGTGTGTGAATTCCAAAGTCATCCTTCGGCTTGGTTAATTATTTCACAAGCAGAAATGATCATAATTTGGAAAACAACTATCGCTCAAGATGTCTTCTGCTTTCTAAGACAAGACTTTATATCCTGGTACAGGAGTCCTCAGCTCCACCTGGAATCTCATTTTATCCCTGTACACATCTAAGTGTTCACTACTAGTAAAGAAATTTGGTGCTAATTTCTGCATTATTGATGTGTGCCCCCTTTATCATATTTGAAATATTACCGGTCCCATCACTTTGAAATACATAGGGCTGCCTTTTAATGTTTGACCTTTATAGAACTTCATGACACATTTTGTCTCCACCAATGATCTCATATGAGAAATCCCAATTATTCTTTTCTTTTATCAGTTTAAATCAAATCTACAAAACTTATTGGATACTACTCACCAATATATCCAGTTAGTAAAAACAAAATTTTCTTTCTGCCTTCATGTATTTACTATTGATTTATTTGACTGTGAAATCTGTTTGGAAGTCAAAAACGAAAAGGTTATTATATGTTTTTTTATGAATTAGAGTTAGTAAATAATAGAGAATTTTCTAATTCTGAAAGGCACAGAACTAGGCCGCAAACCCACATGCACATGACTTTGTTTCGGGGCACAGTCAGTCCAAATTCTACCTTAAGATCTAAGACTTAGATGGGGTATCAGGTTTAAAATCAAATTCGCCAAGAAATAGTCCAGCCCAAAAACAATAAGTAAATAAAAGACAGAGTCGGCGCCTCTAATTATCTTTCCTCTGCAAGGAAATTTAACAAAACCGGTCTTCTCTTTCCAGATTTCGGAGGCAATCTATCTAGATGAAAGCCTAATTTAAACTTTGCTGTGATTTTGGATTTGTTTGCGAGTAGGAAGCCCAGATGTTCAGGGACCCAGAGATCCACCAGGGAGAGGAGGGACGGATGATGCAGATGTCGAACACACATCCATATCATTTCCACTCTACAGACACGACACTAGAACTCATCAGGAGCGTGGGATGCTCCTGGTTTACTGCAGTGGGAAGAGACAGAAGGAGGAAATACGGGGAGTGCGTCGTCTAGAAATCCCCAGACAGCAATGGCGGCTTAGAGAAGAAGGTCCTTCGGCCTGGCTGTGCGTTTGCTCCTTTCCCTCGAAGGCAGCTCTGACGCCCAAACTAAAGGTGCTCACGGTGCAAACAGTGAAGGTCTGGGTTCTAAAGGCAGCGCGAGGAAGCCAAAAGTGTCCTTAAAAGTGACCCGTAAAAGCCCACGCTTGTAATCCCCGCGCTTGGGAGGCTGAGACAGTAGGATCACACAGGTTCCAAGCCAGCCACGCTGGCTTAAGAGAGCCTATTTCCAAATAAAAATAACATAAAAATAGGTCTGGGAGTGTAGCCCGGAGGTAGAAGGGTTTCCAGGAACCCCAGTACCCCAAAAATAAATAAATTAATTAATTAATTAATTAATTAAAAATAGGGCTGGGGTGATGCTGGGAGGTTGAATGCCCCTGGGTTCCATCCCTAGTGATGCAAAAAAAAAAAAAGACCCGTAAAATGGTACTCTGCCAACCACCTACACACCAAAAGCCCATCGCAGACCCTCTTCCCTGCAGAATCGATACAGATGGTTGCTTTTCTGGTTGGCACTGTAGCCTGCTTACATTTAAGGAGCACAGCTGTAAGATCATCTGCCCCTTTTGCAAGCAAATGCAAAGACGAAGGCCAATCTTATGGCCCACTCAGGCCCACCCCGTCTTCCCCTAGGTGGGCGAGTGAACCCACGCTTCACTGGGACTGTTTTCCTCTTGTTCTCCTTGGCTTTGTATAATTTTCAGGGGTGTGCAGCAAAAACACAGGCGGTGGGCCTCACCAGTCCCCCTCCCCCAAGATGCTGCGTGATCAGAAGACACAAATCGTACTAGCAACCAGAAGCGCTTCAAAGATGCGCGGTCAGCGCACGCCCAAGGCCCTGCCCGCTGCTCTCTTGCAACACCTGTTCTGATTGGTTGGGGGTCTTCCTTTGTAACACCTGTTCTGATTGGTTGAGTTTCCCTTTGGGGCTTTCGGTTTTGTAGTTTCAATATCCTTCCCCTGGATACATTCCCTAAATCTAAGGATGTAAAAAAGAAGCCCACTGATAAACTTTGTAAGAAGATCTGTGTTCCAACCAAAGCAGAATTATTTTTTAAGGTACTAGAGATGGAACCCAGGAGCATTCTACCTCTGAGCTACACCCCCAGCCCGTGTTTATTTTTTATTTTGAAACAGGGTCTCGCTCAATTGCTGAAGCTGTCCTTAAACCTGTGATCCTCCTGTCTCAACCTCCCCAAAACTAGGATTCCTGGCATGTGCCGCCACGCCCGACTTCGGGACGCAGTTTTAAAATTCAAGAGTTGGAATTTCTAAGAAACAATGTCCCACCCTGTCTGGCTACCACGGTGTGGGTGGGTGGACTCTTTTTTTTCCATCCCCTTCGTCCCTTCTCCTCAGCTCCAGCTTCTAAGAACACCCGCTGCTCCTCCCGCGGGGGGCTTCCGCGGGCCTCGCCCATCCCCAGCAGAGCACTGTGATGGGGGGCGATGATTGTCACACGCCTGTAATCGCCCCTGTGTCAGGGGAAAGAGCTCAAACGTCATCGACACTGACGGCAGCGAAAGCTCAAGCCTCCCTCTGGCAGCCACACAAAGGCAGCTCGGGAGCAAAGAGAAGGGAGCTCAAAAGGTGAACGAGAAAGGCTGGAGAACAGAGAGCATAAAACAGGTGGGATGTCGAGGAAATTGGCCAGTCAGCGCCTCCCGGTCCATCACATCCAATCTGGCCGGAGACCACAGGGCCGTCTCCTAGTCACCTGATGGCTGTGGTGGGGAAGCCCGCGCTTCACCAGTTCACTGCCTGCCTTCTGAGGACCAGCGAGGTCCCTCTGTGGCCAGGCAGAGTCCACACCGTGGTCAGAATGTCACCAGGGCCGGTCTCCGCCCCACGCTGGGCCTAGAGGGGGGCAGGGGCGCTGGCGGAAGTCCCTAGATCATATTCAGTAGGCTTCTGGCTAAGGCAATCTTGTTTTGATTTTTTTTTTTTTTTTTTTTTTTTTTTTTTTACCTATTCTAGCTTGCTAATGAGAGAATATCAGCTGGCTTCCAAGGAGTAGGCACATACCGAATGCCACAGCATCTGCTGGAGTCTGCCTCCCGGGGCTGTATTTACTGAGAATCTAGGGACCAGTTCCAGAAGGAATGAATACACTCAAACTCCAGCTAACTTTCTTCGGTCATCAACAAAGCTGGTCTGTGCTTTCTTCTCTTTGCTACAGAGAGGCTGCGACCCCCATGCCGCAGCCCGTGAAGGCCTCCCAAGATGCTCGTGATGCGGTCCATGCATGGAGTCCCAGACTGAGTGCGGTAAATTCCTCTGACTGAAGCTGATCTCCACAGGTAGAACTCGGGAGGCTTTGACCATGACCCTGACCTGGGTCACGGTTCAAGGAAGGTGCTGAATACAAACAAACGTAACTTAAGCATCACACCAACCCTTTGTTACCATCTGTCGCCTGCAAGAAATATTCCTTAAATGTTTCTCCCATCCCCCGGCCCCACAGCCTCCCCCGGCCTCGCCTCTTACCCGAAGACACTGAGCCGTGGCCCTCCAACTCCGTGCACGCTGACCCCAGTCCGTCCCAAAGGCCCAGGTGGCACGAGATACTCTCTGAGCCGCAGAGAAGAGGAAGAACGGGTCACACGCCAAGCCAGGGCAGCTGCACAGGGTCGCTCCTGCTTTCTGAACACACCTTTGCCTGTGCCAAACCCTCCACCAGATAGTTGCTGGTCCCCTCCTGGCCAATAGCTGCTCGACCCCAATACCCCACTCAAATCCACTTTCTTCCTGAAGGCTCATAAGCTTCTGTTCTTACTGAGTGAATGCGGCTTAGCTCCAGCACAGATCTAGATAATTAATGGGTATCTGTTAAATGAGCAAATAAATACAAGGAGAGAGAAACCAAGCACGTGCCTGTCAAAGACAATCAGGCAACTGATTTATGCCAACACTATGCCATGCTTCTCAAACAGAAATCACCAAAACAAACATGTGTGCTGCTCTGGATAACTCATGGCAGACATAACTAATCTCAATATCTATCTATCTCTATCTCTCTCTCTCTCTCTCTCTCTCTCTCTCTCTCTCTCTCTCTCTCTCTCTCCCAGCACAATTTTGTCTTTAAATCAGGGATTGCAGCCAGGTATGGTGGTGTATGCCTATAATCCCTGTATTTGGGAGGCTGAGACAGGAGGATCACAGGTTCTAGGACAGCCTCAGCAACATAGCAAGGCTCTTAACAACCATGAGACACCCTATTTCAATACAGAAATGTAAAAGGGCTGAGGATATAGCTTGGAGACAGAAGGTCCCTGGATTAAATACCTAGAACAAAAAAAAATTTCCAGGGATTGAAACTGTAGCATGTGTGCTATCTTACACAACTTCTAGCCCATGGCAGACATCACCAATCAATCATAATGCTCTCTCCCTATACACTGGCAAAACTGACCCTAAGATGACGCCTGCGCAATTTGGATGACCAAGAGATTAGCCCCATCTCTCTGCTTGCTCTCCTCCAGTCAGGATAGCTTATTTCTTTATTTTGTATAACCCATTCCATTCTTCCCTCCTTCCTCCTGGCCTCCAGACTCAGGCTAATTCCAGCCTTCGCCCTTAGACTTCACATGAGGGTATGTTTCTGTCACAGTGAACTCAGTGAGGCTTAGACCAAACTTTCCAGCTGATCCAGCTGCTTCTGGTTAACCAGCCACTCAGTTCAACCTACCCACAGGACCTCTGTCTTGCAACAGCATGGCGATTTCCACTCCAAAGGAAGAAACTGCCACCATGTGCCCATCCACGGAACAAGAAATAGACACCTTAGGTCAGGATGGACAGATATACATTACCTAAATCACCACAAACCCTCCCTAAGTTGGTTAAGTAATGCACTCACTCTCTCACAGAAACCCAGAGGCACCCTCAAAACACACCTTCCCCTCCCTCCCTCCCTCCCTCTCTCTCTCTCTCTCTCTCTCTCTCTCTCTCTCTCTCTCTCTCTCTCCTTCTTTATCTCTGGTAGAGTCTTAGAATGAACTTAGGATCTAAATTGTTAGCTGGGTATGTGTGGTGGCCCATGCTTATTATCCTAGTATTTGGGAGGATGAGACAGGTTTGTGACCTGACTCTCAGAAATCTCATGACACCCTTTCAAAATAAACTTTTTTTGTGTGTGTGTGGTACTGGGGATGAAACCCTTCTGCCTCCGGGCTACACTCTCAGACCTATTTTATATTTTTTATGAGGAAACAGGGTCTCTTAAGCCAGCAAGGCTGGCATTGAACCTGCACCATCCTCCCGTTTCCACCTCCCAAGCACGGGGATTACAAGCGTGTGCTACCACGCCTGGCTTCCAAATAAACATATTTTAAAAATAGAGCTGGGTGTGTAGCTCAGACGTAGAATGCCCCCTGGGTTCAATCCCCAGTACCACAAATAAATGAGTAAGTTGCCTATATACAAAAGGGTCACACAAAATGGGAGTGAGAACCCAGCCAGAAACTGTCGCCCCAACATACTGAGCGCCATCACGGTGGCCGGCAGGAAACGTGGTCCTGATTCTGAGGTTCCGGGTCGCGCAAACCCTATCCATCCGCTTCCTGCTTTACACTGAGTAAAGCTGCAGAAACGAAACCCAGCGCCTGTCACATCACCTCTCACATCAGAGCATAACATAACGCCATCACTTTTTAAAGCATTTGTTTAAATTTATGATGCCGCGGTATGCCACAGAAAGGCTATCCCCTAAGTACCAAGAAATTTTGATAGTGATGATGTATCCCAAAGTCACCCCAACTGGCAGAATAAAAGCACAACAAAGTTTGGCCCAGAACAGGCATGTAGCCACCGCTGAAGAGCTGCTTAGGAGTTACCAGGGCTCGATTCTGTCTCGTATTCTTCCAAAGCTCAAACTACAGGCCTGAGCTGCCAGATGGTAGCCGCTAGCCAATAAGGCTCGAGAGAAATTGATGTGTGATTGGTCCAAACGCTGCTCTGCAAGTAAGAATATACATCTGATTTTGAGCCGGGTGTGGTGGCGCACGCTTGTAATCCCCGCGCTGGGGAGGCTGAGACAGGAGGATCGTGCAGGTTCGAAGCCAGCCTCAGCTACTTAGTGAGGCTTCCAGCAACTCAGTGAGACCCTGTTTCCAAATAGAATATAAAATAGGTCTGGGAGTATAGCCCGGAGGTAGATAGCCCCTGGATTCCACCTCCAGTACCACAAAAAAAAAAAAATAAAAAAGAATATACATCCGATTTTGAAGGCTTGGTACCAAAAACATGTATAATAGCTTAGTACTTTTATGTTGAATATATATGAATTTTATATTGAATATGTTTAATTTATTTGGGAGCTGGGCATGGGGGCTCACACCTGCACCTGGGAGGCTGAGGTAGGAGAATGGCAAGTTCCAGGCCAGATTTAGCAACTCAGTGAAATGCTGTTTTGAAAAAAGAAATAAAAAGTATTGGGGTAAATCTCAGAGGTAGAACGTCCCTTGGTTCCATCCCCAGTACTAAAAATATATTTTTTATTTAGGATATATTAGATTAAATAAAATATATTATTAAAATTACTTTCACAGTCAGGCGTGGTGGCACAGGCTTGTAATCCCAGCACTTGGGAGGCTGAGACAGGAGGATCGCACAGGTTCAAAGCCAGCCTCAGCTACTGAGTGAGGCTCTCAGCAACTCAGTGAGACCCTGTTTCCAAATAAAATAGAAAATAGGTCTGGGAGTATAGCCCCAGGGTAGAAAGTGCCTGGGTTTCACCCTCAGTACCACAAAAAAATCACTTTCACTTTTTTTAAAATAAAGCTGCTATAAATGGTGCGTGTGTGTGTGTGTGTGTGTGTGTGTGTGTGTGTGTGTGGATTGAACCCAGGGGCAGTCTACCTTTGAGCTATACCTCCAACTCTATTTTATTTTTTACTTTGAAACAGGGTCTCACTAGGTTGTTGAGGCCGGCCTCAAACCTGCAATCCTTCTATCTCAGCCTCCCAAGTACTGGGATCGCAAGTGTGTGCCACCACACCCAGCTACAAATGTTTAATTATGCATTGGTGATGTGTATAATTCCTGTTGTCAGTGTTTTTATTACAATACCCCATTGTTCCCAGGAGCAGGAGGACCAAGCAGCTATTTCATATCAAAGAAAGCCTAGATTTTCTTAGTGTGTTCAGACAAGAGATTACAGTTTGACTGCAAATAGCAAAATTATCAACTTTTAATATATGATTAAAAATATTTACCGAGCACCTGCCTCTATAGGCACTTTCCTGAGCGCTGAGAGTAACACAGCGGTAGAAAGAACGCAAGCTCTCCCCGTGCGGAATTCACATCCCAGGTTGGAGATGGGCTAGAAACCAATAGAGCAAGAGATACTGAGAGAGATGAGGCCGGAAAGGAAGAGGCTGGACCGTCTGAAGAGTCTGGCTCCCTTACTGGAGAGTCGGGGAAGGAGGCTCCGAGGAGCTGCACATCAACTGAGGCCTTAGAGAAGAAACGGCGAGGTAGCCAGGGAGAGCACTGCGCCAGAGCAAGCAAGCGCCAAAGCCCCATGGCGGGCACAGAGTGGCATGGTTATGGAGCAGCGGGCGTCCTGCAGGGACAGAACACACGGAGAGAAAGGATGACAGGTAGAAGGTGACACTAGAAGGGAGGATGGACATAGGTAGATCGCGCAGGGCTGTGGTCAGTCCGCCAGGACCAGGGTCACAGCTGTCTATGTGCTTTGTTTTTAGGTGGCACTGGGGGTTGAATCCAAGAGTATCCTACCTCCTATCTACACCCCGACAACTTTTTTTTTTTTTTTTTTGGTGGTACTGGAGTTCCTGGAAGCCCTTCTACCTCCGGGCTACACTCCCAGACCTATTTTTACATTTTTATTTGGAAACAGGGTCTCCTAAGCCAGCACGCGCGGCTGGCTTCGAACCTGCGCGATCCTCCTGTCTCTGCCTCCCAAGCGCGGGGATTACAAGCGTGCGCCACCACGCCTGGCCCCAACAACATTTTTAATATTTTTGTTTCAAAACAGGGTCTTAGGGGTTGCTGGAAGTCTCACTAAGTGCTGAGACCGGCCTCTAACCTGAGATCCTCCTGCCTCGACCTCCCAAGTACTAGGATGACAGGTGTGCGCCACCATGCCTGGCTGGTTTTATAATTTTGTTGAAACTGAGTCACACCCATTCGTGTAAGGGTTGCCCATGCTTGAGTAGAAGCAGCAGAGATGGTCTGGTTAAGAAACTCAATAATTTGCAAGTAAATTCAACAGTGTTAACCAAACCAGGTCCCAAATGCTGGGGGGTAGAAAAGTGGGAATTTGTAGGGTTTGGGGTTTTGGGTTTTTTTGTTGTTGTTTTTTAGAAATTAGGATATCTCGCCGGGATGGTGGCGCACGCTTGTAATCCCCGCGCTTGGGAGGCAGAGACAGGAGGATCGCGCAGGTTCGAAGCCAGCCGCGTGAGCTGGTTTAGGAGACCCTGTCTCCAAAATGAAAATGTAAAAAATAGGTCTGGGAGTGTAGCCCGGAGGTAGAAGGGCTTCCAGGAACCCCAGTACCACCAAAAAAAAAAAAAAAAATTAGGATATCTCTTTCTGTCTGGCCCAGGAACTGAGAATGGGTTTCACATTTTTAAAGAGTTGAATATCTGCCAGGTGTGGTGATACACTCTTGTAATCACAGTACCTGGGAGGCTGAAACAGGACAGTTGCAGTTTGCAGACAGCCTCAGCTACTTAGTGAGGCCCTGCACAATTTAGTGAGACCTTGTTTCAAAAGAAAGAATAACAAATAGGGCTGTAGATGTAGCTCTGATGTAAAATGCCCCTGGGTTCAATTCCCAGTACCACAAATAAAACAGAGTTGAACATGTTTTAGTGTAATATGTTATTGCATGAAAATTCCATGCAGTTGAAATTTCACCACCTTAAATAAAGTGTAACAGGAGCACACAGACCAATGTGGCACATGATACATCGTCCATGGCTGTGTATGTTAATGATGTGTATATTGTTATTGGACACTGCCCATTATTTTTTTTAATTTATTTTTTTTATTTTATTTTATTTTATTTTTATTGGTGCACTGTATTCATACATCATAGTGGGATACAAACTTTTGTAGACATACATGCACACATCGCCCAGTCAGCCCCCACCCGATTCCCACCCCATTCTCTCCCCATCCCTCCCTCCCATGCTTGGCTTAGTGGTTGACATCTAGTATTATAGCAATTTATCCAAAATTAAAAATGATAATCTCACAGAACAGTTTCATTTGTCTGATACCAAGCTTTTGATGACTTAAAGATATTTCTTTTTACTTTCTTTCTTACCAGAGAATATTTTTTTTCTATTTTTTAGGTGAAACTATCATATATTTATATATTTATTTTTCAGAAAAAAAATCTATCCTAATATGGAAAATGGACTCTAGATGCCCAAAACAATCTTGAAAAAGAACAAAGCTAGAAGATATATATTTTCTGATTTCAAACCATATAAAGCTACAATAATTGAAACAGTGTAGTACTATTCTAAAGGCAGATATATAAACCATTGGAGTTAAATAAAAGCCTAGAGCTAAATTCTTCCCTATATTGTCAAGTTATTTTTGACAAGGTTTCCACGAACATTTGGTGGTAGAAATAATAATCTTTTAACTAAATATTGTTGAAAAATAATAATTACATGGAAAAGAATAAAGTTGGACCCTTACCTAATCCCATATACAAATATTAACTCAAAATAGATAAAAGACCTAAATATAAATCTTAAGACTATAAACTTTTAGGAGAAAATCTGGGTCATAAAACCTCACAACACTGAAATTGGCAGTGATTTCTTGGATATGATTTCAATGGCACAGGCAACAGAAGAGTATACAAACTCCCTAAAAAAAAAAAAAAAAAAAATATATATATATATATATATATATATATATTGTATATCCAAAGACAATGTAAACAGAGTTAACAGTTACTAATAGAATGGGATAAAATATTTCCAAATGCTATATCTGAAGGTATATTAATATTCCAACTAGAAATCCTAAAAATTAACAACAATAAAGGCAAACAATACCATTTAGAGATAGGTAAAAGACTAACATAAATAATGAATCTCCACAGATAACCAATCTTAGTTGTCTGTTGGATGGAAACTCTTGTTTCTCTGGTTCTGGTGAGTGTTACCTATTTCTTCTTTGTAGTTAATCTCTTTGAGTATTTTCTCTAGCGCTGGTTTTGAAGACATAAATTCCTTCAGTTTCTATTTGTCATGGAAGCTTCTTATTTCTCCATCTAATTTGATAGAAAGTTTTGCTGGGTAGGAAATTTTTGGCTGGAAGTTGTTTTCTTTCAGAGTTTGGAATATGTTACTCCAAGCCCTTCTGGCTCTCATGACTTGGTTTGGGAAGTCTGGAGTGATTCTAATTGGTTTGCCTCTGAATGTCACCTGGCCCTTTGTTTTTGTTGCCTTTAAGATTCTCTGCTTGGCTTCCACATTGGTCATTTTGACAATTATGTGGCGTGGGGATCCTCTTCTCTGATCCTGTCTAAAGGGAGTTCTGTAAGTTTCCTGGACCTGTGTATCGACCTCTTGCTCTATGTTTGGAAAATTTTCTGCTATTACTTCCTTGAAGAGATTGTTGATCCCTTTTGTTTCACTTTCTTTTCCCTCCTCTATTCCAATTATTCTTAGGTTAGCTCTCTTAAAATGGGCCCATATTTCTTCAATATCAGATTCCCGCTGTCGGATATTTTTTCCTAGATTAGAAACTATGCATTCATTTTTGGAATTATCATCTTCTAAGAGCGAGATTCTGTTCTCCATGTGGTCTAATCGGTTGTTTGTGCTTTGAATTGAGGCCTTTACTTCATTAATTGCATCCTTTATCTCTTTTTGGCTCTCTCTCAGTTCTTTTCGAAGCACCTCTATTATTTCTACAGTTATTTTCCTGATTTGATCTTCTAGAAATCTCTGATTTTCTGTTTTATCGGGTTCTGATGTTGTGGGGTTGTGGGCATTTATTGCTCCATTGTTATTCCTCTTTCCCATGATTTCGGAAGTTTGTGCCTTCTCTGGGTTCTTCCCTTTGGTCACTATGACTTCGCTTAAGGTGCTCTGGATCTCGAGTCTGTAGTATCTCAGACCCCACTACTCCTTTACTGGGTTGTATCACAGAGTCTCCGACCCAGGGAGTCGATAGAGGCTGCTTTAAACTATGGGTGGTGCCAGGTTGCACGTTCTCCTATGGTGTGATATCTCTGCCACCGCCACTCCCCCACTGGGTCAAGTCCCAGGGAGTACAGTACTGGGATTTCTCCTCTGTGGCCCGCAATTTGACTCACTGTTCTTGAGTATGCAGATGTAGCTGTACTGGATTCGGTGAATTCTCTGCTGCTGCTGCCGGTGACAATATGGCGCCGCTGCTATGCCCTCGGCCGTGAGGCTGGCGTATTTCTTCTTGGTTTTGATTTCCACTCTGAATCCCTGCAGCGTGTGCTGAGCTCAGCCACTGGGAGCTTTAGATTTTACCTGCGCCGAGAAATCCCGCCTGGCTGTTCCACAGCGGCTCACCTCGGCTTGTTGTAGCCGTCCGGTGAAGTCGCCGCTGCCGCCGGCAGTATGGCGCTGCTGCCGCGGCCTCGGGCGTGAGGCCGGTGTATCTCCTCTGTTGCTCTGAGCTCTGTTCTCAGTCTGCTTTCTCTCTGGAGCCTGGTGATTTTTTTGTTTCTCTGGTGATGGTGTTTTCTGGCTATGAAAGGTGCTGATTTTGTGGTAATGAAGATTAGTTGTTAGCGGGGCTCTTAAGCCCCGCTTTTCTCGGTCGCCATCTTCCCGGAAGTTGCCCATTATTATATATGGCCCATGGCTGCTTTCAAATGACAAGCATATCGGTGAGTAAATGTGACAGAGACTGTGTGGCCTCCAAAAGAAAACAGCTACCCTCTTGCCCTTTATAGAGAAAGACTTCTGGCCTCTAGGGAGGGTCTTGTAGAGAACTGTGTGAACTTTGACCTTTACTCTGAGTGAGACAAGGAGCCAGGAAGGTTTTGTGCAAAGATGAGACCGGATGTGCAGCCTCAACAACTTAGCAAGACCCTGCATCAAAATAATGATGATGATGACTGAGGCTCTAGCTCAGAAGCAGATTGCCCCTGTGTTCAGTCCCCAGTACCAAAAAAATAAAGTCATCCAATTAGAATTCTAGCTTCCAAGATTGAAAAGAAGAAACAGAGTAGGCAATGACTTTGAACGTGTGAAACCTTGGCTCTACACAGATGAAGAGTCTGAACATTGAAAATGCTCCAGATGATTCTGGGTGATGGGAATATCTGATGATGATGATGATGATGGTGATGATGCTGATGATGTTGACGGTGATGATGGTGATGATAATGATGGTGATGTTGATGGTGATGAAAGTGATGGTGATGATGATGATGATAGTGATGATGATGGTGACAATGTTGATGGTGACGAAGGTGGTGATGATGGTGATGAAGATGATGGTGATGTTGTTGGTGATGAAGGTGATGGGGATGATGATGATGGTGGTGGTGGTGGTGGTGATGATGGTGATGATGATGGTGATAAAGGTGATGGTGATATGATGATGGTGATGATGATAATGGTCATGGTAGTGATGGTGATAATGGGGATGGTGATATGGTGATGGTGGTGGTGATGATGGTGATGATAATGATGGTGATGTTGATGGTGATGATGATGATGCTGCTGCTGATGATGATGATGGTGGTGATGATGAAGATGATGAAGGTGATGGTGATATGGTGATGGTGGTGATGATGATGGTGATAGTGATGATGGTGATGAAGGTGATGGTGATGATGATGTTGATGATGATACTGGTCATGGCGGTGATGGTGATGGTGATGGTGATGATGGGGATGGTGATGGTGATGATTGGAATGGTGATGGTGATGATGATATTGATGATAATGGTGATGGTGATGATAATGATCATGGCAGTGATGATGGTGATGGTGATGATAATGATGGGGATGATGGAGATGGGGATGATTATGGCAGTGATGGTGATGATGGTGATGATGGTGATGGTGATGATAATGATGGTGATGATGGGGATGGTGATGGTGATGATTGGAATGGTGATGGTGATGATGGTGTTGGTGATGATGGTGATGATGGTGATGGTGATGATAATGATCATGGCAGTGATGGTGATGAGGAGGATGATAAAGAAGATGATGACGATGGCAATATAGTAGCTAGTATTTACCGAGTACCAACCAACTATGGGCCAGGAACCCTGAAGAACTGCTTTCTACACCATCACCTTCTCTACCCTCATGTAGTATCTGATTATCCCCATTTCACAGGTACAGAAAGTACAGGTGAGAGAAGCTAGGCGGTGTGCCCCAAATCCTGCACTGAGAAGCAAGAGGGGCCAAAGTTCAAATCCCCTTCACACTAACTCCCTACAGAGGCTCTGGCCCCGCCCACGTTGCCCTTATTGTTCTTGTCTGTCCCAGATGGGTTTTCACATCCACGTTTGCCTGGCTCTTTCTACAAAGCCACGTCACCTTCCAGTTCTTGTGAAGCCAGTGGCCCTTCTAAAGCTGAATTCAGTTTCCAACATCCTCTGTGCCTGCTCGTGCTACTTCAGAGGAAAAGGAAAGAAGACGCTGCTCATCTGCAGAAGCCGAAGCAGCCCCAACTCGCCTCCGTGGTCCGTCTGCCTCTGGTCCTGGGGCTGCTTCTTCCCAAGTGAGCACGGGCACTGACAAGCCTTACAAATGCAGCGCGTTGTTCCCACACTGAGGCTACCCGCAAGACTTCTCTGAGATGCTAGAGGACAGGAAGTCTCCCTAACCATGGACACTTCTGATCCATCATAGAGATGAATTGTGGGAACCAGGAGACACAGAGTGGCCTCCTCACCCTGCGCACTAAGGGTTCCTATAGGGGCAGGGGAGGGACCGTGCTGTGCACACAGGACCCAGAGCAGCCTCTCCAGCCTCTACCCACTGAATGCCCGCAGCACTCCCAGACCCCACTGTGACGACCAAAAGTGTCCCCTGGGGACAAAGTCACCCCGACTGAGACCCATGGCCACAGCGTTTCAAAGCGCCCAAACAAAGCGTGTCATTTGCAGAGGAGCCCATTTTGAGGATCTCTGACCCCAGCAAGAATGCTCCTGAAAAGCCATATCAGCCTTCCTATGCTCAACCTGTGGTGCAAAAAAAAAAAAGTGTCTAGCAGCCCTTCCTGTGGGCATCAGCACAGAGCCGCACAGAGCCCGGACCCAAATTCTCAGCACCTCGGAGGGACCTCGGCTGCCCACAGAGACCCCTGTGGGACCACTCCGCCATGTCCCCCAGCAGCTTCTCTGGCCACTTGTCCACGTGAGCCCCAGAACTTGACACTTTGGCATCAGAAGCAGGAGAAACTAGACCTTTCGCTTCCTAGTGTCTATTTTTACATTGCCCTGATACGTTTTTTTATTGTTGTTATTAATATTTTGTTATTTGTGAGGGTTTTGTTTATTTTTGTGTTTTGGGGGTGTGTGTATGTGTGTGTATGTGTGTGTTTGTGTATGTGTGTGTTTTCCTGGGGTTTGAACCCAGGGGCCTTCTACCTCCGAGCTGCACCCCCAGCCCTATTTTATTTTTATTTTTAAATAGGGTCTCACTAGGTTGATGAGAGTCTCGCTACTTGTTGAGACTGTCCTTGAACCTGCGATCCTCCTGTCTCAGCCTCCCAAGCACTAGGCTGACAGGTACGCGGCGCCACCCCCGACCTCCTTGTGGTTTCTCTCAGGGCCTCTCAGCCTGTTGATGTTTGGGGCTTGGTAATGCTTTGTTGAGAGGGTTGCTCTTTCGGTTCTCAGGTATTTAGGGTTGTAACAACCAAAAGTGTCTCCAAGTTGGGCGTGGTGGCGCACGCTTGTAATCCCAGTACTTGGGAGGCTGAGACCGGAGGATCGCGGTTCACGGACAGCCTCAGCTACTTAGTGAAGCCCTTTGCAACTCAGTGAGACCCTGTTCCAAAATAAAGAATAAAAAATAGGGCTGGGGGTGTAGCTTGGAGGTAGAATGCCCCTGGGTTCCATCCTAGTACCTCAGAAAAAAGAAAAAAGAAAGTGTCTCCAGATGTCCCCTAGGAGCAACACCGTCCCTGAGGGGATACCAGGAGGCCACACAAATTTCCCTTTCCACGCTGTTCTGTTTGGATTTTCTAATCTTGGCTTCATGCAGCCTCCAAGCCACCTCCCAGGAGCCATTTCATTTTTAAATCCTTGATCAGCCGTTAGCACGTACGTACATGGTGTATGCCCAGCTACACCCAATCCAGACGTTTCTCTTTGGGAAGGGTGAATATGCTTTTTCATAGGTCGTCACAAAATACCAGCTCAGAGGACGCAACAGAAAGCAGTGTCCGGCCACTCGCCCCACCCCGCACGCCCGAGCCTGCGCCTCCCTGCCTAACCATTCGCAGCTGTACACTGATAATCCCTCATTTCAGAAAAACATGGAAAGAGCCTCGAATCCTTACTGCCCTCTAGAGAAATTCCAGCAGAAGGGCTCAATCTGTCGCCGTCAGCAGGAGAAAAAAAAAAAAAAAATCATCGCTGCCGGGGCAAGGCGCCTGGCAGTTGTAAAGCAAACAATTTATTTGCTGGATTTTTTGAGAGACAAGTCCATCAGACCCTTCCTTTCCTTTGCAAACTTTCGCCGGAACGAGGAGGGAGGTGCGCTCGCGGGTCCACGCAATCGTAATTTTGCCAATTCCAGGTCCACCGATGAATCAAATTCCGATATTCTACAAAGTAACAGCAGGCCATATTTTACACGCAAATACTCTGGCTTGTATGAATGACTTCTCTGCCTTTTGTCTCCTGGTCTACCAAGGGTCATATATACAATGATTTCTTTTTTATGCAGCTCAGGAAAAAAAAAAAAAAGAGGTCTGAGAAAGTCATTCACTAGTTCTTCGTGTCTGCATGAGGCTTTGGTGAGTGAGAATTTTCTAGCACATTTTGGATTAATAATGACATCTTTTCCTTTCAAGCAAACAAACAAACAAAAAACTTTTTTTAAAACTTTGGATATTCGCATTTTGATAAAGGCTCTCCTGTTAGTTAATGACCATCTGTATTTGAGTGAGAGCCTCAATGCTAAGATTAAAGGAATCTTTCCTTACCAAAGTCCTAGAAAAGTAATCCTGGATATAACTCGTGTGTCTGGCACAGGTAGAAATCAAAAGAAGTAACTTTGAAAAGTATATGCTTCAAGACATGCCCTGAATAGCAAATCTTGCAGGTTTAATCAGAACTTTCAAATCATTGTTTCCATTATGACAGGCAACTGCAAGAAAATGCTGAATGTTTATGCTGAATGGGTTTGCCCTTTGCCAGACAAATCCTTTTAGCTGTGGCAGGGAAACCTGTAATTTTAATGGGCTCTTGCAGAGAACACACACTGCCCTCTACTGGTGAAACACGGTCATACTTTTATGAGCCTCATGATCAAGTTTCAGAAGGCAATAGGTAGAACGTGGCTAGAAAAGCCAGATCAATAATCCATAGATGGATGAAAGTTAATGATTACTTTACTATCCCCATGCCCCCGCCTCTTGACAAATAAATACATGGTCTTTTCTCTTGTTATCGATAGCTGTGAGAACCATTTTGCCTATATGAAAATACATCACATTGACATTTTACATATTTGCATCCCAGCAGACACAAAATAAGATGCACGCACATACCGCAGGCATAGAGCCTCAACGAAATAACGTTTACACCGAATAAAAGAAGTTTTTGTCTGATTTTGAACTCACAGAAATGTAGCCACCTAAAGTATCGTCTTGGGTTTAACCTTAGCCAGGAAGGAAGGCAGAGGAAGGAAGGAAGGAAGGAAAGAAGGCTGGTTCTGGGGGGCCTGGGGATGCTTTATGCGGACTCTACAATTATAGCTTTCATTTTGTAAATATCTTTTATTGGTGCACTGTAGTGCCACTTCATAACAGCCCAGAGTGCCAGGGTCACACACGCGCTTGGCGCGCCTCCCCGCCCCGGCTCCCTCCCCACCTCCTCCCCTTCCCCATACGTGAGATTGAGATTGGCATCGATGATTTCCACAATCATAGTTTTGAAAGGAATGAGGCAAAGAGTGTCGTGTAGCATAAATTTCCCCCCGAGCCTTTTTGAAAGTCAATACTGGTTCATTTGGACCTCTTTTTAAAAAAATGTACAAATTTATCAGATTCGACTATTTGCATCTCCCAAGTGACATATACCTCCTGATTTCTCCAGTTCCTAACAGCTAAGGAAGGAAAACGAGGAAGAAGAAAAGCCGGCGTATGCTCTGTCAGCACACGGCTCCTGGAGCCGCGGCGAGCTGATGATCTGTGGGTATGTAAATGTCATCTCTAAATATAGCGCCAGGAAGCCAGAGAATCAGCATTTCTGTAGATGAAACACCTTTTCAAGGAGCATCATCCACGAGGCACACTTCTCTCTGACACACAGAAGAGTCACGAATCTTCCCGCCCGGGCCGCCGCCGCCTCCTCCTCCTCCTCCTCCTCCTCCTCCTCCTCCCCCTCCTCCTCCTCCTCCTCCGGTGTGCTCCCAGACACCCTGTTGGTGCTCACAGCCCAGCTGTTTCCCTCCACTTCCTAACCCGGCCACTCCAGATTGTGAATCAAAGCAAAACATTTCCTGTGTCTCACCTTCCTTGTCTTAAAAAAAAAATAGAATCTCATCCTGTCTCTTAAAGATTCCTTCCTACTGAGGGATGCTCGGATGTCACAAATGAGGCCCGGGGATGGGGTGTGGTGTGGATGATGGAGCGAGTTTAGAATGGAGACGAGGCTGGTTCTCTCGTTGGCTGTTGTGAATTGTGCTGTTGTAAACATGGATACAACTGAATCGCTATTGTATCCTGACTTCAATTCCTTTGGAAAGATGTCCAGAGTGGCATGCGGTGGCCCACGCCTTTAATGCCAGTACATGGGGGAGGCTGAGACAGGAGGATTACAGGTTCACAGCCAGCCTCAGATACTTAGTGAGGTCCTCTACAACTTAGTGAGATCCTATCCCAAAATTAAAAAGAAGATAAAATAGGGCTGGGGGTATAGCTCAGAGATAGAATTCCCTGGGTTCAACCCATGAAAGTACCATGAAAGAAGAAAGAGAGAGAGAGTGAATCAGTCCCAGGAGTGGCATAGCTGGATCATATGTTAGACCAAATACTTCTCAAAGGAAAAAATGCAAATGTCCAATAAATATATGAAAAAAAAACATTTAACATCATTATCAGTCAGGGAAATGCAATGTGTGTGTGTGGGGGGGGGGACTGGGAGGGAAACCAAGGGTTTTCTACCTCCGGACTATACTCCCAGACCTATTTTATACTTTATTTGGAAACAGGGTCTCACTATGTTGCTGAGAGCCTCACTAAGTAGCTGAGGCTGGCTTTGAACCTGTGCGATCCTCCTGTCTCAGCCCCAAGCGCGGGGATTATAAGCGTGCGCCACCACGCCTGGCTGGAAATGCAATTTTTTTTTTTTTTTTTGGCGGGTCTGGGGATGGAACCCAGAAGCATTCGACCTCCGAGCTACATACCCTGCCCTATTTTTTATTCTTTATTTTGAAACAGGGTCTCACTAAGTTGCAAATGGCCTCACTAAGTAGCTGAGGCTGGCCGCGAACTGTGATCCTCCTGTCTCAGCCTCCCAAGTGCTGGGATTACAAGTGTGCACCTCCACGCCCGCCCAGTTTTATTTTTTATTTTGAAACAAGGTCTCGCTCAGTTGCCTAGAGCCTTGCTAATTTACTGAAGCTTTCCTCGAACCTGTAATCCTCCGGTCTCAACCTCCCAAATCCTGGGATTACAGGTATGTACCACCATGGCCAGTTTACTGGATCGATGATTGGTTGACATGTTGCAAAGCATTCTGGGAAGGCAGGAAGCACAGTTAAGGCATTGGAGCCACACCTCCTGTCCTATTTTTTATTCTTTATTTTGAAACCCGGTCTCACTGAGTTGCAGAGGGCCTCACTAAGTAGCTGAGGCTGACCGCGAACCGCGATCCTCCTGTCTCAGCCTCCCGAACGCTGGGATGACAAGCGTGCGCCACCGCGCCCGGCTGGAAATGCAAATTTAAACTACACTAAGATTCCATCCATCTCCAGTTAGAATGGCAATCGTCAAGAACACAAACAATAATCGACAGTGGTGAGGATGTGGGGAAATGGGGGCCCTCGTGCACCGTTGCCAGGGCTGGAAATCAGCGCCGCCGCTGTGGAGGTCCAGAGGCTCCTCAGGAGACTGGGGATGTGCATGCTTCTAGTAACTTTATATAATCAGATGCTTCCTTCTCGCGCACACAGGCACACAGAAACGTCAAAGGTTGCTGATGTCTAACCCCTTTTATGTAGCTTTGCCTTGAGCCATTACTATCATCCAGCCCCAACAGGAGCGCTATGTCCTCCAGCGGATTATCAAAGATCTCCCTAATCAACACGGCAACATGGATGCGCCGCGCCAGAGCGGACACAAGGACGAGCCATAATTCACTCTGGGACTCCGCTGATGCCGTCCGCTGCCTGACCAGCTTTATAGAGAGGGGCTGAGCCCAGAGAGCAAATTCGGATCTCGCTCGTTCTGGGAGCCATCTGTTAAGGAAACAGATTTAAACGTCGACCTTTTCATCTCTGTCGTTTACAGAGATTTCAGGCTTTTGCTGCAGAATTTAAACTTTCCCAGCCATGAACAGATTAAAATTCCTTTCTGGAGGCACACTCGACTCTGTATTGCCTCTCTGAGCTGACTCTAAAGAGAGTACTGGTCGTACCACCCGTGACTCCAAAGCTCCTTGCCCTGCTGTAAGGGGCGTTGCGACCACGCACATCCTTTCCGGATGCTTTGACCCACCTCCCCACAGCCCTAAGAGACCAGTGCTCCACTTTCCCAGCCTCCTTTGCAGCAAGTCCTGACCATGTGATCTAGTTCTGACCAATGAGAACAATGGTATGTTCTGGGCAAGGAGAGATGCATGGGGCGTGGAGAGACCCTTTAGTCTGCTGTTCCTCTACTCTTACACACCCAGAGCTTCCGACTTGGGATGCTCAAGTGAGATGCACCGGCAGAAGTTTCCTGGACTGTCTTGCAACTGAAAGGCCAGGATGTAAGATGCAAAGCCGCCTGCAGGGAATGGAGCAATGGCCACCTCCAAGCTTCTCATCTAGGAAGTCATTTGACATTGTATTTCTCCAGGTCCTGAGCCTGAGACGTGCGCTTACATAGGAGATGGTCCTAGAAAGTGCCAATAAAGAAATAGAAAGGAAGACAGGAAAGAGAAACAAAACCCATAGGGTATCTCTGTAAGCAGGTGACCCCTGTGGGAACGAGCTCAGTCCTTCCGGAAGCATGTCTCTGGGTCGCCCCCCAAGGGGCACTGGAGCTTGGGTACTTACTTACCAGCTCCCACCTGCTCTGGCTGATCTCTGCCCTTGCCACCTGCAGTCGGAAGATGCTCAGCCAGCCAGAGAAAACCCCAAGGCGGGGAGCCCTGGCTGCCCTGAGCGGTGAGCCATGACCTGCAGGAGAACACTGCGTGAGGGCTGAGGGATCTGGGAGGGCAGGTGTTAGGCGGGACTTCAACCACTTCTTTGAGAATCACTGTTTGTCCGTAGTCTCTTCTTGGTAGCAGAAGTTCCTAACTTGCCCTCTAAGACTTTGTACTCCCAAGTTTATCTACGGCTCCACGCTAGTGATGTGCTTGTGCCGATGTTGTTGTTCGTTGTTTGAGGTACTGGGGCTGGAACCCAGGGCCTTAGGCGCGCTAGGCAAGCACTCTACCACTGAGCTGCACCCCAGTTCCCACGCCGGTGGAAAGACACAAACGCTAACGCACTCAGCAAATCCTCATTGCGCGTGAGCTGCGCCTGGCAGCCGCAATGCGGTGGTGAGCCGAATCAGTGCGGTCCCTCACACGCTCTGTGAGGAGGATGGACGTGGTACACTCTCACGCCCCCAGTGATCACACGGCCGGGGATAGTTAAGCTTTGTCAACAAATAAATCAAAAGGATAACGAAAGATGACAACGGCTTCACTTTCAGAACATGGAGTCAGGGAAGGGTTTGGGAATCAGAGACTAGAAGGATGAGAGGGAGATAGAGGAAAAAGGAAAATGTCACCACTAATCTCAACACAAATGAAAAGAAGTGCCACCCGCCGGGGCTTACAAAGGCACCACTGAGGCCGCTCAAAGAACATCTCTCAAGAGAGAAAGGAGATTGGAACCTGACTCTCACCCCAAACCTTGTTAGCAAGTTGGTGTGTGAGTCAGCTTTTCATTGCTGTGATCGAAACATCTTACAACCTAGAGAAGGAAAGTCTGATTTGCCTCCTGGCTTCAAAGTTGCAGTCCCTGGCCAGCCGGCTCCAAGCAAGAAACATCGTGGCAGAAGAAAGCTGCTCAACTCATAACATTAGGAAGCTGAGAAAAAGAAGAAGGGACCAGGGGCAGTTAGAGCCCAAGGCCGCACCCCACGATCTCCTTCTTCCATCTTTTTCCCATGTGTCCATCAAAAAATACCCTCAAAAAGGCTAATATACGGTGAGGTCAGGGTCCTCATCTCCCCTTTACTTCAACACGGGAGCTTTTGCAGGGACATCTCAGGTTCAACCATAACAGTCAGTTTGACTTAAAAATAAACTGACTCGCTGTAGGAGCCATCGTTTTCTCTAAAAATAAACATGAAGTCAAGGCTGGACTAAATACTAAATCTAATCATCCTGTCTTTGGGGCTGTAAACAATCCCTCTGGGGCTTTATCCTTATAGAAATTAAAATGATTATTCACAGAAACGCAATTTCCTTGTGGGGAGAAAAAAAAAAGTAGTTTCTTTACCACCATGCTCAGGCGTTTATATGCATCCACGATTAAAGCCTCTCAAATGCCAATTTATGCACAAACCTGTCACCCTCGGGCTGGGCCTTCCTCTCCCAACCCTAATCCTTCCAGCTCCTCCAAAGGAAGACCTGTAAAACTCCCCTGAAGCCCAAAGGGACCAGAGAACACCATTTGAAAAACACAAATACAAAATAAGATTTTTACCCCACATCGTAAGTCAAGACATCCCTGAAGGCATTACGGATCACTTAAGTCAGAGGTCAACAAGCTCTAAGCCCTGCCAAATCCGGCTTGCCACCTATTTCCTAAATAACGCTTTATTGACACACCACCACACCCGCGCATTCACGTGCTGTTGGACACCGCTCCCATCCGGCACGGCTGGGCAGGAACAGCAGAGGACGGTGAGGACTGAAAGCTTCATACGTTCAGTTGGTGGCTCTTTACAGAAAGGTTAGCTGAGGAGGCCTGCCCCAAGTCAACATTGGCAGAAAGTACACATAAGACATTAAGTCCAACCCCAACCCGGCCTCTAAGCAAACAAGAGGATTGTAGTGGAAGCATCAAAGAGTTTAAAAGACAGAAGAAAACCACAACGGGACAGGCAGGCCTCCAAGGAGTAGAAGAAAGAAGGAAGCATAGCCGCACCCCCAGCCGCACCCCCATCTCCACCCCTGCCTGAGAAGCTCACCGGGAGCCCCACGGCCTCCAGTGGGGGAGTCACCGCTCCATCACCTGGCTCTCTGGCAAACTCCAAAGTCTCTCCCGTCTGGGTTTGCCAGGCCAGCTGCCTCAACCTACAGCACGCTTCCCGCTGCTCTGTACTGGCCAGACCTGCTTCCTTCTAGAGTCATCTTGAATATTCTAGAACCCTCCTGGGGCTCCCAAACCTGGGCAGGCTCCCCCAGTTGTGCTCCCCCTGCCTTTTCTTCCTCTCCATGCCAGCTGCTATTTCGGCTGGATTAGTTACCCATGACGGCTCTACAAAACTCTAAGCTCCACATGGTCAGGGCTACACCCATCTCGTGTGCTGCTGCAGGACTCTGGAACTTTACAGAAGCCCCGGGCACAGCATTGTTGAGTGAATTCCTTTGTGTAAGGACTTTGTGTGCAGGAGCCCGGGATGGCTCCTAGTCCCAGCCATGAGGAGCCCAAGATGGCACAACCCAGTCCCAACCGCGTGGAGCCCGAGATGGCACCGCCCAGTCCCAGCCAGGTGGAGGCTAATACCGGAAATCTAGCTCAGGAAGCAGAAATAAAACCTGACCCAAACCCCCGTACTGGCACCCCTGCCTGTCATTGATCCAACCCAAACCCATCCCACTGGGGCGATATAATCTGTATGATGACGCTATTTGGGGCTCAGACCCAGGGCTTTGCTCTCTTGGCCTCAACAGTGAATAAAGTCACCTGATTTATCCTTCTCCAGCCTCTTCCCATGGACCGAAGCCTCCTGCAACACCGAGGCCCTAAACGAGGGGTGTTGGAGTCATGGAAACAGATCAGCCTGGCCAGAGCACAGAAAGTCCTAACAGGAGGCCAAGAAGAAAGAAGAGGCCAGGGCCACACAGGCCCTGAAGAGTTTCCAGGCTTATCCCAAAAGCCCTGGGGGGCTTTAACTAGGGCAGGAGATGATTTGATCAGTGACACCAGCAACCCACGTCCGTGAACTCCCAGGCAGTAGACGGCAGCTGCTAAGTACCCCCCGTTGGGTAAGGCTTTAGGGATGTGATCCTAATGAATCGCGTCCTGGCCCCTGAGATGTGTTATATAAGGAAAAGACAATTACGGTCTGATGAGGGCTTCAGGAGACCTAAGCTCAGCGGAAGATGGAGTAAACTCTTAAAAAGGGAGTCTGCATTTTGCTTACCTGCAAGAAAGAGCCGGTTCCCACAGGAGCACCCCAGCTTTGCGCTCTACCTGAGGGCAGACTTCCGTCAATCCGACGGAAGCGTTCTGCAGCGGAAAGCCATCATGATAATTACGAACGCTCTGCAAGCCCGGGAAACTGCTCACGAGAAACCACTGAGCGAGAGCCGGGCGCGGTGCTGTGCACCTGTGATCCCAGTACCTAGGTGGCTGGGCCTGGAGGATTATGGGTTGTAGACCCATCTCAGCGCTAGAGTGAGCCTCTCAGCAACTTAGTGAGACCCTGTCTCAAAATAAAAAAAAAAATAAGGCTGGTGGTGTAGCTTGAAGGTAGAATTCCTCTGGGTTCAATCCCCAGAGGAGAAAGAAGGGGACAGGAGAGGCAAAAAACCGCAGAATGTGATTCTACTCGACGCTCGGGGGTGGCACAGCTTTTCTGTGAAGTTTCAGATAATAAACGTCGCTAGGTTTCACCAGCCCCACGGCCCCCGTTGCAGGTAAGGAGCTGTGTGCTGTGCCGTGGTCTTTCCATAGGCAGCGTGCGGGTGAATGGGCACGGCCTCAGACCAAACGAACAACAGGGGACCGGCCACACTTGGCCCCTGGGCTGTAGCTCCCTGGCCCCTGATCTCTTCTGTATTATACTGGCAGCCAAATAAAGATGTAACCTTTGTGAACACTGACAAAAGGAAATACTGAAGAACTGAGTCACTCGTAACAGCCAGTTTGGCAGCTCTTCCTTGTTTCGGCCATTTATTATATTTCTAGACGTGACCCCTAGATGGTGAGGGTGGGGCGTAAGGAACTACCTGGCCATCATCTCTCACTGGGGGGTTCCCCAAATCCAAAGCAGGGCACACCCCGCACTGGCTACTTTGGTAACCACGTCGGTCACCCCATGGCCAGCTGCTCAGGGGAGCCCATGCCCAGCAAGCCAACAGCAATCGCTTCCTTGATTTTTGGTGGTACTGGGGTTCCTGGAAGCTCTTCTACCTCCGGGCTACACTCCCAGACCTATTTTTATACTTTTTTATTTGGAAACAGGGTCTCTTAAGCCAGCGAGGCTGGCCTCGAACCTGCACCATCCTCCTGTCTCAGCCTCCCAAGCGCGGGGATTACAAGCGTGCGCCACCATTCCCGGCTTCCTTGATATTTTTGAAGATTAAGAAAGGGAAGACCAAACTCCTGCTGTCAGGGTTGCAGAAATCACAGTCCAGAGAGTTTCTGTGGCCATTTTGCCACCGCAGGTGTGGGGCCAACTCACAATTGGAGCCGCGCGCGGGGAACCGGAGCAAAGGAAACGAGGAGAGGCGGGTTGCAGGTGGACGCTGTTTGCCTCGCCGTCTGCAACCAGACGGGCTTCCGATCTCAGCTAGTTTCAAAAAAGCGTTTGTCCCTCTCGACCATAAATCCTCAAGGCGATCACCGGGGATGTTTTGTTTTGTCGGTTACTGCGGATGGAACCCAGGAACACTCTACCTCTGAGCTGCACTCCCAGCCCTTTTAAATTTTTATTTTGAAAGAGGGCCTCGCTAAGTTGCTGAGGCTGGCCTTGAACCTGTGATCTTGCTGTCTCAGTCTCCCAAACCCTGACATTATAGGCGGGTGCCGATCAGGCCTGGGGAGGTCATCGTTAATGGTTTTGTGGCACTGAGGATTGAACCTAGAGGCATTCAACCTCAGAGTTACACTCTCAGCCCTATTTTATTTTATTTTTATTTGGAAACAGGGTCTCACTAAGTTGCTGAGAGCCTCACTAAGTAGCTGAGGCTGGCTTCGAACCTGTGCAATCCTCCTGTCTCAGCCTCCCAAGCACAGGGATTACAAGTGTGCGCCACCACGCCTGGCTAGCCCTATTTTATTTGTTTTGTGTTGAAACAGGATCTTGCTAAGTTTCTGAGGGGTTCTTTTTTGTTGTTTGTTTGTTTTTTTGTGGTACTGGGGGTGGAACCCAGAGGCTTTCTACCTCCGGGCTATACTCCCAGACCTATTTTATACTTTATTTGGAGACAGGGTCTCACTAACTTGTTGAGAGCCTACCTAAGTAGCTGAGGCTGGCTTCGAACCTGTGCGATCCTCCTGTCTCAGCCTCCCAAGCGCGGGGATTACAAGCGTGCGCCACCATGCCCGGCTAAGTTTCTGAGGTTTTAAGGTCTTACAAAGGCTCCTGTTCAGCCTCCCCAGTACTGGAGAATTAGAGGCATGCACCAACGCCCAGCTTGGTGGTTTTCACTTTTTCAAGTCTTTTAATGCCTTTACCATATCATGGTGATAACAAATAAACTGAGAGAAGATGAATAAAAAGACAAAATATTTTTTAATTCACATCTCAAGTCAAAGCCGTGGTTCCCCCATCCCTTTTGTTTTTCTCTCTTCCCTTCTGTTTTTGGTTTCTTCATCCGCACAGTGACTGTGTCAGTAACGGCTCTTAAATCTGACCCCGAGAACCTAAGTCCTCTCTCCAAAAATTGACTGGGAGCCTGTTTTGAAGCAAATATATAAAGACAGGGCTATCGTGAAGATCACACATGGTGGCAGTAGGGAATAATTCAGGAAAGACCATCTGAGTCTGCAAAACGGAATTGACAGATGTAGAACAGCTCGGCGTCTGGGAGGGGACGGAAGCCACGGCCCAGTGGGATAAAAAAAAAACTGAGAAAACGCACGCGCTCGCACACACCTGCTCCCGACCCCACACAAATTCCGAGTGGATGCGCCTCTCGTGGAACACAAGCTCCTCGAGTGTGCAAGGTACGCAGTGTCTTTCTTATTCTTCTGGAAGTCCGTGTCATCACTTTTATCCCCAGTCTAAAGAGCAGAAAATGGAGTCACTTCTAGGTAAATGCTATCACTCTGAGTTAAACGCATGATTAATTCAGAATACACCGCGTGCGCACGCCCACACACGCACACACGCTCGCCTTCTGCCTTCTCCCCTGGGCAGCCTCCAAGGACGGAGACATTTTAGAATATAGTCACATTAGGAGGCACCGTCTGATTGGTCACTGAGCTCCGTGCCCCCATTCCCACCCCGGCACCTGGCAACCTTCTCTGGGCCTTGGTGCTGCTGGCATTTTTTTTTCTCAGCAGGTACTCAGATGCCCCACGGTGCCTCTGATGGTCAGGGGTACCCAGGCTTTGGCATCCCATACTACTCTGCTGCCGGCCACCCAGCCACTTCCCAGCAAACCAGCAGCACACAGCCTTTTTATACCAAGATGTTCCCAAGCAGTGGATAAGAACATGTTACTTTACATCCAGAAGCCTACCCCCAGAAATTACCCCACCCTCAAATCCTAAGCGAGGGGCAACCACACTGGTTACCTAGGTAACCACATTGGTCACCCCACAAAATCCCAGCCACAAAAGATGCTGGGACGGGTCATGTTCTCCTGAGGCTTGTGCTTGGCAACCTTTGAGGGAGTTCAGTAACTAAGTAAGAAAGATATAAGAAGAGAACTAGCCGGGCACGGTAGCACACGCTTCTAATCCAGTATTTGGGAGGCTGAGACTGGAGGATCGCGGTTCCCGGACAGCCTCAGCTATTACTTAGTGAGGCCCTTTGCAACTCAGTGAGACCCTGTTTCAAAATAAAGAATAAAAAATAGGGCTTGGAGGTCTCATGCCTCTGGGTTCCATCTCCACACCCGCAAAAAAAAAAAAAAAAAAAAAAAAGAAGAAGAGAATGAGTGTTTTGTATCGCAGATGTTTAAGATGCACCTCAGAATTGATCAGAAAGAAAAAATAGGTCAGAAATATTTTTAAAGAGAAAGAAAAATGAATAAAGATGGAAAAATTAAGAGTGAAGTTAAGCCAGGCATGGTGGTGCATGCCAACAATCCCAATACTTGGGAGGCTGAGACAGGAGGATCACAGGTTCAAGGCCAGCCTCAGCAACTATTAGTAAGACCCCATTTCAAAATAATAAAAAAAAATTAAAAGGGCTAGGAATGCACCTCAGAGGTAGAATGCCCCTGAGTTCAATTCCAGCATCACAAAAAATAAATAAAAATAAAAATAATTAAGAAGGGTTGGGGGTGTAGCTCAGAAGTAGAATTCCCCTGGGTTCGATCCCCAGTACCAAAAGAAAAATTAAAAAAGAGTAAAGTGAATGTCAACAACCCAAAAGCAAAGGTTTTAGGATTCTCTGTGGCCAAACACAGGAACAAGAAGGAGAAAGGACCTGGGCTCGGGGATGGGGGAATTTCAGGGGAAAAGTCGAAACGCAGGAATTGAGGCCACCTTGAAACGTGAATAAACGTTCCACAGCCATTCTCTTCCACTTTACGGGAAATAAACTGAGCGTGAAGCAGAGAAGGCGAGAACAACACGGCTATCCATGGAAACGCACCAAGCAACGTGGAAAATTCGCATCCGGCCACAGACAGGTCAGTCTCTACCCAAAGGGAAACTTTTTTGGGTCAAAAAAAAAAAAAAGTAAAAACGAGACCCTCATGTAGGAAAACGTAAACTTTGGGAAGAAGAGAGGCAGAGAAATGTTACCTAAAATGGACTCCCCAAACAGGCAAACCTTGGGTATTTATTTCATTTTTCAAAAGGAGAAAATTGCTCACAAGTTTTATCCTGGAGCTGAATCGCCTGCACTTTCTCTCTCTGACTTTGCACGGTTCTAATTCCCAGAAAGAGAGAGAAAAACCTGCCTGCCCAAAACAACGCGCCAACGAAGGTGTGACTTTGGCTCCGTGTTTAATGAGATACAGCTATCATCTGCTCTAGAATGCGCTGGAACCCTTCCACGGAGTTCATTTCTGCTTCTGTTTTTTTTTTTTTTTTTTTAATGTGTTTTCAAGCTTCGTACTTCTCTCTGGAAAGCCTACCATAATGTAACAACAGATTTTTAAAGCTTAAATGTATATTAATCAGGATGCGAACAACCACAATCTAATATAGTCCTTACCTTTTACTGACAATGTGAATTTTAATTAAGTGCATAACGCATAATTAAGGGCCTGGGATGCGGAGCGTATTTTCATCCTGTTATGTGTAAGAAACTCCGGCGCTGAATGAAGTTAGCTCCCTGCCACAGAGACTCCAGATTTTACAAATTAAATGAGTGGCAGCTACAACTGGGCTTTCAAAGACATGGTGAGGGCTCATTCAAGATGGTTGACAGAAAGTGGAAGCTGGCTTTGTGCTCGTCAATGGAGTAGGGGAATGATCGAATAATTTATCACAAAGCCATATAATGAAATATGTGCTTTTCCTACAAAGTAGCTCTAGGGGAATGATATAGAAAAATCTTCAGGATGTATTGTGTGTTCCAATTATTTAGCAAGCTCCATTTACCTAAAAGTGTGTGTGTGCATGTGTGTGCGTATGCATACCTACATGTGTGTGTTTGCACAGGACACGTGTCTGCGTGATGGTATACCTACATACTCTGATGTAACGATACGGGGGAGGGCCGCAAAAAACAGACACAAAATTTGAACATCGATTAACTCTCAAGCAATGGTTGGTAAACTTTCCATGTAAAGCGACAGGTAATAAATATTTTCACTTTTCTGGGACATACCATCTCTGGCACTATTCACTCCGACCCCCCCCCCCGACCCCCAGAACACAAAAGCAGTTACAGATAAAATATTGGGACCAGGTCCTTCCAATAAAAATCATTTTTGCAAGCCGGATATGGTGGTGCACACCTACATTCTCAGTACTTGGGAGAATGAGGCAGGAGGATTGCAGGTTTGAGGCCAGCCTCAGCAACTCAGCAAGATCCTTTGTAACTTAGTGAGATCCTGTTTCAAAATTAAAAACAGAATAAGGCTGGAGGGTGCAGCTCGGAGGTAGAGTGCCCCTGAATTCAAACCCCAGTGCCACAAAAATAGATGATGATAGGTTTTTAAGATAGACTTTTTAAAATTCATTTACGAAAATAGAGGGCACCTAGGTTTGGTCCGTGTGTCACAGTTTGCCAACCTTTGTTCTCAAGACATATCTCATTTGCAGGAAAATGGATAGAACCTGAGAGAGTTATGTCTATTAAGATTAGCCAGACTCAAATAGCGAAAAGTGGTTTGTTTTCTCTCCTCTGGAAAGCTGGATAGAAATCGGGGATCAAGGCTGAGAGAGGAGGATAGCCGCAGGAAGATGCGGAGGGTCTGGGGGAGAAGGAGGGTTGGGACGTAAAGAGAGTAACCAATGAAATGCTACAGACACACATTAAATTGCCACTGCCGATCTCAAAGACATGTACGGGGAAGGGGAGGGAGAGGCTGGGACCCAGAGGGAAAAACTCCAAGAGTTGTCTGCCTGTGTGTTCCCATGACTCTCCACTCTAGTAGAATGCATAATTACAAGGTGCCAATAAAAATATTTTAAAAATAAATGTCATTTGGGTCAGGGGAGGCAAGCAAGGACTCAACAGAGGGGTGAAGAACAACCTTTATTTATCCCATATACAACTGGGATTTTTACAAACAATCTTACTTAGAATTCTTTTTAAAAGTTAAAAAAGAAGTCCGGCATGGTGGTGCACGCTCGCACTTGGGAGGCGGAGACAGGAGGATCGCGCAGGTTCAAAGCCAGTCGCGCTGGCTTAAGAGACCCTGTTTCCAAATAAAAATATAAAAGAGGTCCGGGAGTGTAGCCCGGAGGTAGAAGGGTTTCCAGGAACCCCAGTACCACCAAATAAAATAAAGAATAAAAAAAAAATAGGGCAGGGGGTGTAGCTCAGAGGTCGAATGTCCCTGGGTTCCATCCCCAGACCAGCAAAAAAAAATAAGTTAAAAATATTTAGTATAGGTTCAAGAAAATAGCCCCCCTCCAGTAAATGAGCTGCGTTATAGCCTCTTCCAAGTGGTGGTTCTTCTTTATCCTGACAAAGCGTGTTCTCCATCCTCGTTTCATGGATGAAGCCATAGAGAGTAAGAAGCAGGTCCTGCATCCCAGCTCTCTGGCTTTGGATTCTGGGTCTGACTCTTCGTAACTTTTAGACCCAAAGAAAATCATTTAAACTCAATAAGTCTCCATTTCCTCATGTGTAAACTGTGAGCTGAAATAGCACTTTATGTGCCGTGCCATAATCAACACTTGGTCCAAGCTTACACGTAATATGCTTTGATGACCGCTAGCTATTAACAGTGCATCTCCAAATTTTATTTTCTGGAATAAAAGTCCTTTCATTCCAGAAAAAGGGGGAGGAAGATTATTGTTATAAATTGCTTATTTGGTGCTCTGTGCCGTAATGTACTCTGGACTGGAATTCTGAGTCATGGTCAAGGTGTGCAGCCGGGCGTGGTGGCGCATGCTCGTAATCCCTGCGCTTGGGAGGCTGAGACAGGAGGATCGCACGGGTTCGAAGCCAGCCTCAGCTACTTAGTGAGGCTCTCAGCAACTTAGTGAGACACCCCCAGTACCACAAAAAAAAACAATGCCTCTGGGTTCAATCCCCAGTACAAAAAAGAAAAAAAAAAGTCCAGAACATGGCCAAGGTGTATGAAGAGTAGCTCTCCATGTCAAGGTGTATGACCGATAGCTCTCCATGCCGGCATCCACTCAGCCCTTCTTCCTTGGAACAGTGGAGACCCTTGGATTTTAGGTAGATACCTACAAATTAATCTTTCCCAGGTTTGCCTTGAGAAATGATGTGGCAAAGTTCCTGATGCATAGCAACTACTTATAAGTATTTGATTCAGAATGTCCCCATCCCTCATGGAAACAAGGTAGCCATGTTGGAGGCGGGGCTTGGTTGCCTAGGATGAGCCCCTGGGAATGTGACCTTGGAGGTTATTTAAGGCCCTCCCCCTTCTTGCTCTCTTGCTTCCAGCCTTCATGATATCAGAGCAGAGCCTTGTTCTCTCCTCTCCACGTCCTGACTACATGCCTGAGCTCCGCAGACCCGGCCTGACATGCACTGAACTCTGGACTCCATTGACTCGGCCTGACATGCACTGAACTCTGGACTCCATTGACTCGGCCTGACATGCACTGAACTCTGGACTCCATTGACTCGGCCTGACATGCACTGAACTCTGGACTCCATTGACTCGGCCTGACATGCACTGAACTCTGGAATCTCCAAAAACTGTGAGTAAATAAATCTTCCTGCCTCTGCATTGTGTGGTCAGTTGTTTTGGAGCACAGCAGTAAGAATGTTGACCAAGAAACTGCTCAACAGTACTGTTTGCGCCTTATATAGGGATAGCAAGTATAAATAAAATATATCCCTCAAGGAACAGCCTTAACAACGTATCAAGACTCTCTCTTGCCAACACAATGAGATGCTGTTTCAAAACTTAAAAAAGGGCTAAGGGTATAGGTTGGTGGTAGAATAACCCTGGGATTATTCTTTCTAGTTTATTAGAAACTGTAAATTGCTGAACATAGATTATAAGGATATCAGAAAATATAAGTTTAATAAAAGACTAAATTCCAATTAAAATAAATAGAAATACAGTAGCAGAAGACAAGAGAAAATGGGGAAAAATTAAGTTGTGTGATTTAATCATTTTACCATCATATAGAAATTTTAAAAAAAAACATACTACAGCCGGGTGTGGTGGCACACGCTTGTAATCCCAGCACCTGGGAGGCTGAGTCAGGTCCATTGCAGGTTCATGGCCAGCCTCAGCTACTTAGTGAGGCTCTCCAAAATTTAGCAAGACCCTGTTTCAAAATAAGTGATAAAAAAAATTGCCTCTGGGTTCCATCCCTAGTTCTGTGAAAGAAAGAAAGAAGGGAGGGAGGGAGGGAGGGAGGGAGGGAGGGAGGGAGGGAAGGCAGGCAGAAAGGCAGGCAGGCAGGCAGGCAGGCCATGCTAAAGGTAACAGGAGAGAAAAAGCCTTTGATTAATTGAAAGTACTGGGTCCAGGACAGTTTCAGAACAATAAAGAAAAGCTACTCCTAGCAAAGTGTAGATTTGCACTAACAGTTTCTTTCAGTATTTTCCTAACACTGAAACAGGAAGATGGGTGGTGTGGATGTTCTCAGTTAAGGGCTTGGGTGTAAATATGCAAAGCCATCTCTTGAGAAGTAAAGAGTGGGCAGCCCAGGGGTACATGTATCTGTCGTTGTTGGGGCCAGACTTTATCTCCTCGGTGTTTTATGGCGACATCCAACATCAGTGACATCTGCATTTTTTAAATATAATGATAAACCTGGCATAGTGGTGCATGCTTATAATCCCAGCATTTGGGAGGCTGAGATAGGAGGATCTCGGGTTCGTGGACAGCCTCAGCTACTTAGGTTCTTTGCAGCTCAGTGAGACCCTCTTTCAAAATAAAGAATGAAAAATAGTGCTGGGGGTGTAGATCAGAGGTAGAATGCCCCTGGGTTCCATCCCCATACTGCAAAAAAAAAAATATGATTATAATTTAATTTTTAATTTTTTTAATTTGGTGCATTAGAGTTATATATCATATTGAAAAATAAAATAACACGACTCTCGGATTACTTTTCTCTACGTGCCCCTTTCTCCATCCCCCTCCCTCTCTGGTCTCTGTAGACCAGGTTCCCATACACTTGTAGATCAGAAGACTCCCTTAGGAGCAGCGTTCAACCCACCACTGATACGTTGGTGTGTAAAGACCCCAAGTCCCTCCCTCCTTAGGGGAAATCATTTTGAGGCAGCTTTCTACACTGGCTTCCAGAATTTTCTAGAAGTCCTTAAGCCCTCATCACTCATGGTTAGTAACTGCCCTGATGACTCAAGTTCCTTCCCTGTCTCGCTCCCCCTCCATTTCCAGATATTTTCTGGTTCTGCCTCCCCAAAAAGCAACTTTTAACACCCAAATCTTCTTCTCGGGTTCTGCTTCCGGGAGGAATCAATGAGACAGAATCTGTCCATGTTGGAGAGGAGGAAGTACCAAGGATGTGGTTTTGTTCAGGTCCTCTGTGGGGCTGGGAGAGAGAAGGAGAGATGGAAGAAAATGAGAAGGCAGAGATCAGAAATTGAGTTATTTCTCACCCATGGTACTGAGGATTGAACCCAGGGACATTCTACCTCTCAGCTATACTCCCAGCCTGAATTTTTTATTATTTATTTTGAAACATGACCTCCAAGCTATACCCCCTGCCCTATTTTTTATTCTTTATTTTGAAACCGGGTCTCACTGAGTTGCAGAGGGCCTCACTAACTAGCTGAGGCTGGCCGCGAACCACGATCCTCCAGGTCTCAGCCTCCCGAATGCTGGGATGACAAGCGTGCTCACCACGCCCGGCTTATAGTGAATGTTTTTAAAGCGTCAATGTAAGAGTTAAGTGAAGAGGTCAACATCAAGACCAAAATAACTCACCCATTGACCAGACACCCTAGGGTGTCGTTTTTAGATAAGTGTATTTTTAGAGTTGCTGACTAAAATGACCTAGTTTGTGGATGATTACAGATCTGCTCTGTGGAGGTAGATGGTCTGAATTCAGGTCCTGATTCTATCTCTCATTGGCTCTGAAACTGCAAGCAGGTTGCTTAGCCCCCATAGGACTCCATTTCCTCATCTGTGTAGTTGTTAGTGTAACGTTGAAAACAGAGTTTGGGGAAATTGTGAAAAAGGCAAGCTCCAACCAGGTTATTAACAACGGCTTTAATCAAGAACCTGGCACCTTCGGAGAGTCAGCAGGCCATGGGAGAAGGTACCTACGAGCCACGCATCCGAAGAGTTACGTGTAGTCCCAATTGTCTGGCTGAGTCATGTGGCAGAGCGGAAGTACCCAGGTTTTATAGACATGCAATTCTCTCGTGACATCTGTAGTCTTGCAACCTTTGGAGTATCTCACGATGTTTGGAGTCTCGAGGCACCTGGATTCTCACGATATCTCCGCTTCTAGCTTCCAGGGCTCCGCCTCCTGTCCCGCTGCGGGGTTACGTGGGGGGACCCAACCTATCAGGGGATCATTTCTCTCAAAGGGTTGCTGTAACCTTGAGCAAATTATTCGGCCTCTCTGAGTCATTAGGCTTTATTATTTGAGAAAGGGATGCAACCTCAAGCCAAGATGTGCACTGGAAGCACTGAATCCTAGACTCCTTGTTGAAGGCATGTGTTTAAACGCACATCTACGGGGAGCAAATGGCTAAACCAGCTATGGGCTTTGGTGTCAGATAGTTGGGTCGCTGGCGAGCCTGAGTCTATTACTCTTCTGAGAGTCTGTGAGCAAGCCAGCATCCTTTTAATAAACACATATTTGGTCCAAGTTAAACAGTTCTGCCGTCAAACCCAACTGATGTCTCCTTCTTAAGTTGTTTTCTGAACTTAATAACCTATAATGACCACAGACAACTTTAACAAGGGCCAGAATGTTGGAATTCTAAGAGTGTGTTGAAATGGAAGGGGGGGGGGGTGTGCGTACACACACACACACACACACACACACACACACGTATGTTTTATGGGGGAGAGAAAACAGATAAAACCAAGTTGAAACAAAAATTTCAAACTTATTTCCAACTTCTACAATATAATTTTGTATTTGTGGAATAAAAAAAAAAAGAATGTAGCTAGGCGTGGTGGCGCACACTTGTAATCCCAGCACTTGGGAGGCTGAGACAGGAGGATCGCACAGGTTCATAGCCAGCGTCAGCTACTCAATGAGGCTCTCAGCAACTTAGTGAGACCCTGTTTCCAAATAAAATATAAAATCGGTCTGGAAGTGTAGCCTGCAGGTAGAAGGCCCCTGGATTTCATCCCCAGCATACTAATAATAATAATAATAATAATAATAATAATAATAATAATAAAATAATGTCTCATCATACAAAGTAAAGCAACAAAAGCCTCCCTGGTCTTGAGATTCCATGGATATCTCCAGGCAAATCTGCGCTTGGGTGGCGTTCAGAGATCAACGTCTAGATCCAGGTAGATGTGGGTTCAGATCCAAGCCACGCAGTCCACAAGCAAGAGGACACGGGGAATTCGCTCCTGACCTCTCTCCTTTCACATTGCCGAAAGACAAATGATCCTGACCACAATAAGCCACCTGCCGGGGCTGCTGGGAAGATTAAAGGAGAGATGATATGCTTTGCAATCGGCAAACGTGCCAGCTGGTGCTGAAGGCAATGCTGGTGTCAGCCTGTCTGGTGTGTGGGTGGCCATGCTTGCAAGTTTCCCTGTAGGCCTGGAGATAACTCTGGGGAGTAACTCATCCCAAGGGAAGAGGAACCCAAACGCAATGCGTCTGATCTGAGTTTCCTAAGAGAGGGGGAGATTCTGAATATAACATGGGTTGGCTTCATCCTCAGACCAACGCCCCACTCAACTCTTGTCCCCGAGTACAGTTAAGAACCGGGAATCACAAGAACTGAAGGTACAGTAGACCCGCCGACTGTCTGGGAGCCCTCGTCAGACACTATTGTGTAGGCCACCTATACACCCAAGAATCCCGTTTTCTGGCATCCTGACCCCCCAGTTCCTCAGTTCACCCCCCCCCCAAAGGATGGATACAGCAGTAGGAAGCAGTTGGGCTGTGTCTGCCCAGCAGGCTGGTGGCAGCCTCCGAGCGCATCATGGAGCTCTGTATTAGCCAGAGCGGGACCACCGACATACAGAATTTCAAGTGAGCCCACGTGGAAATCCTCGCCTAGGATGAGGTCAATGGAGGGTTTGCCTTAGGATCGGGATTTAAGGGACCCCCACAGAACTGAATAGTCAAGATAAGGCAGCCCGGCGTGGTGGCGCACGCTTGCAAATCCCAGTACTTGGGAGGCTGAGACAGGAGGATCGCAGGTTTGCGGCCAGCCTCAGCTACTTAGTGAGGCCCTCGGCAAATTAGTGAGACCCTGTTTCAAAATAAATAATTTTGGCCGGGCGTGGTGGCGCACGCTTGTAATCCCTGCGCTTGGGAGGCAGAGACAGGAGGATCGCGCAGGTTCGAAGCCAGCCGCGCGCGCTGGCTTAGGAGACCCTGTTTAAAAAAAAAAATGTAAAAACAGGTCTGGGAGTGTAGCCCGGAGGTAGAAGGGCTTCCAGGAACCCCAGTACCACCAAAATAAATAAATAAATAAATAAATAAATAAATAAATAAATAAATAATTTTAAAAATAGGACTGGGGTGTAGCTCGGAGATAGAATGCTTCTAGGTTCAAGCCCCAACACCACAAAAAATAAATAAGTAAATAAAAATAATAAGAGGGTGAGGTGAAGCCCGGAATCCCTGGTGCCAGATAGGAGATAGATGATAATAATAATCTTAATAGAGAATAAATGATAGGTAATGATAGACATTTAATACTATATGTATGAAGACATATAATATGTAGTAATGTATATCAAGGTATGTATAATGCCATGTATCTTGATTACCGTGTTTTGGGAGTGACCCCCATAAGCCCTGCACCTAAGACAAACATCTCCCTTGCCTCACCCTGGGCGGGGGGGCTGCCTCACAGTAAAGAGCAGATGCGACCAGGAGGCAGAAAACCAGTTATTCCTGTCGCTACAACCAGCCCGTTTGCACCTATCCATCCAGCCAAACACCCATTCTGAAGCAGACCCCATGCTGCCGTCTCAGCCCTGGCGTCTCGGGGTGCGTACAGGTATAGCTCCCCACCTGCCCACCCCGACACCACCCCACCCAACACCCAGGAAGTTTGTGAGCAGCAGCTAACGGCTCGTTGGTCAGTAATGGCCCGTCCCCGTGTGGGGACACAGCGCTGCATACAAAGCAGGGTCCGTCCCCTCGCCTGGCACGTTGGTGAGGCCGGGGCCGGGGCTGAGCTCACAGACCACGGCTAATTGGCAGGCTCCGGCAGCCAGCTTCTGAGAACACGGTAGAAATAATAAAAGACAGAGATGGGAACAAAGAAAGTTGGGAGCGAATGATCCGGGCTCCATCTGCACCATGAACATTCGCAGAGGAGAAGAAAGGGCCATTGGCATCGGGGCGACCTGGTCTCTGTAAACAAGGAAATCAAGACGTGGTAATGCTTTTCTTGAGAGGTCACGTGAAAAGACATCAGTACACGGGTGGACAGGTGCATACCCTGGCAGATACACGACTGGAACAGAGAATTCGGCATTGTGTGCGCCGAGCTGACCGCTCGCTGGAGCTCACTGACGCGCAGGAGCCTCTACAAGCTAAATTTAGTCATAAGCAGAGTTCGGATTAGAAAGTCAAATAGTCCAGCGAATGACACAGCTCAAGGGAAGGCGCGTGTGCGCCCGGGACTGGCCGGGGGGTGTTTATCTTCCCATTTGTTATTTTGCCCATTATTAAATTCCCTAAAATGAGGGGGACAGGACATCCAGCAGGGGAAGGGGAAACAGAAAGCAAATAACTGTGTCCCTTGTGGAGGTCAAGGGCGTCTTCAGGGAAACCTAAGAGGTTGGTTGTGTTCTTACCAAAAACCTGATTTAGGATTTCTTGCTTACATGAACGTGATAATTTAAACATCTGCCTTTAAAAAATGCACAAATTTGACATTCTCACCAGACCTGGTTGTATCATATTAACGCGCGCGCGCGCGCGCGCGTGTGTGTGTGTGTGTGTGTGTGTGTGTGTTTGCAGAAAAACCCTGTGCTTCTTTAGCCAAAAAAAAAATCACTTTTTTTTGCACTTTTTTTTTTTTAAAGAGAATTTTCTGTCCAAGGAAATGACCTAGTTTGTGGCTTGCCTGCATTCAGGGCATGTTACAGCCATGTGCACACAAAGAGAAAAAAAACAGTAACAATGGAAAACAGCCTTTAGATTATTTTAAAAAAAATAACAGTAACATATGGCCAGTGTTAAGTATAGGAGCTACTCCAGAGTTCTTGCACCAGAATTCAGCTCAGTTCGGCATCTATTTTTATTCCACTGTGGGAAAGCCATAGTTCGAAGCTCAGAGAATGCTCTCAGATAAAGCAGAGGGTGGACATTGTTCTCCTAGGGACGGACACACCGACACGCAGGTGGGTTGTATTTGACTCTCTCATGGTAGCATTTTGGAGTGTATCCAATTTTATTTTTATTTAGTTGCACTTAAAAATTAAGAGATTCCACATAAAGGTTCCAGCTGCTGGCTTCTCTCTTAAATCTGAACACCTGACACCCTTGGGCGCGCATCCTCACGAGACAACTGTCCCGCTCTCTGAACAGGGCAGCCTCGCCCCGGTCCCCACCATCCCTAGTGCCCACTGACCAGAGCTGAGTCTCCGTGACTCTGTATCCTCATGTTTCTGCTATTGTTTTCCTTGTGGTAGATTTAAGAAACCTATATAGTATTTTTTGTACACATTAATCTATCAAAATTTGCAAAACTAAGCCGGGCGTGGTGGCGCACGCTTGTCATCCCAGCATTTGAGAGGCTGAGACCGGAGGGTCGTGGTTCGCGGACAACCTCAGCTACTTAGCGAGGCCCTCTGCAACTCAGTGAGACCCGGTTTCAAAATAAAGAATAAAAAATAGGGCAGGGGGTGTAGCTCGGAGGTCGAATGCCCCTGGGTTCCATCCCCAGACCCGCACACACACACAAATAATTTTTTTGCAAAACTAAAGACCAAAAGACGCATACACTTTGAGGAAAAAAATGTTTTCAATTTCAGCTTAATTGTTTCACTTAACTAATAGATCTCTATAAAATAATAGCTAATACTCACATGGTGCTTATTACATGCAAGGCAAGTTTCCAAGCCCTTTATATATTTCAATTCATTGACTCTGTACAACCATAATATGTGGTGGGGATAACTGTGATCCCAGGACACAGATGAGAACACAGCCTCAAGGAGGCTCGGTGCCTTGCTCGAGATCTGTTTTTAGCATGTGCCGGGACCCTGCAGGGGCAGAATGTTCACCCCTTGGTATAAAGCACGCCTGGCTCAGCCTGTACTTAGAGCAACCAGTGTGTGTTACTTCCCCAGTATATGCCAGGCAGGAGAACAGGTTCCTGGAATGGAAATTAGCTCACAAGCAACTTACAGTGGGTTGTCCTTTTCTTCTTTTCTTTCTTTCTTCTTTATTTCATACAGAGATTGAACCCAGGACATTTACCTCTGAGCTATACTCCCAGCCCCTTTTCTTTTTTTTTTTTCTCTTTTATTTTTTTTAACTTTGAAACAGGCTCTCATTAAGTTGCCGAGGACCTTTCTAAGCTGCTGCTGCTGGCCTCAAACCTGCGATCCTTCTGTCTCAGCCTCCCCGGTACTAGAATGACAGGTGTGACTCCTGGCTCATCCTATTTTTCGAGCACCAGCAGCTATCAGGCCTTCTGGGGGAGCCAGGGATGGACACTGCCTGCCAAGAGCCCACACTCTAGTAAAGAAGCATGAAGTCTGTGGGCGTATCTGCAATTTAAGGAGAAACCTGGAATGTAGCTTAGCAGACAGACCCAGGCTCCCAGCAGCCTGGTGAGCGCCCACTGTCCTCCACCCAGCATCCTCGGCTCAATCAGCAGCACCCTTCTCCTCTTCCCGGTCCCTAGCAGCAAGCCCCAACACTCCACCCCAGCTTCTTCTTTTTGTACTGGGAATTGAACCCAGAGGCTTTCTCCCCTCCCACAACTACACCCCAGCCTTTTAAGTATTTTTTATTTTGTTTTATTTTGAAACAGAGTCTCACTAGGTTGCTGAGGGCCTCGCCGAGCTGGTGAGGCTGGTCTCGAACCCGTGACCCTCCTGTCTCAGCCTCCCAAATCCTAGGCTTATAAACGTACACCCGCGTGGCCCAGCTGCAATCCTCCTTCTTAAGGTGTTGGAAGTCTATCTCCTCCTCTGGCCTCCAGCCATCACTGTGGTGCCGGCTGCCATCTCCCCTGCGTGGACCCCGGCGGCCGCGCAGGGCCCCCGCCTGCAGCCTCGTGTCCCCTACGCTTCCTGTGTATGTGTTTGCGTATCTGTGGCCCGTCGTTCCCCGTTACAGCGCACTTGACGTAGGGGACAGTCGTATTATGAAAGGGGATAAAGAAACTGGCAAATTGTCCACGTAGAAAATCTATTTAACTGAACAGTAATCCTAATGAACAAACGTGCTGCTGTTATCTTCAGAGCTGGTGGTACAAGATTCCGAACACGAGTGTTGGCTGTTTACCAGGACGAAATGCAAAGCCCAGCTTCACTGCTTATCAATGACACGGGGCCGTGGGGCAATGAACCTCTCCGTTTCCGCTTCCGTGCAGTAGGGTTGGTAATAATGCCAAAATTCAAAATTCCAGATCACTGTAAAGACTGGATTAAACCAGCATCGTGCTAAAGGATGGGTAGGCACTTAGTTTTGTTATATATTATTATTATATGTCACCTAATTTATTTACTTTTTGTGGTACTGGGGATGGAAGCCAGAGGCTCTTCTACCTCTGGGCTACACTCCCAGACCTATTTTATACTTCATTTGGAAACAGGGTCTCACTCCAGGTTTCAGTTTAATCATATTGTTTTTTTATTTACCACTCCATATAATAATTGGCTTAACCACAATATTAATATTCATGGTTTTCACTTCTTCAAGAATGCACTCAGCCTGATTTTTAATATGTCGATTTTATTATGCAGTGGACGTGTTTATATGCAGATTAGGCTGGATTGCACTAAGTTGCTGAGAGCCGCACTCAGTAGCCGAGGCTGGCTTCGAACCCGCGCGATCCTCCTGTCTCAGCCTCCCGAGCGCGGGGATGACACGCGTGCGCCACCATGCCCGGCTTGATTTTCTTTTTAAATAGTGGTACTAGGGATGGAACCCAGGGGCCTTCTACATCCGGGCTACACTCCCAGACCTATTTTGTATTTTATTTGGAAACAGGGTCTCTTAAACCAGCTGAGGCTGGCTTCCAACCTGCGCGATCCTCCTGTCTCAGCCTCCCAAGCGCGGGGATGACAAGCGTGCGCCACCACGCCCGGCCTATATCACATGATGTATTATATTAAATATCATGATAAGGAGCTGACAAATAGTAAGTGTACTTAGTTCTATTATGTAAGTTTTTTTTTTTTTTTTTTTTTTTTTTTTTTTTTTTTTTTTGGTGGTACTGGGGTTCCTGGAAGCCCTTCTACCTCCGGGCTACACTCCCAGACCTATTTTTTGCATTTTTTTAATTTGGAAACAGGGTCTCCTAAGCCAGCGCGCGGGGCTAGCTTCGAACCTGCGCGATCCTCCTGTCTCTGCCTCCCAAGCGCGGGGATTACAAGCGTGCGCCACCACGCCCGGCCTCTATTATGTAAGTTTATTTTATTTTATTTTTTTTTTTTTTGGTGGTACTGGGGTTCCTGGAAGCCCTTCTACCTCCGGGCTACACTCCCAGACCTATTTTTGCATTTTTTATTTGGAAACAGGGTCTCCTAAGCCAGCGCGCGGGGCTAGCTTCGAACCTGAGCGATCCTCCTGTCTCTGCCTCCCAAGCGCGGGGATTACAAGCGTGCGCCACCACGCCCGGCCTCTATGTAAGTTTATTATATATTTTTATATTAAGTAATCATTACGGTAAGGGCTGGTAGTAAGCATACTTAGTTTTATTATACAGGCTGTTAATATTATTATTACTATTTAATGTTAATGCATTATTAGGTGGTCTAGGAAGCTGATGGTTTAATAAACTAGGTCAGTAGTATATGCCGCCATCTACTTCCAGTGTATAATCAGGAATCCAGGACACCCGGACATCCTTGTGGCCTGGAAATTCGAAAGCTAAGCAGCGCGCTTTGCCTCAATTACTAGCAGAGAAATTGTTTCTTCTCCGGGTTGTGATTTTAAGTAATACCAATGTTTCATAAAACTTATTAGCATAGGTCTAGGTGAGAGAGCACACTGGGAAATTAATTTTAAACAAATTTCATGTAAAATGCAAGGATTCATAATATTGTTTCAAAAACAGTCTAATCTTAATATCGTATATTTTGCTTTATGAAACTCCCGGTTTCAGATTAATCATATTGTTTTTTTATTTACCACTCCATATAATAATTGGCTTATGCACGATATTAATATTCATGATTTTAACTTCTTCAAGAATGCACTCAGCCTGAATTTTTAATATGCAATGGATGTGTTTATATGCAGATTAAGTTGGATTGCACTTTATACTAAACAAGAAAACCAAAATGTAGAAGGGTGCAGAGCACCGAAACTCACCCGGTCCTAAATGATGGAGCTGGAGTGTGTCTGTGCGTGTGTGTGCGTGCGTGCGTGCGTGTGTGCATGTCTGTGCGTGTGTGCATGTGTTGTGCATGCGTGTGTATGTGTGTGTGCGTGTGTGTGCATGTGTGTATGCGTGCGTGTGTGTGCGTGCGTGCATGTGTGCGTGCGTGTGTGAGCGTGTGTGCGTGTGTGCATGTGTGTGTGTGTGTGTGTGTTTTGCAATGCTAGAGCTTAGACCCAGGTGTATTCTACCTCCAAGCGCTACACTCCCAGCCCTGTTTTTTATTGTTTATTTTGAAACAGGGTCTCACTAAGTTGCTGAGAACCTCACTAAGTAGCTGAGGCTGGCCACGAACCTGCAATCCTCCTGTCTCAGCCTCCCAAATACTGGGATTACAAACGTGCGCCACCACGCCTGACTGAGCTGGAAAATATTATGCTAAGTGAGATGATTCACCAGAAAATGGAGGGTCAGGTGTTTCCCTTCATATGTGGAAGCTAGAAGTTAAAAGGGTCGTTAGGCAAAGGAGGAGAAGCCCTAGGGGAGGGACGGAGGGGCTAAGGGAGGGAGAGCCCACAAAGGAGACACTTCAATGGACAGGATGTCTACCACAAAATTACCAGTGCCCACTTCAGTGCCGTGCACGGGGAGGGGAGGGCCGGGGGAGGCTCACCGAGCGCCCTCTGTGTCTGCCTCTATCCCTCTGGACTTCATCAGAGGTAGTGTGCGCTGGGTCCAATCCCCGGTACCACAAAAAATATATACAAAATAAAAAATACCAATAGTAATAAATGCCGGCAAAGCTGAGGGGAGGAACTCGCGCACTGCTGATAGGGGTTGGTGCAGCAACCCTAAAGATCAACATGGAGGTTTCTAGAAAAACTAAACATAGAGGACCACGTGATCCAGCTCGTCCACTCCTAGTGTTAACAGATTAACGTGAACACGCCTTTTGGCACTTTATCCTTTCATTGGCACATTATAATTACCCACAGCAGGAGGCTCCATTTTGACCTATCCGCACATGTGTATCATGGGGTCCATTTCCTTTCCACGCACCTCCCCTCCCCATCCTCGTCTCCCTCCCGCGGTCCCCTGGTCCACTCTACTGGTCTCCCTTCTAGAGTCACGAGATCCCCTTCTCCTTTTTTCTCTCTGGCTCCCAGACACGAGAGAAAACACGGAGCCTGGACTTTCTGGATCTGGCTCCTTCGGCTCAACACGATGCCCCAGCTCCATCCGTTGTGCTGCGCGCGTTGCAACCCGATTCACAAGACTCAAGTTAGGGATCCGGCCCTGGTGTCAGGTGCACGTCAGGAGGGAGGACAAAGTTATCATTTGCAGGGAAAGGGGCAAGCGTGGTTATGGTTTGGATATAAGGTGTCCCCAGAGAAGCTCACGTGTTGGCGACCGGAAACCTTCGGAGGGGAATGACTGAACGGGAGTTCTAATGGTATCGGTGGGCGAATCCATTGATGGCTAAATCCAAGCACTGGAATGGACTTGCTGGGCGGCATCTGTAGGCAGGTAAGGCTCTGCTGGTGGAGGTGGGTCACTGGGGGTCACATAGCTAACCTGGCTGGTGTCTGTCTGTCTGTCAGTCTGTCTCTCTCTTTCTCTCCCTCTCTCTCCCTCTCCCTTACTCCTTTCCTCCCTCTTTCTACTCCCTAGCCATGGCTTCTCCTCTGTATGCCCCAAAGCCCGGCCACTGAGTCAATCCTACCTGAGCCAGCCGATCACGGACTAAAACCTTGTCACCCGTGAACTACATAAAGCTTTCCTTCTCAAAGCTGTGCTTGTCCAGCGTGTGTGTCCACAAAGAAAGAGCCGACCAAAACGACTGTCACGTTGAATGCAACAAGCCAGACTCGGAGACACAAGCCCTGTACGTGTCCTCTCGTGTGTGGAGACTAGAAGAGAGACAGAGGGAAGGAAAAGACACCAGGAGAATAGAAATGAAACATCAGGCTTGAGGAAGGCCGTCCCGCAGAGAGAGGAGGGAGCAGGTACTGGGGAGAGAAACTGTCCAGATTATGTTACCTGCATTCAGGGATGTGTGACGACGAAGCACTCCAGGCTGGATAATTAATATGCACCAGCAAAAACAGTGAAGTAGAATAATATTTTTAAAGATGTTAATAGTTCTGGGGCTGGAAAACACTGTTGGTGTTTTCCTTCTCAGGGGGCTCTCTCCTGCAGCTCTCTCCCACCCATCCTAGGCACCGCACACAGAGAGACTCAAGCCACAGCACGGCCTGTGAGACGAAGGCCTGCGTGCTTGTTTATGGGGAGTCCGTAGACATCAGACTCGACTGTGGGAAGGAGAAGGGGATGCTGTGTGCCTGGGCTCCAGAAGAAGCAGCGACCCTGGGCCCTGGGACTGCCACAGGGACCAGACCCCAAAGCTCTTGTCTCCAGGACCCGGAGCAGGAGGGAAGAGCCCGGCCGGCCGGGCCTGATGGCCACAGCACAACTCAGATCTCCCAGATGTCCACGGACCCGGCAAACAGAACCTCGGGGGGGTTCGGATGACTTGAGGCGCAAAAGGGATGCCAAGGGAAATCCTTGGCCCCTGAACAAGATATAATAAAAGTGTTCTTCTGTGAGGCGTCCAGCAAGGAGAGGGCCCCCCAAAGGACCCGTGGCCATGGCCGCCGGGAAAAGAACCAACCTCCACAAAGTTGGAAAGAAGCAATCTTCCTGGATTGCTAGATCCAGGGACCGGGAGTCTCTTCGCAACAGCAGCGGGGACTTATCCACGTTCCTGCTCCCCCTCCCTTGTTCTCTGACCGGGAGGTAGAGACCCCTGTTGACATTTACTGCCCATGGGTTCCCTCGAGCCGATGTCTAAGGGAAGATGATGTAGGTCAAGTCCAGAGATTGGCTTGCAGCCTGATATAAAACATTCTGCCTCTTGAACCGAGATTGCATCTGGGAGCTGGAAGCGACTATTGAAGTTTCTATTAAAGTCAGGCATGGTGGCACACACCTGCAATCCCAGGGCTTGGGAGGCTGCGACAGGAGGATGACTAGTTCAAAGCCAGCCTCAGCAACTTAGCAAGAACCCGATTCAAAATATTTTTTTTTTTAAAGTCTGGGAGTAAACGGCGCGGTGGTACATGCCTAAAATACTAGTACTGGGGAAGCTGAAACCAGAGGATAGCAGGTTTGAGGTCAGCCTCGGCAATATAAAGAGATTCTCAGCAACCTACTAAGACCTTGTTTCTTACAAATTAAAAAAAAAAAAAAAAGCCGGGCATGGTAGCACACGCTTGTAATCCCCGCACTTGGGAGGCGGAGACAGGAGGATCACGCTGGTTCGAAGCCAGCCGCGCTAGCTTAAGAGACCCTGTTTCCAACTAAAAAAAAAAAAAGGTATAAATAGGTCTGGGAGTATAGCCCAGAAGTAGAAGGGCTTCCAGGAACCCCAGTACCACCAAAAAAAAAAAAAAATTCTGAGGAGAGCTGGGCATGGTGGCACACACTTGTAATCCCAGTACTTGGGAGGCTGAAACAGGAGGATCGCAGGTTTGAGGCCAGCCTTAGCTACGTAGTGAGGCCCTCCGCAACTTAGTGAGACTCTGTTTCAAAATAAAGAATAAAAAATTAGGCTGGGGGTGTAGCTCGGAGGTAGAATGCCTCTGAGTTCAACCCCCAGTATTGAAAATAAAAAAAGATCTGGGGATGTGGCTCAGAGGTAGAATGTCCCTGGATTTAATCTCCAGTACCACAAAAAAAAAAAAAAAAAAGAATTACAAGAGATTTTAAAAAAAAAAAGTCATGTAGGGGCAGAGAAAGAACCTTCCCCATTTAATAAAGTTTTAAATGATTGTGGGAGACAACTAAAATTGCTTTATGTTTGTGCCCGTTAATGTTCTATTATATGCATTAACTGCTGGCTAACACAATTTTTTACACATGGTAAATTCTCAATGAAATTCCTTGCAAGAATGAAGAAATGCCATTTCAAGATAAAAAGAGTGCAAAACGGCAAAATCCCCGTAGATAATTTCTAGCCCACTTAAATTTAAAATGGCATTCAAATGATCATTCCGTTTATTCCCAGGGACTTAAGTTCCTCCCCCGCACCCATTCCGTTCGAGTTAAGCATTGAGCAAATGACCCTGCCCGCGCCCGGAGTCCCAGCAGCTCGGGTTTGGGCTGATTCTTCCGCCCAAACCTAAGCCTCTAAAAACATAGGGACCTTGCAGACATAAATGTCCCCAAATGGCCAAGTCACTGGTTGAAATGTGTATTCCACCACTGGAGATTTCCTTTCCATCTCTTCTAGAAGGGTAGGTAGGCTTTTCTAAGTTGTATACCCTTAAATGTAGGGAAAGATGGTTGTTTTGTTTATTTCTTTGTTTGTTTGTTTGTTTGTCTGGGTCATACCAGAACCCAGAAAATATGTTCTTTCATCTTATATCAATGTATCAAAAGGTCAATTATGAAGCGCCTAGAATTTTTCAATTCAAAAATGATCTACTGCCAGGCGTGGTGGCGCACGCTTGTAATCCCGGCGCTTGGGAGGCAGAGACAGGAGGATCGCGCAGGTTCGAAGCCAGCCGCACGCGCTGGCTTAGGAGACCCTGTTTCCAAATAAAAATATAAAATAGGTCTGGGAGTGTAGCCCGGAGGTAGGAGGGCTCCATCCCCAGTACCACCACATACATACATACATACATACATACATACATACATACATACGATGATCTATTAATTTACAACTTGTGGTTCTTGATGCTGAGGCCCACAGGACAAGCTAGGAATCCTTCCGTCCTTCAGCTGGATCCGTCGGGGGTTCCTTGGCGCTTGGATCGGTCTTCCCTTGTCTACGAGGCGGCAGCAGCAGTAGCAGCAGCGCCCACCTTCCGGGCAGCTTCTTTCTTGGCATGATGAGCTTGAAAGAGAGGTTTTAAGTGGAACAAATAGTTGCATGTGTGGAAAGACGGGACGTCGTGGGGATTTTTGAGACACGTAGCTGGTTTGGTTCAGCGGGAATCCTGGTTCTAAGGAAGTAAAATAAGAATAATAGATTGGAGCTGTACAGAGGAATTTGGAATCCATTCTGCTGGGAATATTGCCGTGTGTGTGTGTGTGTGTGTGTGTGTGTGTGTGTGTGTGTGTGTTACTGGGGATTAAACCTGAACATTCTACCCCTGAGCTACACCACCCCCTGACCCTTTTTATTTTTATTTTTTTAAACTGGGTCTCACTAACTTGCTGAGGCTGTCCTCAAGCCTGCAATCCTCCTCTCTCAGCCTCCCAAGCACTGGGATCACAGGTGCGTGCCTCCGTGCCCAGCTGTGTATTCCATTTTAAGAAAGAAGACTTTCCTCCCTCCACATTCCCCATGTCCTCCTCCCTTGTGATCAGCGGATCAGATCTGCGTTCCGCAGGTAGCTCAGGACACAATACGAATCACCCTGAAATCTTCGGGGCTAATTTTTGCCAAAATCCTGTGATGGATAAAAGTGGCTTTAAGCCAGGCCTGGTGGCGCACACTTACGGTCTCAGTACTTGAGAGGCTGAGACAGGAGGGCTGAAAGTTCAAAGCCAACCTCAGCAATTTAGTGAGGCTCCTAGCGAGACCCTGTTTCCAAAGAAAAAATAAAGTAGGCTGGGGGGGTATAGCCCGGAGGTAGAATGCCCCTGGGTTCCATCCCCAGTACCAATCAATCAATCAATCAATAATCAATAGATGTGACCTTAAAAAGAACAAAAGAGAAAGGCAGTTTGCAAACAGGTCCAAAGTTTATTGGGGGAAACATGTAGAAGAAGGTATTTCTGTAGAGTAGAGGGAGATTCCTCCCAGGCTTGGGAAGAAGGCTTTAATCAAAAGAGAGAAGGAAGTAGCTCCGAGGGCTCAGAGGGGGAGGACATTTGTACTTCACCTGCCTGAGGACCATGAGAAAGACAGCAGCCCCCCCCCCCCGCCAGAAAAGGGATGATTATGTAGTAAGTCTAGGCAAACGGCCTTAAACAGCTTCCTCCAATCTCTTTATCCCAAATAGGACAGAGAAGCATTCTCTGTCTGTCTGTCTCTCGCTCTCTCTCTCTCTCTCGACTTAGAGGGTAAATAAGGCTCATTCCTGTAGGACCCAGTGTGGCCCAAAGCCATTTGATCAATGGACCCACCTCTCATGCCCAGGGAAAATACAAGCCCCCCAAAATGTGGTACTAACCAAGAAGGCTCCAGGCTTATGACCGTAAGCCACAGATGGTAATTCTAATTAATTTCAGCAGTAAAAGAATTCATAAAAGGTTCCCTCGTTGCTCACTGAAGCTGCTGGGAGTACCACCAGACCCAGGCTGGAGGCTCTGCCATCAGAACAATGCCCAAGCCGGGCGTGGTGGCGCACGCTTGTCATCCCTGCGCTTGGGAGGCAGAGACAGGAGGATCGCGCAGGTTCGAAGCCAGATGCGCACGCTGGCTTAGGAGACCCTGTTTCCAAATAAAAATGTAAAAATAGGTCTGGGAGTGTAGCCCGAGGTAGAAGGGCTTCCAGGAACCCCAGTAACACCAAAAATAAAAAAAGAACAATGCCCAACACCGAGTGTGGACACTGGGTCCAACACCGAGTGTGGACACTGGGTCCAGGACGATGCCCGGGGCCATCGCTGGATGCAGACACTGGGCCTTGGGCTGCGTGTGGTGATGCCAACGGTGCCTGCCCCGGACACTGCTGTCCACACAAATTCTGCTCCTGCTAGGATATGGCCGATCGCTGTTGCTGCCAGTTGCTAGCAGGGGTTCTAGTTGATTTCTTGCTGTCTCCTGATTCTGTCTTTTCTTTGCAATCTGGAACTTCCCAGGGAGACCGGAAAAGCGCAGAGCTGATGTCTTTGTCTTCGGTTGTGGGAGCTAAACTCAGCCTAACAAAGCTGAGGTTTCCTCGGATAAGGGAAGGGAGCTTAGATGTTTGGCAGACAAAACCAGTGACAGATGCCCACCCCAAGCCGGAGATGCTGGCGCACGCTCGTCATCCCAGCACTTGGGCGGCTGAGACAGGACGATCGTTGGTTCACAGCCAGCCTCAGCTCCTTAGTGAGGCCCTCGCAACTTAGTGAGATCTTGTTTCAAAATAAAGAATAAAAAATAGGGCTGGGAGCCGGGCATGGTGGTGCACACTTGTAATCCCAGCATTTGGGAGGCTGAGGCAGGAGGATCATAGGCCCTTTGCAATTCAGTAGACCCTGTTTCAAAATTAAAAATAGAAAATAGGACTAGAGGTATAGCTCGGAGGCAGAATGCCCCTGGTTCCATCCTCAGTACCACACACACACACACATTAAAAAAAAAAAAATAGGGCTGGGAGTGTAGTTCAGAGACAGAATACCCTGGGTTTAATCCCCAGTACTGTAAAAAATAAAAATAAAAAAATAAAAAAACTCAGGAAGAAAATTTTCAGAAAAAAATTGAGGTAAATTTTTCCACCTGCTCAGCAGAATGGGAACTCCAAGTCAGCAATTAGGTAGAGGCTTAGAAAATAAACTTCTATTGCACATCTTGGTTTGCAGGCTAAAGTTTATACTCACCCCACCATGCTGGTGTATTTTCAGGAGCTTGGCACTGATCTCCAATTCTTGTGCTCATTATAATCAAATACTCCAAGTGGAGCACGGTGGCGCACATTTGTAATCCCAGTACTCGGGAAGTTGAGACAGGAGGCTCACGGGTTTGAGGACAGCCTCGGCCAGCAGTGAGACTCTCATCAATGTAGTGAGACCCTGTTTCAAAATAAAAACAAAATAAATCTGGGGTGTAGCTCATTGGTAGAAGGACCCTGGGCTCAATCTCCAGTAACACAAAAAGAAAAAAGAATGATCAACCCCTCTAGTACAGTGGTAAAGACTCCCTCAGTTCCTGGTCCCTCGCTGACTACCTGGGTGAGGTAGTCTACCTCGTAGCTACCTCGTAGCACCATTGCGAGGGTGACCAGGCTAGCCAGCCTGACTTAAGGGCCTGGCTTTCCTTTCCTGCATTCCCGTACCTCCTCTGTCTCTCGTGTCACTTTGCGATGTCTCTCCCTAAAGAAGTAGAGTCCCTTTGGCCTCTGAGCCAACCCCGTGTCTTGCTTTGGCCACTGGAATTCAATGGAATTGGCAGGGTGCCAGTGCCCAGCCTGTGGGGTTTGCGGGGTGCTTCTGGCCTGAGGCCATGCCCAGGCTGCCTGCAAGGATGGGAAGCCTGTGGAGCAGAGACCAGGCACCCGGTGGCTCGGTGGCTCGGCGGGCAGCCAGCTGACCCCAGACACGCGGGCAGCACAGACGAGGGCCGCTTAGCTATTCGCCCTTAGCAAAAACAGTGAGCGCTGAAGTTGTACACAGTAGGCTTCTGTACTTTGCAGAGATGGCCAAATGTTCCAGGGTAGTCTAAAAATTTTAAATACCAAACATTTTAAATGCGTCACAAAAATTCTATACATGGAGCCAGGTGTAGCACCCCACATCTGTAATCCCAGGACTTGGAAGGCTGAGACAGGAGGATCGCGGGTTTAAGACCAACTTCAATAACTTAGCAACTTAGTGAGACACTGTTTCAAAAAATAGCCGGGCGTGGTGGCAAATGCTTAGACATGCTGAGACAGAGGATCGCGCAGGTTCGAAGCCACCCGCGCTGGCTTAAGAGACCCTGTTTCCAAATAAAATATAAAATAGGTCTGGGAGTGTAGCCCGGAGGTAGAAGGCCCCTGAGTTCCATCCCCAGTACCACCAAAAAATAAATAAATAAAAATAAAAGGAGCTGGAGGTGTGGCTTGGAGATAGAAAACTCTGGGTCCAATCTCCAGTGCCAAAAAAAAAAAAAAAAGAATTCTATAAATGATCACATGCATGCAAAAAAGAAAGCATTTTATGACATGAAATGCTAGCTGCTCTGCAATTGGTCATGGTGAGGACTGACATTCCATAAAAAAATTATCAGGGAAATCTGTCACTCAAGGGCCTGTCCAGATAGATATTATTAATAACATAGATAGAAAAGGTCAGCTTTCTCCCGAAAACACAGATGAGAGTGAAGGATAAAAAGTAGCAGCCTCCCAGGCCCCAGCTGTCTGGCCCTGGTGTCTACCAGGCGCACGGGGCCTTGCTGACACAGCACACACGGTGCATGTGCTAAAACAGCCCATCGCGGCCCAGAGTCCTACTTACACCCCAGATCCATGGTTTAACGCTTATGTCAGGACAGGCAGACACTGCAGTGTGATGAAGTGTTGTTTGGGAGAAAATGATGTTTAGTGGTTAAAAAAATAAATAAAACCCAAGACAACCATCTGTCTTTGATCAAATGAGCCCCTCAAAAGGTAATTTCTGAGCCAGGTATGGTGGTGTATGCCTGTAATCCTCGTACGTGGGAGGCTGAGACAGGAGGATCACAGGTTTGAGGCCAGTCTCAGCAACTTAATGAGAACCTGTTTCCAAATAAAATTTTAAAAAAGAGGGCTGTGGATGTAGCTCAGAGGTAGAATGCCCCTGGGTTCAATCCCCAGCACCACACACACACACACACACACACACACACACACACACACACGTAATTTCTGTATGCATATAAGTATATCGTGGCACAAGCAAATCGTTTTTATTATCTTTAAACTAATCCCGGCCCTTTCTCTTCCAAACTTTAAGTTTTCTAAAAATTCACTGTAGCAATCCCGATAGTTTTATTTTGCAAGTCTACTGAGATTAGCAGAAGTCTGTTCCCCGTGCTTCCGAAGTAGGTGGTATATAATGAATTCAAAACCTCAGTAAATAGAGCTCAGGGGCCCACTTCACTCTCCTGACTCCTATGATTATCATAATTTGATTTTATAGCTTTCTGTCGCACGCTACCAGCGAGGGAGTGTTCTTTACTGAGTCATGAATTTCCCGTCATTAAATGTCTGCACCTATCAACATATCAGAAGCATCCAATAACTAGATTTTACCTGCCTTGAATACAGTTGCACCGAGACCCCAGGGCGGCAAACATGCCATAAAGTTCCTTTTCGTGCTTAGGCAAAGAGTCCTTGTAGTTCCAAGTTCCAGTATTTTCTTTTTTTTTTTTTTTTTTTTTTTTTTGGTGGTACTGGGGTTCCTGGAAGCACTTCTACTTCTGGGCTACACTCCCAGACCTATTTTTACATTTTTATTTGGAAACAGGGTCTCCTAAGCCAGCGCACACGGCTGGCTTCGAACCTGCGCGGTCCTCCTGTCTCAGCTTCCCAAGCGCGGGGATTACAAGCGTGCGCCACCACGCCCGGCCAGTTCCAGTATTTTCTATGGCTCCTTTTCCAGGAACACAAGAGAGTGAGCCGGGCGTGGTGGTGCACGCCTATAATCCTAGTACTTGGGAGGCTGAGACTAGAGGATCACGGGTTCAAAGCCAACCTCAGCAATTTAGCAAGGCCCTCTGAAACTTAGTGAGGCTCTGTTTTCAAACAAAAAATAGGACTTCCGGGAAGATGGCAACGGAGAAAAGCGGGCTTACGAGCCCCCGCTAACAAACAATCTCTATTACCACAAAATCAGCGCCTTTCATAGCCAGAAAACACTATCAGCAGAGAAACAAAAAATGTAATTTCAAGGGACAGAGAAAAAGAGAGCTGGAAAAACGAGACACCAGAAACCAGACCGCAGTGCTGCAGCCGGAGCCGCGGTACAAAGCGGTGGGAGCCATTTTCCCTTGCAGCACCAGGCTCCAGAGAGGAGGGGGTCTCAGAACGGAGCTCAGAGCCACAGAGGAGATACGCCGGCCTCACGCCCGAGGACGCGGCAGCAGTGCCTTACTGCCGGCGGCAGCAGCGAGCTCACCGAACGGCACCAGAACAACGCACTCAACAGCCCACCAGGCTCCAGAGAGGAGCGGCGGACAGTGAGCCGAGGTGAGCCGCTGCAGATCAGCCTGGAGGAATTCGGCAGATTTCTCGGCAGAGGGAGCATCTAAAGCTCCCAGAGGCTGGGCTCAGCACACCCTGCAGGGACTCAGAGCGGAGCTCAAAAACAGAGAAGAAATACGCCAGCCTCACAGCCGAGGGCGTGGCAGCAGCGCCATATTGCCACCGGCGGCAGCAGCAGCAAATTCACTGAGACCAAGACAGCTCCATCTGCACACTCAACAACAGTGAGTCAAAATTGCAGGCCCCGGAGGATAAATTCCAGTACTGTATTCCCAGGGACTTGACCCAGTGGGGGAGTGGCGGTGGCAGAGATATCACACCATAGGAGAACACCCAACCTGGCACCCCCCATGGTCTAAAGCAGCCTCCATTGACTCCCTGGGTCTAAGACTCTGCGATACAACCCAGTAAAGGAGTAGTGGGGACTGAGATACCACAGACTCGAGATCCAGAGCACCTTAAGTGAAGTCATAGTGACCCAGGGAAGAACCCAGAGAAGGTACAAACTTCCGAAATCATGGGAAAGAGGAATAACACTGGAGCAATAAATGCCCACAACCCCACAACATCAGAACCCAATAAAACAGAAAATCAGAGATTTCTAGAAGATCAAATCAGGAAAATAACTGTAGAAATAATAGAGGTGTTTCGAAAAGAATTCAAAGAGAGCCAAAGAGAGATAAAGGGTGCAATTAATGAAGTAAAGGCCTCAATTCAAAGTACAAACAACCGATTAGACCACATGGAGAATAGAATCTCACTCCTAGAAGATGATCATTCAAAAAATGAATGCATGGTTTCTAATTTAGAAAAAAAAATCTGACAGCAGGAATCTGACATTGAAGAAATATGGGCCCATTTTAAGAGAGCTAACCTAAGAATAATTGGAATAGAGGAGGGAAAAGAAGGTGAAACCAAAGGGATCAACAATCTCTTCAAGGAAGTAACAGCAGAAAATTTTCCAAACGTAGAGCAAGAGGTCCAGGAAACTTACAGAACTCCCTTTAGACAGGATCAGAGAAGAGATTCCCCACACCACATAATTGTCAAAATGACCAATGTGGAAGCCAAGCAGAGAATCTTAAAGGCAACAAAAACAAAGGGCCAAGTGACATTCAGAGGCAAACCAATTAGAATCACTCCAGACTTCCCAAACCAAGTCATGAGAGCCAGAAGGGCTTGGAGTAACATATTCCAAACTCTGAAAGAAAACAACTTCCAGCCAAAAATTTCCTACCCAGCAAAACTTTCTATCAAATTAGATGGGGAAATAAGAAGCTTCCATGACAAACAGAAACTGAAGGAATTTATGTCTTCAAAACCAGCACTAGAGAAAATACTCAAAGAGATTAACTACAAAGAAGAAATAGGTAACACACACCAGAACCAGAGAAACAAGAGTTTCCATCCAACAGTCAACTAAGATTGGTTATCTGTGGAGATTCATTATTTATGTTAGTCTTTTACCTATCTCTAAATGGTATTGTTTGCCTTTATTGTTGTTAATTTTTAGGATTTCTAGTTGGAATATTAATATACCTTCAGATATAGCATTTGGAAATATTTTATCCCATTCTATCAGTAACTTTTAACTCTGTTTACATTGTCTTTGGATATACAATATTTTTTATTTTATAGGGAGTTTATTTACCCTTTTGTTGCTTGTGCCATTGGAATCATATCCAAGAAATCACTGCCAATTTCAATGTTGTGAGGTTTTATGACCCAGACTTTCTTCTAAAAGTTTATAGTATTAAGATTTATATTTAGGTCTTTTATCTATTTTGAGTTAATATTTGTATATGTGTTAAGTAAGGGTCCAATTTTATTTTTTTCCATGTAATTATTATTTTTCAACAATATTTAGTTAAAAGATTAGTATTTCCTTCACCAAATGTTCATGGAAACCTTGTCAAAAACAACTTGACAATATATGGAAGAATTTATCTCTAGGCTTTTATTTAACTCCAGTGGTTTATATATCTGCCTTTAGAACAGTACTACACTGTTTCAATTATTGTAGTTTTATATGGTTTGAAATCAGAAAATATACATCTTCTAGCTTTGTTCTTCTTCAAGATTGTTTTGGGTATCTAGAGTCCATATTCCATATAGGATAGATTTTTTCTGAAAAATAAATAAATAAATGTATGATATTTTCACCTAAAAAGAAAGAAAAAAATATTCTCTGGAAATTTTGCTTTCTAGAAAGAAAGCAAAAAGAAATATTGAAATGTTATCTTTAAGTCATAAAAAGCTTGGTATGTGAGATTATCATCATTAATATTGGATAAATTGCTATAAAACTAGATGTCAACCACTAAGCCAAGCATGGGAAGGAGGGATGGGGAGGGAACGGGGTGGGGATCGGGTAGGGGCTAACTGGGCGATGTGTGCATGTATGTCTACAAAAGTATCTTCTTTATACCAATATGATGTATGAATACAGTGTACCAATAAAAAATTAATAATTAAAAAAATAAGTAAAACAAAAAATAAAATAGATTTCAGGGGGGGAGGAGGATAGCTCAGATGTATACCATCCCTTCAGCAACCCCCCGCAAAAAAAAAAAAAAAAAAAAAAAAAAAAA